>NC_141155.1:21576172-21932427 GCF_053477565.2 Lygodium microphyllum | reverse complement strand
GAGGCGCACCTTGAGGCGTCCTCTGTGAAGCTTATAATGCAACCTACAGCGCGACTGTCAGAAGGTGAGATTCTTCCTAGTAGTTCTTACTTTTGAAGAGAGAGAGAGAGAGAGAGAGAGAGAGAGAGAGAGAGAGAGAGAGAGAGAGAGAGAGAGAGATGACGGCTTCAATTCTTAACATTTGGTTTGTACCCCAGTTAGCTTCCCAGCTTTTGTATGCGCATCAGCATGCGTGTTTTACCTCAGTTTTTCCTTCTAAGATGCCAACTGTGACATTCTTTAGAAGTATCACAAGTCACGATGAGCATACTGAGCCATACAAAGAAGCGATTTCCTTCTTTCCAACAATCGAGCTGCGCTTGAAGGCTCTCAGCAAAGGGATTGTGAGACTTTGAAACCAATCAGGTACGCTGAGAGAGAGAGAGAGAGAGAGAGAGAGAGAGAGCGAGAGAGAGAGAGAGAGTGTGTGTGTGTGTGTTTTTTTTTTGTAGTTGAGTGCAGTTTTCCATCTAGTCTAATGAACCGGTTGCTCCCATTTATGAACGACGGGATATTCATAGCCCTTAAAAAATTTTGAAATATTTTGTGCCACAATGTGAGTATTAGATTAGGTTAACCTCTACTAGATTGTTTCGAAATCTTGAAAATAACAGGGACACATGATGGTACATTGCTCTACATATCTAGAAAGTGTAATTTGACATGACTGCTAATTAGTAGTATCAACATCTAAAATTAGCAAGGTTGCCAGAACTGACTCTTCACAGTTCAAATTAGGCTTTTTAAAAAAAGAGATATGCACTTCATGAAACCAAGCGGCTACTATAGCTCCTTGCCATCAGAGAGCTCGTCCCGATATAATGGAGTGTCAAACAAACTCTGCAATATAAACTATTAGAGTTTAACTACAATATATAATGCCTGCAAATAAGAAAGAGGCTTGATTTGTTGGACTACTATGCACATACAATCTATCAATGAGTGTAGTGAGACCATGTCTCTCTGTACACGAGTCTCCAAATCTATAGGATCACGGTTTGTGATGGAGTGCTATAAGAAAAACAAAGTAGCATTGTTAGAAATAAGATTATTAGGACAAGTGATATTCTAAATAAGAAAATAAGAACTAAAAGAAAACATAAAAAATCCTCCAAATAAGTTCTATGGCCACCTTTTCCAAAGTGATGCATGTATAGGGCATGATTGGATGTATATACGACATAATTACACCTGGATCATAAGGACAAATGTGATTTCATTTGGTATATATGTCATATTTCCTAAATGCATGCATTGATACTTACAACATGTATGCATTGATACTTACAACATGGAGGCAAACATTTTGATATTGAAAGACTAGAAAAGTCATGTCATGTTGATCCAAAAACAATCAATGCATGCATTGATACTTACAACATGGAGGCAAACATTTTGATATTGAAAGACTAGGAAAGTCATGTCATGTTGATCCAAAAACAACCAAAAGCCAGCATCTAATCAGTTTAATTGTTACTGCGCGTTTGTCAGCACGTGTAATAAGTATTATCTGCGCATATACACGCGCAATTAGAGGCGCTTACAGATGCGCTACGCAAATATAATTTTTTTTATAAAAAAATTGTGGCTTTCTTTTTAAACCAGTGCTTTCCTACATTTTTTGTGCGTTTTTTGTAGTTCCAGCTCGACATCACTAATCATGTCTATCTATCACTTCATGAAGACAATGAGGGAAGAAAATAAGAGTGAAAAGAGGATAGGAGGAAGGAAGAGCCAAAGAGTAAAGAACAAGAGCCAAACAGCAAGGAAGAGAATAAGATTCAAGCAACTTACCAAGGGAAGCGAGAAGGAGGACAAGGAGCTTGCAACCTAGCCGCCACTCGTCGGAACAAGTAAAGAAGGTGAGTTCTTATTCTCTCTCTCAATCTTGTTTGCTTTCTCTGTCTATTTGTCTCTCTCTCTCTCTCTCTCTACATGCTATAGATTGTCATCTATGGAGGTTTTTTTGCGCATTTTTTAACCAAGTTTGAAAAAAATGGTCCGACTGTGCGCGTCTGTTAGCGCGTCCAGATGACAATGTAGAAGCAGGTATAGATGTGGAAATAGACGCGCTGACAGTTGCACATAGAGATGCAGATATAGACACATCATGTAATATGTTTTATCTGCACAAGGTAATATGATTTTTTTTGTGTAGATGTGGAATCCTGGATCTTCTAGCACTGATCCTAAGTTGGAACGCACGAACAACACCTTAGCAGAGTTTTCTAGAGGTGTTAGCAGCTTTTTTGGAGGTTTTCCAAACAAGGAGCAATTCATGGGGGAGATGACCAATTATCTTGGTCGCCCTCCCACTGTACAGGAGGTTTTTAGTGTGATGTCTGGGACACCTATCACATCTTTGCCTCGCACTGCCGCACAAACACTAAACCTTGGCACACCTCTACTAACATGTACTCCATACACTATGCATACACACAGACCAGCTCATGCATAGGGATCAGCTGAAGTACATGGATCGGCCGAAGCACATGCATCTGCAGAAGCACGTGCATCTGCAGAAGTACGTGCATTGAGTGAGGTAGAGGGTAGTGCCCGTCGAGAGAGGAGGGAGAGTCGTGCGGGAGGAGAAGGAGGTCGAGGGCTTTGTGGGGGTTGCCTAGGAGGTGGCTCTCGATCACCCTCACCAGGAAATGAGAGAGGCGAGCCTCCACAAATGTACTACTCTGTCACCGATGTTGGTGGTATCTTGCATGACTGTGAGGGGAGGGAAGTGATAGCCTACTTGAGGAGTGTCATGCATGCCACATACAAAGATTGCATGATTCCCTTCAAGTACCAAAAAAATGGTTTGTGGCAAGAGGTGCTGCGGGCAGTACATAGAAGGTACCCTAATCGCGAGAATTCACGATTCTCAGATGATTGGGGATGGTCAAAGGTGAGAGACGCGCTTCATAACAAGAGGTCTCACCTTATGACATGCGCCAAGGAGTCACTGTGGAGACAAGAGCAGGGGCACCCTGGATATGGCCAACCACCCAATTGCCACCGCAGGGAGTGGAAAGAGGCCAAGAAGAGAGCACTAGAGAAAATGACAAGTCGCTAGCATGCAGAGGTGCGACGTATCCAAATGGTAACCATGGGATCATTGCACTATGGATCGGGTGGTAGGGAATCATGGGAGGCTGAGTTTGTAAGTATTATTTGATTTCTTTTTTTAAATTAAATTTTGTAAATTTTTTCACTTCATTATGTAGTGTGTTCTAATACATTGTATATTCAAATTGTTTTGTAGTATCATATCGTTGGTAGGATGCCTACTCCTAGAGAGGTAGGCTACCATCGAGGTCATAACCGAGCCTCCACTTGGCAGCATTTCTATGAGGAGGGACTCATCACGGAGGAGCAATATAATCGTGCCATGAGGATTCCACAACCAGAAGAGGTATGTTTTATTTTTTACATGAAAAGTATAGGTAACTCTAATTTATTATTTGTAATGGTATTTATATACCTTAATCCTTTGTGTAGGCGAACCCTGATGCAGTTGAGGATAGCAAAGGGGGGACTAGCAGTAGTGGTGGCGGCAACGGCAGCGGTACAGGCAACGGCGGTGGTAGCGATGATGATGCCTCTTCTCAGGAGATGTAGAGGAGCCCCATGCATGCATGCCTCCCCTTGGCTTGTAGTTTTCATTTTTGATATGTATTACTTTCAGCTAGTGCTTGCGACCATGACCATGCTTGAGGTCACAAGCACTAGAACTCATCATGTAAAAACGTTTCATCTATATATATGAAATTTTGTGTTCTACATACATTGTTTTGTTTTCAATACAAAAATCTTCGAAATAATCTTTCTCTGTTTTCCCTAAGTATACAATTTGATGTTGATGGAGGGAAAAAAACCAGAGAGCATGTGGTCTCTAGTTTTTTTTTTACACCTCTGTTTTGCGCGTCTATCAGCGCATCTAAATTGTAGGATAAATGTGCATCTATTCTTGTCAAAAACTTACAGAGTAAATGCTTTTTTAGACACGCAGATACACACGTGTATAGACACACAATATGAATATATCCACTTTTTTATAAATATGATTATATATTTACGTAGCGCGTCAATACGCGCGTCTATATGCACGTCTATATGGGCGTGTAACTCTAACTATAAGCGTGCTTTTAGACACGAAATTTTAGACGCAGCAGTAGACACGCTAATAAACGCGCCCGACATTTTTTAACACAGTTCAAATATTGCGTCTACAAGTGCGTCTATGGATCCTTTTTGTTGTAGTGCATGCAATATAGCATTCAAGATCTACCTACTATCCCTACTAAGGGGTGGGGCCTTCTCTGATTGTATGGGAGTGAGTACTATTTATTAGGAAATCCTAGTAGGCTAAGAGGGTTTTGGGTAGCAACTTGGATGGTAAGGTACACCTCAAGTGACATCTCCAAGCAGGAAATGTGGCAGCAACTCTAAGAAGTAGATGTGGTAGTACTTGTGAAAGATGTTCCAAGTAGGCAATGACTCAAGTGTTTGCACATGGCATGCACCATGAATTCCCAAAATGTGGCAAGTGGTTTCTTTCGCAAGGCAACAACAACTAGAGGGGGTATGGGGATAGAGTGAAGGTAGAGGGCAAAAGGAGGAGTTGAGAGAAGGAAATGTGGAGGTGCTACTAGAGAGCAGAGGGATGAGGGAGGATCCAAGAGAAGAGGTTGTGGAGGCGCATAAGAGGGGGAGGTAAGAGAAGTGAGGAGAGTGAGAGGGGCTGATGGCTAGAGGAAAGATGATAGATCCACTGATGAATGTGAGGGTTGCAACCATCACGGAAACTAGAGGAGGAGGATGAGGAAGAAGTGGCACTAGCCTACCTATGAATAATCGTGACTGCCGTAAAGGAATACACCCTTGATATGCTAATTCACAAGGGAGCTAACTAAAATATCTTAACACATGAACATTGGACTCTGCCATGGGTGCAACCAACCAATTCAAAACTTAGCTTGTTTGGGGGAGTCTTATCCACTTTTGGGGAAGTGCAAACTAATGGTTTCTACCAGGACCTAGAGCCTACCCATCATCTTTTATGTGCTACTTAATAGGAAAAGTGTTGGTAAGGAATTTCTATTGGATTCTCATTGGAGTGCATGTTCAAAAAACAAGCTCATTGTAATGTTGACTATGAGTTGCAGTGCATCCAACTTGCCATTGGCAATGTAATGGCTTTTAGCAAGGGCACCATGGCCATCCAAAAGCATGTAGGGTCATTGGTAGGTAAGCCTAGTGTCAATCCTAAGGAGCAGGGTGTTGCATCACAACATACTCCCATAGTAAAGTCACCATCAACATCTAGAGATGACAACCAAAGCTACGATGCAAATACTCAATTGGGTCCCCAAGCCTAGACCATAGTCTCACAAATGCTAACCATTTGAAACTCATAGTTTCCATACCTCAAACTCTAGGCCTAAACAACAGAGTTGGTGCTCCTATAGTTCACACATGATTGGGCAGTGTGCTGGGTTTCAAAAGCCCTGTTGCAGGCCCAGAGCTACTATGAAGGTAACATCTTAATGTGGCTGCCTAAACTCTCGAGTGCCATGTATGATCCTCAATCTCATGACCCAAAAACCAAGTCCCAAAAATGTCAACCAAAATAGAGTAGGAGAAAAATCAAAAGGAAGGGTAATCAATCCATGCATGCTCCAATGGTCTATCGACCCCAAAGCTCAACCAAGAGTCCATGTACAATCGCTCATGAGTGAGCTCCTGCCTAATGACGATAAGGTGATACCCACTACAAAATCAATGATAAAGCATCAAATAAACTCTGGAATTCTCAAACCAAGCTTACCACACCCATTGAGAATCCCAAAGTTGAAGTACCATGTATCAACTTGTCCAATTCCACTAAACCTAAGCCACAGGTAGGCCTTAGGCTATTGCATCAATAATGATCCGCTCTTGAAGTGTCTTCCAACATGGCCATAGACATGGGGGATGTCTTAGTAATGTGCATTCGATGACTAGACTCAACTTTCATATTGTTTGCTAGAAGTTACGAACGTTTGAACCTAGACCTACTTGATGAACCCATAGCAAACAAGGTACATTCTTTGCCATGTTCTTGGAAAGAATACAAATTCCTTTTCACTAAGGCCTCCACTATTGTAGATAAAATGATTGCAATGAAAATATTCAAGAAAAACCTTAAGTCAATGGTTAATCACATTCTTTAAGAAAAACAAAATTCCCATGCCACCATAGGAACTTGTTGCACTTCAATGATCTGTTGAGTCGGAGTCCAATTTCTTACAAAATTGGTATACTTTGCACATTTAATGGGCTCAAGAGGGTTATCAAATCATGACCAATGCAGAGAAATACCGTGCAATTAAGACTTCTCAGTATGATGAGACATATGTGTCCCCAACCTCATTTAGGGTATAAGCCCTAACAAGGAATGGGCCATTAGAAGACAACATCATGCTCCACCCATATTTGGCCCCAGCATCATTTAGGGTATTAGCCCTAAGCATTCTTTGATAGCCACATGTAGAGAGGGTAGCTCGAGTTCAACAGGGAAGACGACTTTTGTCCCATACACCAGTTGGTGTCCTATAGCAGCCTTATGGGAGGTTCTATATGCTCAGAGAGCCTTTGTAAGTTGATTGTCCCAATCATGATCATGTGTAGCAATTGTCCTTGTCAAAATCGAGCAGAGAATGCGATTGGTAACTTCAAGTTGTCCATTGGCTATAGGATAATAGGGTGTGGACTTATGATGACGGATCTTGTACAGTTTTATCAATTCTTCCATGATCTTGTTAAGGAAGTGAATACCTCGATCTCACTAACGAGCTCTAGGGAACTGCCAAAATGGGTGATGATGTTCTCATACAGGAACAGGACCACATTGTTGCCACCATCCCGCTTTAGAGCTTTAGCTTCACATCACTTAGATACGTAGTATGTACAAACCAAGATGTATCTATTTTGTTTCTTTCTGGTTGGCAGATCAATGGAACCAATGAAGTCAATTTTCCACTTCTCGAATGGCTTTAGGGGAAGAATAGGTTACAGGGGCATGGTGTTGGATTTGGTAGGCTTTCCCATTCTCTGATAGGCATCAAAAAGTTTGCAGTAGTCATAGGCATCCTTGTGGAGGGTCGGCCACCAATATCCTGCAGGCAAGGCCTTTTTGGCTATTGCTTCTCCTACGAAGTGTCTGCCACATGGCTCGTCATGGCATGCTTTCAATACTATGCCAATCTCCTCTCCTGCTGTAACACATCTTCACAGGACCTCATCTTTGCCTTTCTTGTATAGAGCTGATTCCAATAGAAGCTTCTTCTTCTCAAGGCTCGAGATGCTAGGGGGATACTGTTGGGTTGCCAAGAGGTTGGCTATGTTTGCATACCATGGGGTAACGGTTTCAACTAGAAAGAGGGAAGCATCATGGAGGTCTGGATCATCCTGCTCTTCTTCATCTTTGCTTTGAGGGATTTGTGATAGATGATCAACCATAGAACAGGGAAGCAACTAGGTTTGGTAATCACTTCAAAGTCAAACTCTTGAAATAGAAGGAGCCATTTCATCATTCTTCAATTCACATTGGCCTTGTTCATATCAGGAAGGATAGGGCTTCATGGTCCATGTAGAATTTAAAGTGTGTCTATAGTAGATAGTGTTAGAACTTCTCCAAGGAAAACACCATTGGTAGACACTTAAGCTCTATCGGTCATAGTAGAGTTTCTTTCTCAGTCGGTTACTTTTCGGCTTGCATAATAGATAGGTTGATCTAACTTTGAGGGGGCCTTTTGGCATAAGATTGCACCTAGGCCTTCAAGTGATGCATTAGTGTGCACATAGAACTCCTTCGTCCAATCAAGAGGTTGCAGGATCGGTGCTTCAATCAAACACTGCTTTAGGGCATTGAACACCTCGTCACAATTATTGGTCCATGTAAACTCTGCATCTTTTCTGAGGAGTTTATGCAAAGGGGCTACCTTTGTTGCAAAGTGTGCAATGAACCTTCTATAATAACCCACATGGCCAAGAAATCCCCTCAATTATTTAAGGTTGGTTGGTGCTGTCAAGGCAACAATCTACTCAATCTTGGCAGGATCTATTTCTATCCCCTGTGCAGAGACAATGTGGCCGAAAAGAACTTCTGACGAGACTCCAAAGACACATTTATCAGGGTTGAGAGAAATCCCATACTCTCAACATCTGTTAAAGAACTGCTTTAGGTGTCCCCAATGCTCATGGATTAGGCTATAGACACATAAGTCATCTAGGTATACCTCAATGAAGTCATGCAGATGGTTCTAGAATGCAGCCATTATCACTTGTTGGAAGGTAGGAAGGGCGTTACTACATAGCCCAAATTGCATTACTCTATAAGCATAGGTTCCCCAGTTTGTTATGAAGGTTGGGATTGATCCTCTTATGCGATTTGGACTTGGTTGTATGCGTTGAATCCATCTAAGAGGGAATAGAGCTCATGGCCTACCACTATGTCCAAGAGCTTTTGGTCTATGAAAGGGATAGGAAAATGATCCTTCTTCGTCTTAGAATTCATCTTTCAAAAGTCCACGCATATTCACACCTTTCCATTCTTCTTGGGTACTACCACAATGGGAGAAACCCATTCAATATTGGCCATTGGATAGATAAACTCAACTTGAAGGCGCTTTAGTAATTCAGCCTTCACTAGGGTAGAGTAATTTGGGTTAATCAAGAGGCATATGAATCCAAATTACTCTACCCTAGTGAAGGCTTAGCTCTATTGGGTAGAGTAATTCAGTCTCCTCTTTCTTTTGATAATCAAGAGGATCCTCTATTCTAGTTTTGATTCAAAGCTCATATTGAGAATTGGGGTTGTTGATTTCAGTGGGTAGGATTCCACTGTTGTTGAGTCGCCTTTGGAGGAACTGTTTGAGGCCACTATTGTTGTGGTTGAACCATCATTTAAGGCATTGTCATTTGCGGCCACTGGGGATTCGGTGCACTATATTGCGGCACTATTTGCATCTGGGGGTAGGGGTAGGGAACTCTCCCCAAGACTACATTTGGTGGGTATACCATTCCTAGCATGGGAGGAGGTAAGAATCCTCTTCTTGAGGTCATTGATAACCTGGCTTCAACTTCGTCATATAGTCTTGCACCTTCCACTGCAACTTGTAGATTGATTGGTCTTCTCAATTCCACAAACTTACAAACTTTTGGTTGTAGTCCTCTAAGAAAAACTCTCTTCTGGATGCCTTCATCCAAATGAAACACAATATTAGTGAGTTTGGGAATCTCCCAATTCCCATTTTTTTAATACAAAAAAGGTGGCACCCAGAGAACATGCCCAAAAGTTTCTCAAAACCATATGATGTGACTATCATTGGAAAGCACTTGAAAAATGAAATCTATTGAGCTATAGAGCGCTCGATTTGGAGTTATAGTGCTCAAGTAATGACAAATCCAAAGATTTGACCACATGTCCCAAACTTATGGAAAATTCCCATATTCCCCAATATGGTGTTATAATGGTTGGTCTATCTCTTCAGTATGGATTCCATTCGTGAGACATAAGCTTCTACTCTTTCACAAGAGGACTTACTTAGTTTCATGAACTCCTCTCGCACCTGCTCTTTAAAACCTTCATGCTTTAATTTAGTGAGGAAGGCCATCCCATTTTCCAAAAGTTCATGTTGCTTGTCTCTCATACCACTAGAACACCGCATCTTTGAAAGTGGTGGAAAATATTGCTAACCAATGCTTGGGGGTTCTGGCATTGTTAGCCACACATGCTACCATAACATCTACTACATGAAGATCAGAATCTTCATTGTAATCTCCCTTAAAGATGGGCAATGGGACTACATTCGCTAGCCTGTCTCATCAATATTTTCAGGACGGATCTGACTAGGAAGGGGATCTTGAGTCGCCATGGGGACTTTTGTAAAGAGTGCTTTTAGGGTGTCAAAGGAGAATTTTGTTGCAAGCTCGTTCTTGGCTTTTATCTTTTCCTTCTCTCTTCTCACATACCTCTGGACTCGTTCTAGTGCTTGCCTCTTGATTGTGTCATTCATCAGGGAGTTGGCTCCACCCAATTGGTCTCTGTACTCAACAAACAGAATTCGGGGAGGTTTCAGTTTTGGAGGACTCTTTGGCCAACATTTCTTCTACTTCCTTCTTTTCTACGTCTCTGAATTTAGCTTTCAAAACCACTACATAGGGGAAGATATTCTATTCTAAGGTATCAAAACTCATTCTTCTAAGGATCATTGTAGTGCCATCATCATAATACTGCCAATTTGTGATGGTTTCAATAGTGTATGTTGTGAAGAATACTCTATTCACCAAGTTCCAGTGGGTTGTTAATTGAAAAAATAGGAGATTGTCAATGCACCATGTGTTTCACATGTCCTACTATTGAGCATCTACAAACAAATGCCAACTCTTTTCTTTTTTGTTTTCATGAACCTCCACTGACCATGACTCCTAAAGCTTTTTCACAATCTCCCACTTGATGACGTCTGGAACTTCTTAATGAATGACAAATCTTCCATGGATGATCATTCTCTCTATTTCTATGCTTCAGTTTGCTCCCAAACAGTTTGCTACCAAGATGCATGTCTCTATTGCTTCAAAAGGGAGAGGAAATAGTTCACAACATAGAGCCTACATCATGATAGTGATATGTTTTTGCCATTTAGGGATGAACTTCTTATGGAAAGTGGCTCTGGCAATGAAAATCTCCAATTCTTTAGTGGTTTAAGGAACTTTGCAAACTCGCATTGAATTCTTCTCTTCTTTGCAATGCCATTTCCTTCATTTTTCAGCCTCTTCTGATGCTTGTTGATGGCATAATTTCCTAGATGCGCACCAAAAACATGGAGCCCCAAAAGGAATACCAAGGAAACATGGTTTCTACTACAAGACAATATATCTTATATCATCAAAAACCATCTCTTTCATCTTTTATATAATCATAACAAGAAAAAAAACACCAGAAACAATAAATCTTTACACAGCTTCATAGAAACAATTCTCTTACAACTTTAACTTTAACAAAATCCATCATTCTCTTCATATTTTTCATATAATTCTTTGATAGACATTGAAAACACAAAATAATAATCCAATTTTAATGGAAAAATATCACATATAATCCATCTTCAAAGATTTCATAGCTTTCTTTCACATTCTCTCATATGTAGATATATTGTTTGCATAGAATTAGCTATCTCTGACTCTCTCTCTCTCTCTCTCTCTCTCTCTCCATTAATAGTACATCATCTCCACACTAAAATACTCAATAATCACTCATAATAACCCTTATTTGGTCATGGATGCCCCTCTCAAGAGGTGTGTCTGATATGAAAGGTCACCATAGCCACTACAATGACTCTTCATAACTCATCACTGTCACTTTACTCTTGTCCTCTCTTGAGTCTTCATTAACTACTTCTTCCACTTCCTTGAGCTCTTTTAAACTTAAATTCACCTCTTTCCAAGGCTAGAAAACTTTTCCAAAGTCTCTCATACATTTCACAGAACAACTACAGAGGCATACAAAGCAGAACAGAACAGAGGCTCTACAAAAGCTCAATAGAGGGTTAGATAAGGTCAACAGAAAGCATTAGAACCACATAACGCATACTAAAACCATTCCAAACTATCAAAAACCATTCAATGAGCTTTCAATCAACCTCAAACTTTATCAATCACTACTCCATGCTTCATATAAAATAAAAACAAAATAAAACAGAAGCTATTGGAACCAATGAGAACCTCAATAGAACCTATCAAAACATCACAGAGCATCGAAAAACATCATGACCTTCCAAAACATAACCAACCTCATCCAAAAAACTCTCAAATACTTCCAAAACAACTAAACATAATTCAAAATCCATAAAAAATCAACCAATAAAGCCTAAAAAACAACAAAAATCAACAAAAAAACAAGTCATTTCAGCATTCTAAAGTGATTACATGTGAGATTTACTTTGTAGGTACAACAGTTCATGGAGGGTCATGAGCCATTTCTTCTACTTCAACATTGAATCTCCCATCTTCTACAATCTCGCATTCAACTTTTAGGGCCATTCTAGCTGTCTCTCCATTAGAAGAACCATTAGTTAAGTGTATCTTTAGCATAATCAACTTCTACAGGATTTGTCACTAGTAACAAGTTACATTAGTCACCATCTACCATAGTATAAGCAACATCATCTATACTCGCTGCCTGCAGGAAAAAAATGATCCTCTTCAGCAGCAACAAATTCTTCATTAGTAGCATTCATTTCTCCTCGTCAAGGCTACTTCTTCAATTGATTGTTCCCAGCATCCCATGTCTCAATTGTATTTACCCTTTTGGCACATCCATGCTGTGGAAGATCTATTAGTGTGGCTACTCAAGTTTTCTATTCTATCTTTCCATTCTATCATCGTACTTCCATTGTATTGAGAGTGATTGAGAGAAAGACAATGAGAGGTGTGTTGAGCAAGGGACTGAGGTGTCAAGATTGTGGGAGAGAAGGAAGGAGTCTCACTTGTAGCTTTCTTGCTTGCACAATGGAGGAATACACACAGAGGTGGAGGCTGAAAACAGTTTTCCTCTTCTTAGTTTGTGTAAGCCAAAAGAACTCTAGTACATAGAAATAGAAGAACCCTATATATGGGTCTCAAACCAAACTCAACTAACTAAGGTGGTATACTAACTGAGCCACGAACTAGAGTAGATAAGGATAGCTGTCATCTAGCTATTATTCATGGGCGGTGTACCAACCGCATATGCACACTGACAAGTCGGTGACATAAATGCACAACGGTCACCTTGGCATATCACGAGTGGAGCTCGATATCTCAACATGAGGGAAGATGAAGCTCTTAACCATTGTCTTGCTTTTTTTATCTTCTCTACTAGATCTTCAACTTGTTGGTGTGCTTGGTGGTGGATGCGAAGGAGCGATGGCATTGGATCGTGTTGATCATGGTCATGGAACCATCTTCGAGCCTTTGAGTCATCAAACACAAGAAGGTATGTGAGCTGAGTTTACTACAACTGAAGCTAGTCTTGTGTTCTTGCTTTCTTGGGTTGGAGAGGACGATGCTTAGTTAGTTAGAGTGGAGTGTTGAGAGACAAGGTAAGAGATTGTCACCAAAGTGAGCTATAGCTTCTGAAATAATGGAAGTCCATCCAAAGTCCTGATTATTGGTGCTTGCGTTAGGCTCAATATTTTGGTTTCGTTTCTAGGATCTAGGACAGTCCAACTATTAAGGTTCTCACACTCCTACCTTGTGGCGGAATAAGAGGCTTGTTCATGGGCATGGATGGGATCAATGTGATTCCATTGTCTCTGTTTGTGGCTAGCATTCCAAAACCCATGCGTCTAGGTTAGGAAGGCCGAATCGGAAAGAACAGGTTCATTGGATTGAGATTTTGAAGATATGCATTGTTAGGGTAGGAAAAAACACAAAACACAAAAAAAAAACACAAAAAACTCAAAAATCAAATCTTAAATACAAAATGAAAACTCATACTCTCCTTATTGGATTTCTTGTGTAGCAAGGTTGTGCATATGCTATTAATTTTTGTGTCTTCTTGGAAAGCTTGCAGTTTATCTAATGGTGAAAGAAGTATTAGAAGAAGGTAGAAAAGAAGGGGTGAAGGAAGAAGAGATAGGAGAATGAGGTCCCGATTGTTGGTGGGTTAGGCTCAACAATTTCTCTCTCTCCCTCATTGTTTATCTTCCTCACCTTCCCTCTCTCTCTCTCCTTCCATCTCTCCATTTCTCTCTTTCCCTCCCTCTCTCTCTTTCTTTCTCCATCTCTCTATTTTTCGTGAAGCCCCCTCTCTCCCCCCTTTTTTTTTCTCCTTCTTAAAAACAAAGAAATGGGAAGCAATGTCTCCCTCTCTCTCTCCCCTCCCTCTATTTTTCTCCCTTTCCCCTCTCTCTATTCTCTCATCATTTCTCTATTTCTCTCTCCCTCTCTCTCTCTCTCTATTTTTATCTTTTCCACCATCTCTCTATATCTCTCTTTCTCCCTCTCTCTCTATTTATTTTCTCTTTCTTTCCATGACTTTATTTGTCTCTCTCTTCTTTTCACTCTCCTCTCTCTTGCTCTTTTCCTCACCCTTCTTCTCTCTCCTCCCTCTCTCTCCCTTTCTTCTCTCTCCCCCTCTATTTTTATATCTCCTCCCTCTTTATTTCTCTCTTTCTGTTTCCTTGTTTCCTTCCCTTCCCCTCTCTTTGTTTCTCCCTCCTTCCTCTCTCCCTCCCTCCCTCCACCCCTCTATTTCTCTCTTCCCCTCCATTTACCCCTCTCTTTGTTTTCCTTCTCCTCTTTCTCTCCCTCTCTCTCTCTTTCTCTTCCCCTCCCTTCCTTATTTCCCCTCCATTTTTCATGCTTTACCTCCATTATACTTACACAAACATAATTCTAAATTTTTATAAATTTTATTTTCTCTGTAATTTCTTTATCCCAAAACTGTATTTTTGGTATTTTTTTATTTTTAAATATAAAATGATATAACTTCTAAAAAAATTATTCAAGAAATTAATTTGAACTCTAGTCCATCATCATATTTAATATCATCCCATATGAACATGATCTGATCACCCAAAACCAAGAAAAACATAATTTTTCACTTAAAACATGCATTTCGAGCTTTTGAAAATTAATAACTCACGATTATAGACTCATGTTCTATATTTTATGGTTCATAGACCTCAAATACATCTTCATCTCTAAATATCATTGGTCATCACTACTTAGGGTTGGCATGGTTCCACATCAATCCGGTTCAAGCCGAACAATCGATATCCATCCCGATCTGCTCACAAGAATTCTCACATGAACTGCTCACAAGAGGAGAGAGAGGGAGGAGAGAGAAGGACTAAATTTCCATATCTTTGATATTAGTCAGTTAATCACGGAGCCGAGATTGGCGTTTTGAAGTGAAAAATTCGAGGAAGAGGTTGGTGCAATTAGATTATATGCTTCTTTACCTCTCTAGTCCCTCCCCCCTTCCCCCCTCCATTTTCATCATCATCGCCTCCCAAGATGGATTTCTTTTCTTTCCAAAAAAAGAACGCCCCCTTGCCGCTTGTCGTATGAGTTTTTGGGGGTTGGGGGCTTCCAAAGGTCACCTCCCCCTCGAGTAGAGCTATCTTGCAAGTTCGGCAACCAAATTGCGTTTTAAGATTTTTGCATGAGTGTTTTAGGGTCCCGCACTACTTGGAATTCGTTCTACTTCATTTTGGCACCTGGAAAAATTACTAAAAATTTGAGACTGATGTGAAGTCTGTCTTCAAAAACACTTTTAAATCCCACTTTCCACAGTCTCTTAAAATCGTCAAGTCTGCATCCATTGTTTCCAACGAGCTTTAATTTTTTCCTCAAATTAACAAAATTTGGCATATTTTTGGCTCTTGTCTGGTCATAAAATACCACTCTTAATTACCATGCCTGATCCAATTTGTAAAGAAAACCCTTGCGGAGAAGGTTTTTTTTCAAAAAATCAAAATTTCAGCAAAAGTGTAGCATTTGGTGTTGCCTATGGTTTCCATGGGCCGATTAGGTTTAGAGAGAGGCATAAAGAGACACTATGAGTAGGTAGGTAGGCAAACAAGCATAGAGGGAGAGAGAGAGAGCTCAAAGGTGCAATAACAAAGCAAAAATTTCATCAAAAGGAAAAACAAGCTTGATTTTCTTTTTTGTATTTCACAAAGAAAGAAGTTTATATACAAGAAATTTATAAGGGATCAGTCTGTATCTCTAATGGCTCACCTAAATAAGAATTTTTTGGTCCTTAGTTGCAAGAAGTTTTAGACCTTTTTTAAATGGCCTCTTTCCTATGAGCTTATGCTCATGAGGAATCCAGCAAAAGATTATGATATCATCGTAACTCATAATGTGAGAATTATAGCAAGAATTTATCTAAAATATCTTATAAAAATGGAAAAGAAAGTTTTTTATTGTCTTTTCTCCTTACCCCATTAAACATCCCAAATTCAAAGGTTTTGTAGGGTTACCATAGAAATAACACTCTTCAACAAATATGATCACTCAAAACCATGAAACTTTCTCCCAAATTTCCACTATACCTTTGTATATCCCCTAAATTTATGCAAATCATCCTTCTCACTTTCGCTAGGTTTCTACTTTAGTCATTGCATGGATTTTACCAACTCTCATTGGGTTGGAGACATGAGTTTTTTGGCATGCCTCTAGTGGCTACTTGTTCTCTTTTAGCTCAACCCCATTAATGTCTACAAAAGGCCAAATCGGCCTATGAAAGCAAAATGTTACATCCTAAAGCCACGGAATATTCCCAAGTCTCAAATATAGTTGTCATCTAAAGTGAATGGCACACAATTTTGGCTTGATTTGTGTGCTTAGGCCCCTTATAGACTACACAGACATCCATTCAAGAGAAATGTCTACAAACATGCATCACTCTAGACTATGTTGAACCTAGAAATTAGAAGTCATAGCGGCTACTACCAACCAAGTCATTGTGTTTGGTTGTTCAAACATGTTGCTTTGTGGGTGTGTGTAATTTCTGTAACAGATGTAGTGCATAATCCCTCCTTTCTAGGGACCCCTAAAGCTAATCTATAAGGGGCCTTTTTAGGAGGTCCCATGGTTATTAAAATAGCTATAGAATACAACATACTTATAGTACCATTTGTTGAATAGGAAAGGAAGATTATGGCTTACAACTATGAGTATACTTCTCCTACATCAAGTTTGGCTCCTGGCATCAAATGAAAACTCTTCAACAAGCTAGTAACACTCTTTATTGTGGGAGCTTTTGCTCAACCGCCAAGACCCACGAATCGCTTATTGTTTCAAGCGTTCCAAGCCGAGCACTAATGGCTACCTCTCACATAGGCGACGCGCCATCCATATCTACGAGTGTAGTGAGATTACCTCCATGCCGATCAAGTTACCTCCTCTCCCACGCACTCCAGTAGCTCCATGATTCAAGTTTGAGCTTCAAGCAAGCTCCATCCTTAAGCTCCATGCTCCAAGCTCCATCACCGCGAGCAAAAGAAGAGAAGAGAAGAGAAGAGAAGAGAAGAGAAGAGAAGAGAAAAGAAGAGAAGAGAAGAAGAAAGGAGAGATAGAGAGCTTCTCCTCCCCGGTCCCTCACCCTCACACACTCACTCCCTCACACTCTCACACTCCCTCTCTCAAGAACAAGCTCAAGTAAGCAAGAAGAAGAAGAAGAAGAAGAAGAGAAGAGCCACTTTAGACATACACAAGAATGAGCTTCTCATTCACTTTTCAACTTTATATACAAAACCCTAAATCCCCTTTTGGGCGGTCATCCCCTTATCCCCTTTTTTACATGGCCGGCCATGGCCTAGGCCCTTTTTCCCATTGTCCTTCTATCTTCCTAGCTTCCTTTCCACCGCCCATCTGCATTTACAAATTGCACGGGTGAGAGCGCAGCGCTCCTTGAATTAAATCATGATGCGCTTGCACTCTTTTACAAAAGTATTGACTTGCGCTTTTCCTTGTGCGCCTTTTTCCCTTATTTAGGAATTTTCTGCGCTTCTTGTATTTCTAGATTTTTCTTGGCATGCCTTCATGTTTCATTTCACTTTGCCTTGGCCTTTGTCTTCTACTTTAGCTTTTCCAGATTTTCCACCTTGTTCGTCTGAGGATTATCATTATCCCTCCTAGATGAGTGCCAGTCCCATGGCACTTACCGTCGTAGGTAGCAGGCTTTGGCATGCACTGAAGACGTGGGTGGAATGGACATCGATGGTTACCGTGGAGGAGTGTTGGTAGTGGTGTGGAGGAAGGTCGTTGGAGGCACGTTGGTGGCCTAGGTGGCTGGTGGTAGGGTTGTTGGAGTTGGTGGTATGGCTGTTCTTTGTTGGGGATTGCACTGATGGACAACACAAGTGTTGGTTTGTTGGGGGTTGTGTACATGACAATTCTTGGCAGGCTTGTAGGATGATAAAGGATAAGATTTCAAATTTGGGTGTCGATGAAGAGAGAACAACACTTTTGTTGGAGTCTTCAATACCTGCAATTGAAAACCTCGCATAGGTGGTCTCTCCCTAAGGGTAGTGCTAGTCTTCTCTATCCACAAGACATAGTTCAATTAGTTTGGGAGACAGGTCAAACTCTAAGCAAGCTTAGAGTATTGTCTTGTACTTGAGGACCCAAACTGTGTATATATTTCGGTGCATATATTATGTAAGTGCTCGTGCATACTTAGATATTACGTACTTAGAAGACCGCGGGCTGGTTTCTCGTAACGATGTGTGGATGAAGCAAAATTGTCCATGTTGAGAAGAAGTACACGTGAAGGTGTATGAGACATCATTTGCATTGTGACTACAGGACGTAGCATAATTGAACACAAGGACACCACACTTTCGGTAGCTGGGAGCTAGTGGACTTGCTTGATGAGGACAGTGTACTTTTCATGGCCATTCGTACGGTGCTTACCACAATTGAATGCAATGGTATTAAGGCAGAGTGCAAGAGGGAATCGTGCGAATGGGTCAGGGTGACAAGTCTAACCATAGGCGAGACAAGCTCCCTAGGTATGTCATGCCCTTGATATGCCCTGAACAATTGTGGGTGATGCTAAAGGGCTAGGGGACTAGGGATGGAGCCAGCCGACCAAGGTCAGTGGACGAACCTAATTTGAGGACCCTTAGGTGTTGTGCTATGATTGTGGGTGCTTCGTATCTTTTCCGTTTTTTCTTTTCTTTTCTTTTCTTTTTTCCTTTTTCGTTTTCTTTTTCGTTTCCTTTTCTTGTTTTTTTTTCTTTCTTTCTTTCTTTCTTTCTCTTCTTCATTTTTTTTTTGGACTTGCCTGCATACAACCATTGCAATATATTGAGGCTATCAGCCTTTCAATGGATTGGGAAATGTCAAGTTTCGAAGGCTTAGGAAATGGATATTACAGTGATGATTGTGCCCTAGCCTCGTTGTTAGAGAAGTAGTTGTTGAGATGGGGAGATACATGAGATATTGCAACCCTCTTTGAAATGTGTGATATTGGTACAATTGGGGTAACAGTTGTCGTGAGTGCCCGATGTAGAGTGTAACCCAAAAAGAGGAAGTGGTTAAGGTCATGCTTTGGGCCATGCAACGTGGGCACTCACAAGGGTGATTTTTGCTTTCGGCAGCGTGGCTTTGTCGCGGCTCTTCGTGGGGTTGGTGGTCTTGTGGTGTCTTGGGTATTGAACACTTTTGCATAAAGACTTGCATCATCCTACATCCACTTGTCACTTTATGAGAGTACATGCATGGCTCATGCCACAACTATAATAAACCAATGCAACACAAGGAGACATCACTTATCTGAATTCCATGGTGTTGACTCGAGCATGCATTGGGCATCAAATGCACGGCTCCTGCATCTGTTGGGGGCCTACACGACCGGTGTTGCCATGCCTTGTGTGCTCCCTTGAGCTTCTATTCCCCTGGCCTAGGGATTTTTCAGCCTACGTCCGGGGCGGTGTTGCTTGGGGCCTCGTTTCTTTGCATACCTTTTGAGGCTAGGTACATAGCGTTTCGGTGGCGGGGCTTGTGCTGCATACTCCCTGCAACGACGGATAGCGTCTTTGCAAGCCAGCTGCACTGCTCCATGTCTGCGGGGGACCTGCAAAGTGAGAACCAAGGATTAGGCCTTGAGACAGGATAAAACTATTCGCATGGAAGGGATTATACAGTGGGTTAACAAGCGCATATGACGAGTAGGGGAGAGGTGAGGCATGCAGTGTTTGTTGTAGAGGGATGGCCCCCATAATGATGTTTTTTTTGCCTCCATCCATTAGTAGAACTTGGCTTATGCTAAGTTGCGTGGACTGGTTGTCATGGAGTGGGGCAGGGCTCATCCTCGAAAGGATAGATCGAAAAGGCGAAAAGGTGTATAGAAAGGGACAGTACCCTGTCTACACCATCAGAGATGTTGGCCAGGCTTCCTATGGTGGTAATGAGGGTTGCATACCCTCCACTTGGAGGTGGGAATGGTCAAACAACTTCTAAATGTGTGGTGAGAGGAGGACCTGAGGAGCTTAGCCTGTTGAACCCAACTCTTCTCCCTGTGCTTGACTATCATTGCTTGTGTGTGTTGATATTGTCTATATAGGGTTACAAAATTCATTGTTTATTTATGTACATATTTACGAATCCATTTCACTTCACGAGGATAAAAGCCAATTGTAGAACTTTGGATTGTACTGGAATGTGGCACATGCATCTAGTACTCGTGGTAGCTTACTCAATATCGATAGATATTTTGCAACATCGAGTAGCATGGAACCTTGTCCGAGTCTACTGGCAACATGTAACTCCTCCTTAGTGAGAACCTTATTAGACAGAGAGTACTCTTGGCTAGTTTTAGCTAAGTCCGTGCCCCGAATGGCAATCAGCCACTCGAAAGGAAGTTGGTGCCACATAAGTTGGGTCTCTTTGAGACCGCCATTTGGCCAATCGCTCCTTTGAGACTGTAATGATCTGGGCTCCTAGTTTCACCATTGCAACGCGGTTTTCACATCAACATTTTTCAAATTGACTTCGACCCTCTGATTGCTGCTTTAGTTGCTTTGCCTCTAAGAGATTTGGTTGGCAGAGCACATCATTGAATGTTACAGTTAAGCATAGTTCGTCAGCTTCCTCGTCAGAGATGAGTTGCATGTATTCATGCAGCAGGAGCATGTTATAGTGCTCATCAAGATGTTCTTGCTCTTCCTAGGATAAGGAAAATGGCAAGTATTCTTCAAGCTGCTCTTTAGGGAATGCGCCCATGTCTGCCAGGACATAGACACGTGCGAACACTTTGAGCTTAGCATCCATCTCGGTTAAGAATTCTACAATACTTCTATGTTCAACGAGGGCTTGCTCGGTTGCTATCTCATTCAAGGTTCTAGGAGTTTGCCTAGGCTTTAGCATAGCTAGGGGCTCAGGCCTAGACGAGCAAGATTGGTCAACACTAGGATTTCTTATGCTCTTGGGGTTTCCATGTTTCTCCTGAGGCTTTGTTATTGCGTCATGGTTCTCTTGGATGTGAGTGGTATAAATTTGTCACCCTATTGTGACAACATTGTCCACTCTTGATTGGTCAATGCGAGTTCTGTTGTCAGTGGATTGAGTGTTGCAAGCAACTGTTGATGGTAATGGCTGCTTTGATTTTTTAGAGCACACGGATGTGTCTGAGGTTTCACTGCTATTAGGAGAGGCATCAATGGGGTCATTGGTGGATGGACTCAATGCTTTATTCCTCAGCTCTCCGACGCTCTTGGTGTCAATGTTCTTGGGGTCCACAACCACCTATAACTGCTCTTGTTTTTGTTGTTTTCTCCTCTTTCTCTTGTTCAGTGAAGGCGCATCTCTCAATGACTCAGGACCTTGAACTAGGTCAACCGTTGATGTGCTTGGTTGGGCCTCAACATTCCCTTTCTCTAGTGTATCCTTATGGGACATAGCCATGGCCTGCTGAATAGCCTCGCCAGGTTGTGAGGGTACAACTGCCTCCCTTTTTTAAGAGTCTAGCTCTTCCCTTTTGTTTAACTCCTCCGGCCTAGATTTTAGGTGCTTTGGAAGTGCCGGAGTTGTCAATGAAGTTGGTTGCGACACCTCCTCCACAGGTAAACTACTAAGGACATGTTCCACAAGGGGCATTATCACGGTCAACGGCTGTGACTACTGTGATCCCTGTTCGGAAGTAGTAGCAGCTAGTTTAGTGGACTTGCAATTATTGGTGGATTGCGATGTCAAGTCCTTAGGTCGATTGGAAGTGATAGTGTCTTTTGTTGCCCTTAGAGCATTCACTTGCGTAGATCGAGTATTAGTTGAGCTAGCCACGGTGGATTGCACAGGCATATCCTTAGGTTGAGAGCTAAGGGTGGTGCCGTGTCCTGCCTCTTGGACATTTGGAAGCTCTGATGTAGGTAGAGATTTGGATTGAGTAGCCGCACTTGATGACTGTTGTGCTTCCTGTGTCTGTTTAGGGAAAGAGGGTGTAGGAGACTTGGGACTCCTAAGTGGCTTTAACACTGGCTAGGAGATTTGCTCGTGGTTGTTAGATGATTTTGCTATTTGCTTTGTTGAGCATTTAACCTTGCCATGAGCAATGTTGAGCCTATGATGCCTGCTATCCTCTTGGGGAATCAAAGGCTCCTTGGGTACTAGTGGCTTTTGCATATCCTCAATGATTACATCTGTTATCTGCTTGTCAAGCACGCTAGGCTAAGGATTTACCCTCCGATTGGTCCCGTTTGGTTTCTTGATTTCGACCATGAGGGGCTCGGTCATTCCACTATTGTTGACTCGAAACTTGGTTTTTCGTTTAGATCTCCTCCTACGCTTCTTTGCTCTTGATACGATCTAGCCTTTAGTCGACAAGGGAGGTTTAGCAAGGGGTTTTGGCACCCAAATCCATTGGTTACCTGCGTAATACCCTTAAGCACGTAGCAATGCTTTGGATGTCCATCATGGCGTTGTGCTAACCCTCCATCGACGCCTTCATCTATAAGGCTTGGGATTCTTTTGGGGTCTTCTACGATATTTGTAAGTCCAAAGACCGTCCTTGGCTTTGTCTCTTGACCTTCTTGTTTCATGCATGGCCTCACTTACTGGTTCTGATTGTTCGACCTGTGCTTGTATCAACTCTTCCAACAAGTCCTTGCTCTTATTAGCAGGCTTGATTGTTATGTCAGCACCCCTTTTGCCTTTCCCTCGAGGTTCGATGAGGTCACCCTTTCAAAAGGTTGTGACTATCCTCACACCCGGTAGAGTCAGGTGTATCCTCTGTGCTACATAGTTGGCCTCACACTTGGTTGCCCTTTTGAAGGGCCTTCTAAGGAGGAATTCCTTCCCGTAATTAGCACTATTTGGAGGAACATGAAATAGGATAGGCAAGCTTTCACTTTCAATTGTCGCAAGGATTTTGCACTTCCCTATGAGTGCTTGTGGGTGTCCCCCGTAAGGCCTAAGAGTTGCATTAGTCGGTGTGAGCTCTGGTTGGCCTAGTATGGTCCATGATTCATAGGTCAAGATATTAAAATCTGCTCCTTCATCAATCAGAGCATCGATAGTATGCTCTCTTTTCGCGGTGAGTTTGACCCTAAGATAAGCAAGTGGTGCTATGTCTTCATCTTTCGGGTCTTGGCTTGTAAATTTAAGCCTTCTGACAAATGCCCTTGAGTCCCCAACTACACGACCAAATGTGGATTCTCCACTGATGTCTTGGATCGTCAGTGCAGTGCTATTCAAGGAGCATCTATCATCAGGACTGTCATATCTAGTCCTCCTCGCACTTGTAGCTTGATGTTGTTGATTTTGTGATTTGACTAGAAGCAGTCCGTATGCAATACATATGCGTTTTTGTAGTGCGGCTTTTTTGCCCTTGTTGGCTAGATTGGCCCATTGATGTTCTAGGGTCTCTGTTTCTCTCTGTTCAGGTAGGGGCTTTTGGTTGCTCTTTTTCAAATGAGAATCCATGCTTGTGTAGAGCCATTACTACACTAGGGTCCAATTTGGAGGACTTGTCACAATGCACATTTTCTCTCTGACCTACTTGGGGGAGGTGTAGAGGAGACAGAGCCCCCTCTGCGGGGGTCCAAGGGGGACTATCCCCCCGGCCTGCAGGGCCGTTATGGTAAACACCATGCACAATTTGGAAGACCGTTTATAGCCAAATTTTAAACTACTTTCTCTAAGTTTCAGCCCACTGATGGATCTGTAATGTGCCTTTAGCTCTACGTACCCTTTGGGGTCAATTTCGGGGTTTAGATACCTCAAAATTTGTGTTCTAAATACATATCCGATTTTGATAGTTTTCTATTCGATTCTCAGATGTTTGATTTTCAGGAATCCGATTATTAGAATCGAACGTCCAATTTTGGGTTGGTCCGATCAATCCAGTGGTCAAATTTTGGTCACGTCCGATTTTGACATGCGTCTGATTCTAAGCCGTCCGATTCTTTGCATCCAATTTTCGTGTGTCTGATTCTGAAGTCCAATTTTCAGGGCTCGATTCTCGCAGTGGTCCGATTCTGGGAATCGGATCAGATAAGGTGGTCCGATTCTAGCAGTCGGGCGGTCAGACCCTGAAATTGAATGGTTTAATTCTGAAAATCGGACAAATCGGTTTGACGGAGTGGACGACGGCCCGCGGTTGCGAGCGATGCCTCAAGGTCAACGCCTACTCCACGAAATTATGCCATGCCTTTCGAATAGGTACAAAACAATAGAAGGAACTGCCAGGCATACCTTGAAGTGATGTGGCGCTCGAATCGATTGGCACTTCGCGATCTCCCCGCAACTCTCTCTCTCTCTCTCTCTCACTCTCTCCATGGCTCTCAAGCTCACTATGGTCTTTCCTAGTTCCCTGGGCCTCTTATTGCCCCATCCCAACCTGCTATAACCTCAAAAATTAATCCCTCATACTCTTCCAGCTAGAAATCTGAATCTATGCCCCTATTTTCCTGTTTCATCTTGTTATACAACCATAAAAAACCCTAATGTTTGCTCCTATCCTTCCTAAATGCAAGAAAAATTATAAGAAAAATACCTACACTACTCCATCATGCTTTCCCAAGTCCAAAACAACAAAAACCTACTTGCTAAGGAGATTGAATACCTCGAGACCTAACCCTAAAAGGATTGCTGACCCAAGATATGCTTGGTTGTTTGAAAGGGTCGTAAATCCCTTGAGCAAGTGTTTTGATACATCCAAGTTAAATTCTGATTATGCATGCAATGGGATTGCCATGCCTTGAAGCAAGAGGTTGTGTATTCAACTATTTGTTAATGTGATTTTGGATGTTAACCCAAGTGGGTTGTGATTGATGATTGCATGGCTAGGTCTAGGATGACTGATTGCCATGGAAACAAAAGGGATGTTTTCCCTAGTAATTGTTTTTAAGCTGGTTGCTTCAGCTGTGGTTGATTTCCTAAAGGGATAATTAAGGAAGGATGGTGCTAGCTACCCCCCGCGAATCGCCAAACCCTAACCAAGGGGGTTGTGAATCCGCGCCGGGAATGTGGACCGAACCCGCCGTGAGAGGTCTCTCCGTGGAAATTACTTAGCGTAGGAGGACGCTTGGGTGCTAGTGGGGACTCTGGCTGTAAATCCCAATGCTTCTAGGCCCTACACAAGTGTACTACATGACTCGAGATGGGATCTCGAGGCCTTGATACTAGTTACAAGGCGGAATCTTGGTAGGATAAACCTTCAGGTTTTGTTGCCAGGAGACGGAATGATTTTTTTTTGCGGAGGCAGAAAGGAATACTTAATTCTCATGTATGGGCGGGAGACAAACATTAATCTGAAGATAAGTTAAGAAAGTGTTTGATCTTGTTTTATCTTGTCTTCGTGTCTATGCCCTAAATTATGTAAAGGAACCTGTGACTAACAGGTTAATTAAGGAAGATGCTTTTATGTGTCAAACATAACATGGTAGATAATTAGATAACTAAAACAACCCCCGAGGGAAGCGTGGTGGATGTGACCATGGGTCTATCCTACGGAAGGTGGTCTCAGTTAGCCGAGAGCTTTCCTCAAAGAAAATGTTAACAAGAAATGTTAGGGAAAAGTCAGTCTATGACCTTAGACAATGTTGACTAGGAACCCGGACTTCAGGTCGATCCTAGTGGGAATGGCTGGATAAGTTCCACTGGGGGGCAGACTCGAGAGACCCTAGTTGGCAAACCCTGTGTCATTCCTCGGGAGTGTCGGGTGGCGTCTTCTAGATATATCTCTCGATGGACTGCTAAGACATGTCCCGCGATTGGAGGAGTGGGGATGTTACAGTTGGTATCAGAGCAAAACTTCATAATAATACATGATTGATTAATGTTCGGTTCATAGATATATCCTAAACAAAAATAACCTAAGTGGTATGGTTTGATTGTTAGGCACCTTTTGCACCCACCAATGCTGACATGCAAGAGAAGAAGTTCCTTCTCAAGCAAATTAAGCCACCTGAGTTTGATGGCAAGGGAAGGACTGTTCAAACTGATGCCGAGATCTGGATTGAGTCCATGGAGGACTATTTTGAGGCAGCAGGAACTGCACCTGCTAACCAATCCATGCTCGCCAAACTTAAGCTTACCGTGAAGCGAGACTTTGGTGGAAACAGTAGTTTAGAGACCAAGCGATCTCGAAGGGGAGAGTCACTTGGGATAAACTTAAGGAAGCTGTGTGAGGGAGATATCTGCCACCTGCCTACCACACACAAAAGATGAATGAATTCTATGACTTGAAGCAGCTAGGATTATCCCTTGAAGCATATTATTCGATGTTCGTTTTACTCCTAAAGTATGCACCCCCAATGGATATGACACAACAGGTGTCAAAATTTTGTGTTGGGTTGAATCCACCCATAAACACTCGATTGGAATCAATGCGCCCAGTGGACTTGCAAGATGCATTACTCTGAGTGAATCCAATCGTCCAAGAACTTAAATTAGAAAATTATGATGAAGATGACTCACGAGATCAAGACAAGAGGTTCCACAAGTGTGGAGAGATAGGACACATCCGTAAGAGATGTCCCAACCGCCGATGTTTCCACTGCAATGAACTAGGACACATCCAAACAAATTGTCCTGAGTTGGACCCTAAGAATCAGGAACGTGCGGTCAAAGGAAGCCGTTTAAACTCTACTTTTGGCTCATATTATAAACCATATGATGATGAAGGCATGGAGCCTGTTGTAACCTTTGAGGATGACTAGATATCCTAGGAAGAGCTTCTTGAGGTAATAAGTCTTGTACTTGGAATAAATCCTATTAAATCCTATGAGTTGTGGCAATTTGTTATTTTAAGTTGAGAATTTGAGTAATTAAGAGTAGCACAGCGGATGCATGGTGGGTCTTAACCCACAGGTCATAAGCCCATTAGTGCTTGTCTTGTGGTCAGCTGAGTTGGGCATCCGAGCAGACCTAAGTGGCTTGGACGTCCTAGCCTGGTGGCCATCCCCAAGCCCTGCGGTTGTCATCCGAGCGATGCATAAAAACACACCAAATAATAGAAATATTCACTTTCTTGACTTAATAATCAACATCCAATGCACCTAGGTTTCTAAAGCAATGCAACAATCAACAATAAGGACTCATAGTGTACCTAGAAGGCTTGAATGTGTCAATGATAAAGATTGCAGGTGATGTTGCATGTGGACCTGTCATTCCCTCTCTCTCTCTCTCAATAGCTCTCTCTCAATCTCATAGTGTGCAAATGAGCTCTCTCTTCTCCTTTTTTACCTTTTGTATTCTCTCTTGCTCTCCTCACACTCTATTTTCCTTCCTACACAAAAAATCTTCTTACTTTCTTCCCCTATTTTCCTATTTCTTGATTATATAGAGAGTTATCTTTTCCTTCTTTTTTCTTATTTCCCAAACCTTAATATCTCAAATCTGAAGAAAATACACTTCTCCTACTCCAATCAATGCACAAAAAGATTCCTAAATCTAAACTAATCCACAAGAGAGATTGAATAGACTCCAATTCCCTTACTTCCTACCTAAAACCAAGTGTCATTTGGGAGACGAACTCTTACTTCATCACTCAATTTAGAGCATGTAAGCATTCAAGCTTGGATCCAAGGTCCCAACAGCACAACCAAAATGTTGTCACTCTCACAAGCAAACTAGTAAACCCACGGACTGCTTATTGCTTCAAGTTTTTCAAGCCAAGAGATATGGCTATATCTCACATAGCCGTGTGCACTCTTCCATACAACAACACATTAGAGAACTTGGAAATCTCCCAAGTCCCAATTTCAAAATAAGGGGTAAATATTTGGCCACGTGGCTAAATTTTAACCCATGCTTCAAAGTTGGACTTGGAAAGACAACCTATATAGTAATTAGTGTAGACTCCACTTTCGAGTAAGGGAACAAGATTTAATCATGTGGCCAAATATTAACTATATTGCAAATTCCCAAACTATATGAGAATTTCCAAATTCCCTAATATAGTGTTATAAACCAATGTAGTGAACTTACCTTTGAGTCTGATCCAGTACCTCCTTCCACAAATCCTCTGATAGCTCCACGATTCAAAATGGGCCCTCAAGAAAGCTCCAAGCTTTGACCTCCATGAATATGTGCATAAGAAGGGGGAAGAGAACATGATAATGAAGAGAGGAGAAAAAGAGCTTCTCTACAGTCCCTCACTCTCACACACACACTCTCTCCCTCTCTCACACTCCCTCTCTCCTATACACAAGAAAGATACAAGAGCAAGAACTAAGAAGAGAACAAGTTTTTCCACACATAAGAATGGGCTTCTTCATTCATTTATTGACTTTTATATATGCCCTTATCCCCTCCTTGGGCGGGCATCCCATTTTTGGTCTGGCGGCCTTTGTCCATTCCTCTACTTTGTTTTATGCTACTTCCTATTAGCGTAGGCCTCAACCTGCACCTCTCATTCTTTACAACTTGCATGGGAGAGAGTCTGGTGGCATTCTTTTACCAAATGAATTGCAATGCACCTGAATCTTTTCTTACTAGCATATTAAGGTACACTTATTATTGTGTGCTTCTTTTAGCATTTAACACTTTTTCTTGCACTTCATGTCTTCAGATTTTTTTAAGTGCACATGTATCCTCCATCTTCCTCTTGCCTTGGGACTGTCTTCCATTTTGTATTTTTTGACTTTTCTATCTTGGTATTTTGAGTGGGTGTAACACTTAGCAAGATAGGCTTACTATAGAATTTTTGGGTTGAGGCCATTACTAGTGACGTACACTTGATAAATCGGTTCCCATGTATTGCTATTGAATACTACTATCAAGTTGCAATCGAGGTATGGTTTGGAAAACCTCTCTCATATGCTCATTTTCATGTCTTTGTTTGTGGATTTCTACCATGTACCAAAGGACAAGTGCAATAAGCTGATCCTAAGTCTAGAAAATACATATTTATTGGTTATGAGGATGTAGGTGAGATGGGCTATTACCTATGGGATCCGCATGCTCAAAAGGTTATCAGCACAACCATGATGTTTTTTTCCATGAGGAGAAAATGCATAAGCAACCTAACAATGTTGTTGAGGTATGCAAGGTGATATTTTAGGAGGAGCCTCCTATTATTGTGGTCTACTAGAGATAGACAAAACCTTGTGTGGATTGAGCCCTCTATGGATTATATTATGATAACAGATGCTGGTGAATGTCTTACTTATGATAAAGCCATGTGCAGAGGTGATAGTCACTCTTGAGAGATGGCTATGCAGTTAGAGTACGACTAACTATAGAAATATCATACATGGAATTTTGTTCCTTTGCCTAGTGATAAGCATGATTTAACATGCAAGTGAATATACAAGTTAAAAAGTACCCCTGGACACTCCAAGCAGGGATATAAGGCCAGATTGGTTGCTTAGGGATTCAAGCATGAACATGGTGTGGACTTTGATGAAGTCTTTTCTCATGTTGTGAAGATGGCTACCCCATGCTTGGTACTGGCTTTGGTTTCTCAACTTGACTTAAATATTTATGAGATGGATTTCAAGACGGCTTTTCTTCATGGGAACTTGCACAATGATGTTTACATGGAGCAACCTAAGGGCTTTGTAGAACATGGTAGGGAATACCTAGTGTGCGAGGGAGAGTCTTTATGGCCTTAAGCAGGAACCTAGGGAATAGTATGACAAGTTTGATGCCTTTATGCATTCATGAGGATATTCTCAAAGTGATATGGATCCATGTTTATACACAAATAAGGCTTGTGATGGCAGCCTTATGATTTTGATCCTCTACACTGATGATATGTTGATTGCTAGGAGTGCTCATGATGAGCTAGATACCTTGAAAGGTCAACTTAAGAAAAGCTTTAAGATGAATGACATGGAACAAGCCTCATATATCCTTGGGATGCGCATTATGCATAATTTCTCTAAGGGGCTCTTCTACTTATCACAGAAGGAGTACATCTAGAAGGTCCTTGAGCGATTTCATCTGCAGGATATTAAGCATTTTGGAAGTCCTTTACCTTCTAACGTAAAGGTTAAACAAGTGATTGTCCACAGTCTCTGATGAGCAAAATGCCAAGATGTCTAAGATCCCTTATGCATCTATAATGGGCACTTTGATGTATGCCATGATAGCCACTTATCTTGACATAGCACTTGCAGTGGGAGTTGTGGCATGCTATATAGCTACACCTAGCAGACGACATTGGGGTGCTATCAAGGATATCATGAGGTACCTAAAGGGCACAACATCTATATACATCTGTTATACTGGCCATGATATAGGATTCATGGGATACATTAACTATGATTATGCATGGCATGTAGACACTAGGAACCTCTAACTGTGTCTTCGCCATTGCTACTGGTACTATTTCTTGGATGTCCAGGGTACAGAAATTCATGGTCCTATCTACTACCAGAGACAGAGTATGTTACAACCACTAAGTCTTGTAAGGAGGCTCTCTTGTTAGGCCGTCAGACCTTGGCATTACTGGCGTGGTCTCTACATTACATTTGGATTCTATGAGTGCTATTCAGTTAGCGAAGAATTAAATATTCCATGCAAAGACGAAGCACATTGAGATGTGTTACCACTTTATTCAAGAGGTCATTGAGGACAAGTCCATTGAGCTTGTCAAGATCTCAATTGACCAAAATCTTGCAAATATTCCCTCAACAGTGCATTTTTTCTTTCTTAGGAAGTTGATAGGCATTGGATGAGATGACATCTTTCTTGATTCTATTGTAATTATGTACATTTGTACTTAGTCACTTTTTTCTTATAACCTCCTCACTAGGGATACATTTACCTTTAAGTGGGAGGTACTTGGCTCATAATCCACACTAGCCATCAACAACCAAAACAAGACATGTCAGCAACAAGCAGTCCCCACAGTAGCCCCAGACTAACATCAAGAGACAATTGCAAAAGCCCCTCAAGACCACAATTAATAAATATATCTTCAACAAAGCCATAATTAGCCAGGAAGTCTGCAAAGTGATTCTACTAGCAATGAATTAGTTGCCAAGTCACTACCTCAAAGATCTCAAGGATGTCCAAGGCTACATGATGATACATCCTTAGAATAAGATCCCTTGCATTATAGGTCCCATTCAATTGGTTGATCACTAACTGCGAGTCACCTTTCAGCAATAACCAATGAATACTATCACGTCTAGCTAGATTTAATCCCATAAACAAGGCCTTGTATTCCACCATGTTATTCATAAAAGTACTACTTAAATACACTCCTATTTTTAAAATTACTATGACGGGTGTCTTTTATGATAACCCCTACACTCACATGCTTAGCAAGTCCTCAAGAATCTCTATCAAAAAATAATGTGTAAACCACAGATTCATTGATATAACCTTCCATAACCATCAACCTATAAGTACTTATGATAGTCAAAATCTAACCTAGAGAGTGTAAGATAGGTACAATTCCTTCTTCCTCATTAAAGTTGATTGGGGTGCTAGTAAGAACCCAATGACAATAATGGCAATAGACTCAAATATCCCATGTGAAAGAGCCGTCTTTCCACTTGGTAATGTGATAACCTTTACTCCACCAGGTCACTTTTCCTTGGTGGTAACGTTTCTCTAAATATGGATGCTTAAGATAAAGAATGACTTTCCCCATCCCCAATAGTCTTGGTATCCTCTTAAAGTTCATGAAGCTTTTTCATTCTCTTCTTTTCTACTTCTTCTAGATATAACAAGGCTTGCAACCGTATCTTGTCAAGATGTGCAAGGAAAGCAAGCATTTCTTGTAATGCTTCCTCTTCACCCAAAGAATGGTTTAGAGTAAACCGTATTGTAGGAAGCTCAATCTTCAAAGGTAAAACACACTCTTCTCCATACATTAATTTAAAGGGGGTGTGGCTTGTAGCTTTTTTGAATATCATATTATAAGCCTAAACAGCCACATACAACTCCTTATCCCAATCATACTTACATTCAAATATAGACTTGGATAAAATCCCCACAGACTACTTATTAGTACTCTCTACTTGCCCATTACCTTAGGGGTTGTAAGGCATGGTCTTGTTATGTTTAATCTTCAGAGCTTCTATCAAAGCCTCAATCACTTTATTCAAAAAATGTGTCCCACAGTCAAACACAAGCTCCTTAGGGGCATGTACGCACCATGTTGTGCAGAGCGTTGTACCCACACCTTCATTAATATATTGACTATAACTTCAGATTCATGATAAGGAGACCTTTTCTGATACATTGTTCGTTATTTGCACATGACTTAGTGCACAAGTCACCTTAACTTATGTCCATGCCAGCATGATGACGCTTGTTCATGCTTGCAGGAGCTGGACATCCGCATGTTGTGTGAACCATATTGCGTATTGGGATCATTCGTGTGATAGATACAACAAGGCTTTGTATCAAAGGGAGTCTTGGTTTGCTCCCAGGGTCATAGTACACAGTGATGAACGTACAAACGAAGCAATGTTACTTGCAAAAGAGAGTAGCAAGGTCGATGCCTCTAGTATTGGACGATGGGTAAATGGCATGGCACGGCTTGGTTGGTGGTTGGTAAATTTGCAGTACAACATTCTTAGCCCATGTTGGCAAGCAATAATATACACTGATAAACTTGTCCATTCGGTAGGTATGTGTTTTTCATTGAGAGGGCAATACAGATCAATAATTAGTTGTGATGCATCTTGATGTACTTAAGGTTGTTGATAAGCGTTGGGGATGATTTTATTATGGATGCTTTGTGTCGTAACAAGTCGTACTAATTAGAAGTGTGACCTCGTATAAGTGGTAGTTTGAGCTTTGATTGGTTCTGGGTTTCGAAGCTTAAGGACAGAGGCATATAAGTGACTTGCGAGATCACAAGGGATAGTTGGAATGTAAGCTTTGTTTAGGACAAGCTTTGAATGAATGGAAAATAATTAGCTGTATCTTTAAGGTGTGGTAGTGTCACTACGTCCTCAAGACTGATCACTGGGTGGCTATACAAGGAAGAAAACCCTCCCTATATATGAGACGGTAAAAAGAGCTTCCGTGTTGGAGGGTGTAACACACCAGACCCACTACGCAAGGAAAACATTGGAGTGACAATCCACATCATGGATGAAATGATGAGAAGAACTTTGATAAGAAATATATTTGCAACGTTGTCTTGTGTAGACACTTCAACCAAGTCAATCTCATCAATGCAAATCCTTTCCCTGAAGTAATGATGATACACATGACACTCCGGCTTGTCAATGATCAAGGCTGTTTACAGATTAGTGAAAGGAGAGTGTCATTGGATTTAGATCAACGTTGTATATGGCCCTAAATCTCAGTTTCTCTTGATTTTCTTTGTCTATGTCCTGTTGTGTCACCAAGCATCTTTGTGCTCTCCAATTTGTGAACTTTGAATTAGAAATTTGATTGCACGGAATGGTATATTCCGAGTCCTGTCAGCATGTGTGTTGTGTAACTAATTTGTGGCTGCACATACTACTTGGCAAGACAAGCAATCAATTTTAGTCTGTAGTTCAAGTGGCTAATAAGCAAACAAAATTTGCATGTGCTAATCCATATTGTGTGTGGATGCAAGTAGCATTGAACATTTTTTAGGAGGATTTTACATGTAATCATCATCTATTAGCAATGTTTCATTGTGCATTATCATGTTCAAATAGGTGAAAAAGAAATAAAGAACAAAGTCTATAAGTCGATGAAAGACCAATCTTTATCTCCTACAAAGGAGAAGCGTGCTTCAGATTGACTTGTATCAAGATTGAAACAAATCAAAAGCCCTTGCTCCAAGAAGAATCAGCAAGGTATTTCTTGCAGCAAAATGCCAGGGAATTGGATAGTAATAGTTTCAACTCCACAGGCTTATAGTAGCACATGCGTAATGGCTATGCCTTACATCCTCCTCTTACATTGTTGACTAAGTTGTGGGTTATAAAAGCTCCATATTTGTTTATAGGAAATGCTCTAGACATGGTGCGCAGATCGGAGCTGTACGCTCGCGTAATGAATGCCGGAAGGTCCCCAAGAACAATAGAACTCTACTTTTTGCACAAAACTCAAGGTAAAAAGCATGAACGACATGAACAAGAGACCAATTGGGTGCAATCTCCCCCCATGCCTTGTGTGAGCGCTCCACAAAGCATGTATTTTATGTATTAATCCTCTTCAAGCTCAAATAATAGCCCAAATTACAAAATAGCAAGCTTTTAGCTTTTGAGTTTGCTTTAGCACAAAATAGGAATAAAGCTAACGGGTGGTGCCCAAAGAATCTGGCATACCCAATACAATGTCCAAGTACAAATAACATAATCCTACGCCCATGCGCATACAAAATAATAAATAAATATCCAACACCTCAATAAATAGGCGTGACAAAATATAGGCGCCATGCCTAAGGTATGCGCCCATCAAAATATAAGTGGTAAATGGAATACACGCTATCCTCCAATGCTTTCCTCCGCCACTGTTGCTATCTCTACACATCAACTGAAGCATCCACAATCGTTAGTAAAATAATACAATTAAACCGACAAAAGTGAATATCTAGCAGTCTTCAGCTACATAAATAAATCAAGTGGTTAGAAATCAATCCTAACCTTAATTTATTACGAGTGCGCACTCTAAACTCATAAACTTTTATTAATTTAATATGCATTTTGCGGAATCACCCGCTATGGAATCACCCATGTACACACTAAATTAATGAAACACCCGAAAAGGACAGGCATCCCCTCTACTTCTCGCACAAAGAATCCACTTTGTGTATGAGCCCCGGTCAACAAAGTTTACAGAATCCACCGTAAAACCTCACGGAATCCACCGTGAAATATGCCTCCTAGCATCATACCCCCGGGGTGGGATAGCAATTGACCTCAATTACTATTAGCTCAATGTAGAGCTAACAAAGTGGGGAAAGCATTTAAGTCTCTAGCATGCATCCATTGTGCAGTTTATCCATAAGGTCATCGACTCTAGGAATTGGATACCTATTCTTTACAGTGATCTTATTTAAAGCACGATAGTCAATGCACATACGATATGTATTATTTTTCTTCTTTACTAACAGAACAGGTGCACCAAATGGAGAACTACTAGGTCTAATCAATCCTCTATTTAGTAATTCCTCAACTTGACTTTGAATTTCTTTTTGCTCTATCTGGTTATGCCTATATGGTGCTTTACAAGGTGGTTGTGTACCAAGAATCAAATCTATTTTATGGTCTTCTAGACGTGAAGGAGGTAAACCAGGTGGTAGATCTTCAGCAAAACAGTCTTTAAAGTATGCAAGAAATTCTTTATGCCTAGGGTGCATATGATTTTCTTTAACTTGCAATTCATTCACCCAAATGAGATAAGATTTACTACTTTTGCATAATGCACGTTTAGCTTGAGTATGCGAAAGCAGTGGAAAAGCATTAGATGCATGTATACCATACAATGTAATATGTTTTCCTTGAAATTTAATATTAATTGAATGTGTGGAATAATCTATATCAGGGTTATGCTGATGACGCCAAGGCATACCTAAAATAATGTCACTGGACTGTAGTGGTACAACTAGAAAATTTCTTCTTTCAGTGTATTGACCAATTTGAATTTCTAAGTCATGCACTTCCTGTGTACCATTATACCTAGTGCCTAAGAATGCTGCTTTGATGTAATAATGTGTAGGTACAGTCTGTAACTTCAATTCTTTTACTAGCTTTGCAGAAATAAAATCATGAGTACTACCATCATCATGCAAAATAATCTTTTCCTTTCCATGCACTAAACATTTCATTGTCAATAAAGAATGTGGAGTTGGCATACATGGTAAAGTATCCGAAGGAGTAGTAATGTCATCCTCATCTTCCATGAAATCAAGCATTTCTTCATGTTCGTCTTCTTCCATTGCTCCAAGGTAGTTGATATGGACAGGTGGCTTCTTCGAATGGCAATTTGCTGCTAGATGTCCAGGTTAGTGGCATTTATAATACACTATAGCCTTGGCTTTGGTTACATTGTTTACAATGGCAGGAAGTCTAGGGATATTAGGATTTGGCTGTGGAATTGGCTTAGGGTTTTGGTTGATATTGGATGGTAAAGCAGGTGGTTTTGCCCAATTCTTATGGAAAGATGATGAAGGAAAACGACCTTGATTAAATCTTCTAAAATTTGAGTTGAATTGCTTAGATCCATAGTTACCATTGGCTTGGAATTGATGTGGACGCTTGTCTCTTCCTCGCAGCTTGTCTTCAGTGTCATGAGCTAATGAGATTGCATCTTCAAGAGTTGTAGGCTTGAACATATTAACTTCAGCGTAGTAATGCCCAAGTAGTCCAGGCATATACTTGCGCTTGTGTGTCGCTTCAGGTACGTCTTCAAGCATGCGTAACTGGAATAATGCATTCCAAAAGCGTTCGGTGTACTGAGGAATAGGCTCACGATCTCGTTGTTTGCTGAAGAAGGTCCCATTGCTTTATGGCTTTTTCATGGAATTGTGGAGGAAGGAAATTCTGCATAAACTTCTTCTTAAAATTCTCCCAGTTAGTGGGACAATCTATACGTTTGCGAACCACGGTCCACCAAAGAGATGCTCTATCCACTAAATGATTAGTGACACACTTGATTTTATCTTTTTCTGCACATGAAAGTAGTCATCGAACTGACTAATGAATGCAAGAACAGTTTTTCCCTCTCGAGTGCCATTGAAAGTACGGAATTTGAAATTTCTTTTACTTATCTTTGTTTCCTTGCAGATGGATTGAGCTTCGAGAGTCGCGTCGATGGTACGTCGAATAAGATCTTCAGATTGAGATTCCTCTTTGTCGGTAGTCGATCTTTGTAAATTAGCCAATTGAACTTGCAATGCTTGCCTAGCTCGTCGTTCTTCATCCAACTACATCATGATTAAGTCCAGCTTTTGCTCCATCGTAGGTTCAGGTAGGTCACCTTTAGCCATTAAATCATCCATATGTGGTTCCGTCATCTTGCAAAACTCAAAAGACCTCTCACTCTCAAAATCAAGTTAGCGGGATGAGTGTAGCTCAAGATCGGGTATACAAGGCTTATATATTTTTGGGTACGGCTTCACAATCTTCGTCTTTGACAATTGCGGGATTTGTAATCTTTGAAAAATCTATGTTTTATTCTTCTTCGTATGCTGAAAATGCTTCAGTAAACCTGCGTATGCAAAGAATACCTTCCAATGAACAACTTTGCAGTTCGGAGTTTCTGCGCAGGAACAGCCCTTCTATGAGTTTTGAACAGAAGTCAGTTTTGACTTTAGATGACTTGTCTGACTTGCAGAGTTGCAAACTTATGTGACTTGCAGAGTTCCAGGACTTGCAGAACTTAGTTGCTTTATCTGACTTGCAAAATTTGAACTTGAGAGACTTGCAGAACTTGAACTTGGAGAACTTACAGTACTTGCTGAATTTTTATGTGACTTGTGGCTTAGAAGACTTAGTATAATAGGCTTAGTAAAGGGCAAAGGACAGCAAAACGTCGAATCATGGGGGGGGGGGGGGGGGGGGCGTTTTTTCCAGTGCGACGAAAATTTTGGACCTCCTCTGATACCTCGCGATGCAATTTAGAAGCTTAAAGCTTCTTTAAGCTTTACTATTAAGCTTAATAATAATGAAAGCTTTTTAGCTATGGAGTCTTCTCTCTCTGTTTGAAGACGACTTGAAGAAGAGGATGTAGGAGTGGTCCTCCGCCTCTGCAAGCTGGTCCTTTGCGATCTAATGATGGAAACAGAGGTTTTTGATCGCCAGGAATCCACCGGTATCGACCGTTCGTGACGAGATTGATCGTAGAGCTCGATCATTCCAGGAGCTCCACCTTTGCACAAGATGGGTAGCGATTGGAAGCTCATGATCTCAGCTTCGCTCTGATACCACTGGTGCACAGATCGGATGCTGTACGCTCGCGTAGTGAATGCTAGAAGGTCCCCAAGAATAATAGAACTCTACTTTTTGCACAAAACTCAAGGTAAAAAGCATGAACGACATGAACAAGAGACCAATTGGGTGCAATCTCCCCCCATGCCTTGTGTGAGCGCTCCATAAAGCATGTATTTTATGTATTAATCCTCTTCAAGCTCAAATAATAGCCCAAATTACAAAAGAGCAAGCTTTTAGCTTTTGAGTTTGCTTTAGCACAAAATAGGAATAAAGCTAACGAGCGGTGCCCAAAGAATCTGGCATACCCAATATAATGTCCAAGTACAAATAACATAATCGTGTGCCCATGCGCATACAAAATCATAAATAAATATCCAACACCTCAATAAAGAGACATGACAAAATATAGGCGCCATGCCTAAGGTATGCGCCCATCAAAATATAAGTGATAAATCGAATACTCGCTATCCTCCAATGCTTTCCTCCGCCACTGCTGCTATCTCTACACATCAACTGAAGCATTCACAATCGTTAGTAAAATAATACAATTAAACCGACAAAAGTAAATACCTAGCAGTCTTCAGCTACATAAATAAATCAACTGGTTAGAAATCAATCCTAACCTTAATTTATTATGAGTGCGCACTCTAAACTCATAAACGTTTATTAATTTAATATGCATTTTGCAGAATCACCCGCTATGGAATCACCCATGTACACACTAAATTAATGAAACACCCGAAAAGGACAGGCGTCCCCATCAACTTCTCGCACAAAGACTCCACTTTGTGTATGAGTCCCGGTCAACAAAGTTTACGAAATCCACTGTAAAACCTCACGGAATCCACCGTGGCACGGAATCCACCGTGAAATATGCCTCCTAGCATCAAGACAGTGGATTCATGCAATCGAGAATTTTGGCATTCGTCATATCATGCTTTGTTTGTGTTTAGAGATGTGCAACAGAGAAGAGAGCACCCATGTGGTCCTTGAAAACAATAATATGCATATTTAACAACAATATCTTCCGTAAATACACCCACGGTATGAATGGTTCTTACAACTTCGGCTTAGAAATCAATGAAGGAGCACCTGAGACCTTGACAACATAAAAGGAGGAAGCATAGACTATAGCTGCATATATGTTGTGCTTTAGATGAGGGTTGACGACATTGAACCCCAACCATCTTATCTTAGCAAGCTTGTCAATAGGAGAGAAAATTGATTTATTTAACATAGTTTAACAACATGAAAGAGGAAGCGGAGAGTACTACGATCACACAGTACTGTATAAGTCAGAGGCTGAATGCTGAACACGACAATCCATCTAAGCAAGCTTCCATCCTCAGAAGTTTAGTGATGGACCCTTCTAACTATTCCTAAGGGAACACTACACAAAATCATCTCCCCAAAGGTGTACTACAACTTTTAGGTGTCTAGTATTTTGAAATTACTTAGAACACCTCCTCTAACTCAACTTTGAAATTACTTAGAACACCTCCTCACATAACCACCTCTTCATCTCCTGAAATTGTAGGTCTGGAAAATGCAAAAGAAGCATCCCTACCCTCACTGTAGTAGCAGTGCACGTTGTGAACCTTAATCCCTTGATCCACATGTGTATCCCCCTAGCTTGGCAAGTTGACTTGGACGGTGTATATGGATTTGGATCCACCTATATGATATGCCCATTCCCCAATTGTACAATATCATCTTTGACTGCATTGGAAGAAGTTTCACATTCACAGATCTGATCAGCATTCCCTTATGACAAATCACCTCACTTGTATTTACAGGCCTCTGTTTACATCACGAGGAACTTTTAAAGAGTTTCTACATAGGAAAACTCTTAGAATGTTGAAAATTCCCTAAACTTTCCTAGGTATGTATATATGGATCCCCTATGTATAACTAGGGAATTATATTCCCCACATCTTATACTTTGTGGAAAATTACAAATAGTTTGAATGAAATGGACATGCAACAAATTAGGCTTAAATTAAGGAGTCGCTCAATAACAACATTGCTTCTCATCATTTCTACAAAATTTTGCAAAACTCTTCTTCTTATCACTCCTCTAAAGACTATTTGCTAGTGCATCGAGCCCTTTAAAGGTAACTATATCAATCAATAATTTAATACTAGACACTCTATGTCTAGTTTCCTTCCAGTGCTTTGCACCAAATTTTGAAGCACCACTATTACTATTGGTTAACACATTTCTCATGTCCCCTCACCCCCCACACCTCTACCCCCAGTTCAAGTACATCATAGAGCTCCTTGCACGTATTAGGGGATATTTGTGTGAGTGGGAGTGAAAGCCTGAATGCCTGGGTTGCATCAATGATGTAGACACATAGCACCACAATTGTAGAAGCTAGAATAGGAACCTTCGTGGTGGGAAGATGTGAGTATCGATAATGTAGACAGGTGTCCCCCTCTCCCCTAAAAGCTCTTTTTAATAATAGTAAAGGATAAAGGATATAGCAAAAAGATGGAAACCAAAATCATGTCCTCATTTAAGTACAAAAGATTTTTCATTATGAAGTAAGCATGCAATATAATACACATACACATGCACGGGCATATGGATTTCTTATATCTCATGTGTACATCCACATCCATCTATCAGTTGATTTTATATTTCCTAAAGATATGTAAATGACCATCATAGATACTCAATTTTCATTCTACTTTATGTTGTGTTGATGATCTCAAATCTACAATCTTAATCATAAGTTGCATCTTGGAAATAAGAAAAAAATGTATCGAGCATAACATTGAAACATCGATAACATACATATGCCAAATTATACATAATGATTTGCCTTTGCCATGGTTCGTTAGTGATACCAAATGATGATAGCATGCTAAGCAAGTCAAGTTGCATGCATGGTGGGACTCAAAGCTACAATGTGGGATTGATGACTCATGCAATGGTTTACTAATTCGCAACTTTATGCTAGAGAGAGAGAGAGAGAGAGAGAGAGATAGGTGCGCATGTGCCTCTAAGGGCCCCACCCACTTCTTCTTGAAGGCCCATGCATGTGGCACAGTCTAGGCTCTAGTTCTCATGGAGAAAGTCATGGTGGTGTTGTTAGTCCCCATAGGTTATTTCAAGATTTCATAGTCGATGGCATAAGGGAGGTCACCTTAGACATGCCAATAAGTAGCCAGTGAACAAGAGAATCTTTATGTTGGCCATGCCCATGCCATGGATGGCGTCAACTATCCCAAACCAACTTTTATGCTTTTTGATTTGGTGGATGCTAGGTGGATGTTGAATGCACCAATAATAGGAACAACTAGGAAGAGTTTCCTGTCAGCTACTAATGCCCCCAACTCCAACATCAATCTTATTGGCTATAAACGCCGATGCAGCGCAATGTACCACCAATCTATGTATTATCTGTTATGTTGTTGTGGTTATGTAGCTATAAATGCCCACACACCCATATGCTTGGTCTTAGGCTCTAGCATTGGATTCATACACCATACTATTCATGGGATCTCAATTATTGAATCCTATTTATTGTTGATTCATATATTAACCTATTGTTGCTTCTAACATATTCGTTGTTGTAAACTTTGAGGACATGTGGTGGTGACGACGCTAAGCAGTGGAAGTTAAACAATAAGCTACATGCACACACATCAATATAGCATTCAAGATCTACCTACTATCCCTACTAAGGGGTGGGTCCTTATCTAATTGTATGGGAGTGAGTACTATTTATTAGGAAAATCTAGTAGGCTAAGAGGGTTGTTTGGGTGGCAGCTTGGATGGTAAGGTACACCTCAAGTAACATCTCCAAGTAGCAAATGTGGCAGCAACTCTAAGAAGTAGATGTGGTAGTACTTGTGAAAGCTGTTCCAAGTAGGCAATGACTCAAGTGTTTGCACATGGCATGCACCATGAATTCCCAAAATGTGGCAAGTGGTTTCTTTTGCAAGGCAACAACAACTAGAGGGGGTGTGGGGATAGAGTGAAGGTAGAGGGAAAAAGGAGGAGTTGAGAGAAGGAAATGTGGAGGTGCTACTAGAGGGCAGAGGGATGAGGGAAGAGCCAAGAGAAGAGGTTGTGGAGGCGCATAAGAGGGGGAGGTAAGAGAAGTGAGGAGAGTGAGAGGGGCTGATGGTTAGAGGAAAGATGATAGATCCACTGATGAATGTGAGGGTTGCAACCATCACGGAACTAGAGGAGGAGGATGAGGAAGAAGTGGCACCAGCCTACTTATGAATAATCGTGACTGCCCTAAAGGAATACACCCTTGATATGCTAATTCACGAGGGATCTAACTAAAATATCTTAACACATGAACATTAGACTCTGCCATGGGTCAACCTCAATTGCAACCAACCAATGCAAAACATAGCTTGTTTGGGGGAGTCTTATCCACTTTTGGGGAAGTGCAAACTAATGGTTTCTACCAGGACCTAGAGCCTACCCATCATCTTTTATGTGCTAATTAATAGGAAAAGTGTCGGTAAGGAATTTCTATTGCAGTCTCATTAGAGTGCATGTTCAAAAAACAAGCTCATTGTAATGTTGACTATGAGTTGCAGTGCATCCAACTTGCCATTGGCAATGTAATGGCTTTCAGCAAGGGCACCATGGCCATCCAAAATCATGTAGGGTCATTGGTAGGTAAGCCTAGTGTCAATCCTAAGGAGCAGGGTGTTGCATCACAACATACTCCCATAGTAAAGTCACCATCAACATCTAGAGATGACAACCAAAGCTACAATGCAAATACTCAATTGGGTCCCCAAGCCTAGACCATAGTCTCACAAATGCTAACCATTTGAAACTCATAGTTTCCATACCTCAAACTCTAGGCCTTAACAACAGAGTTGGTGCTCCTATAGTCCACACATGATTGGGCAGTGTGCTGGGTTTCAAAAGCCCTGTTGCAGGCCCACTGCTAGTATGAAGGTAACATCTTAATGTGGCTGCCTAAACTCTCGAGTGCCATGTATGATCCTCAATCTCATGACCCAAAAACCAAGCCCCAAAAATGTCAACCAAAATAGGGTAGGAGAAAAATCAAAAGGAAGGGTACTCAATCCATGCATGCTCCAATGGTCTATCGACTCCAAAGCTCAACCAAGAGTCCATGAACAATTGCTCATGAGTGAGCTCCTGCCTAATGACGATAAGGTGATACCCACTACAAATCAATGATAAAGCCTCAAATAAACTCATTCTCAAACCAAGCTTACTACACCCATTGAGAATCCCAAAGTTGAAGTACCATGTATCAACTTGTCCAATTCGACTAAACCTAAGCCACCGGTAGGCCTTAGGCTATCGCAGCAATAATGATCCATTCTTGAAGTGTCTTCCAAAATGGCCATAGACATGGGGGATGTCTTAGTAATGCGCATTCGATGACTAGACTCAACTTTCATATTGTTTGCTAGAAGTTACGAACGTTTGAACCTAGGCCTACTTGATGAACCCATAGCAAACAAGGTACCTTCTTTGCCATGTTCTTGGAAAGAATACAAATTCATTTTTACTAAGGCCTCCACTATTGTAGATAAAATGATTGCAATGAAAATATTCAAGAAAAACCTTAAGTCAATGGTTAATCACATTCTTTAAGAAAAACAAAATTCCCATGCCACCATAGGAACTTGCTGCACTTCAACGATCTGTTGAGTCGGAGTCCAATTTCTTATGAAATTGGTATACTTTGCACATTTAATGGGCTCAAGAGGGTTATCAAATCATGACCAATGCAGAGAAATACCGTGCAATTAAGACTTCTCAGTATGATGAGACATATGTGGCCCCAACCTCATTTAGGGTATTAGCCCTGACAAGGAATGGGCCATTAGAAGACAACATCATGCTCCACCCATATTTGGCCCCAGCATCATTTAGGGTATTAGCCCTAAGCGTTCTTTGATAGCCACATGTAGAGAGGGTAGCTCGAGTTCAATAGGGAAGATAGCTTTTGTTCCATACACTAGTTGGTGTCCTGTAGCAGCCTTATGGGAGGTTCTATATGCCCAGAGAGCCTTTGTAAGTTGATTGTCCCAATCACGATGATGTGTAGCAATTGTCCTTGTCAGAATCGAGCAGAGAATGTGATTGGTAACTTCAGCTTGTCCATTGGCTCTAGGATAATAGGGTGTGGACTTATGATGACGGATCTTGTACAGTTTTATTAATTCTTCCATGATCTTGTTAAGGAAGTGAATACCTCAGTCTCACTAACGAGCTCTAGGGAACTGCCAAAATGGATGATTATGTTCTCATACAGAAATAGTACCACATTGTTGCCATCGTCCTGCTTTAGAGCTTTAGGACCACATTGTTGCCATCATCCTGCTTTAGAGCTTCTCCTACGAAGTGTCTGCCACATGGCTCGTCATGGCATGCTTTCAATACTATGCCAATCTCCTCTCCTACAACACATCTTCATAGAACCTCATCGTTGCCTTTCTTGTATAGAGATGATTCCAATAGAAGCTTCTTCTTCTCAGGGCTTGAGATGCCAGGGGGATACTGTTGGGTTGCCAGGAGGTTGGCTATGTTTGCATACCATGGGGTAACGGTTTCAACTAGAAAGAGGGAAGCATCAGGGAGGTCTGGATCATCCTGCTCTTCTTCATCTTCACTTTGAGGGATTTGCGATAGATGATCAACCACATAACAGGGGAGCGACTATGTTTGATAATCACTTCAAAGTCAAACTCTTGAAATAGAAGGATCCATTTCATCATTCTTCCCTTCACATCGGCCTTGTTCATATCAGGAAGGATACGGCTTCATGGTCCACGTAGAATTTAAAGTGTGTCGATAGTAGATAGTGTCAAAACTTCTCCAAGGAAAACACCATTGGTAGACACTTAAGCTCTGTCGGTCATAGTAGAGTTCCTTTCTCAGTTGGTTACTTTTCGTCTTGCATAATAGATAGGTTGATCTAACTTTGAGGGGCCCTTTTGGCATAAGACTGCACCTAGGCCTTCAAGTGATGCATTAGTGTACACATGGAACTCCTTCATCCAATCAAGAGGTTGCAGGATTGGTGCTTCAATCAAACACTGCTTCAGGGCATTGAACGCCTCGTCACAATTAGTGGTCCATGTAAACTCTTTATCTTTTCTGAGGAGTTTATGCAAAGGGGTTGGCTTGGTTGCAAAGTCTGCAATGAACCTTCTATAATAACCCACATGGCCAAGAGATCCCCTCAATTATTTAAGGTTGGTTGGTGTTGTTAAGGCAACAATCTTCTCAATCTTGGCAGGATCTATTTCTATCCCCTGTGCAGAGACAATGTGGCCGAAAAGAACTTCCGACGAGACTCCAAAGACACATTTATCTGGGTTGAGAGAAATCCCATACTCTCGACGTCTGTTAAAGAACTGCTTTAGGTGTCCCCAATGCTCATGGATTAGGCTATAGACACATAAGTCATCTAGGTATACCTCAATGAAGTCATGCAGATGGTTCTGGAATGCAGCCATCATCACTTATTGGAAGGTAGCAAGTGCATTACTACATAGCCCAAATTGCATTACTCTATAAGCATAGGTTTCCTAGTTTTGTTATGAAGGTTGTTTTGGATTGATCCTCTTATGCGATTTGAACTTGGTTGTATGCGTTGAATCCATCTGAGAGGGAATAGAGATCATGGCCTGCCACTGTGTCCAAAAGCTTTTGTTCTATAAAAGGGATAGGAAAATGATCCTTCTTCGTCTTAGAATTCATCTTTTAGAAGTCCACTCATATTCACAGCTTTCCATTCTTCTTGGGTACTACCACAATGGGAGAAACCCATTCAATATTGGCCATTGGATAGATAAACTCAACTTGAAGGAGCTTTAGTAATTCAGCCTTCACTAGGGCAGAGTAATTTGGATTCATATGCCTCTATCTCTGCCTTAGAGGTTTGGCATTAGTAGGCTCTAGGTCGATGTGATGTTGGCATACTCTGGGATCATTCCCCTTCAGATCTTTTTACGACCATGCAAACATGTCTAAGTTCTCCATTAGTAGGTCACGCAAGACCAATAGTTCTTCTTTTGGAAGATTTAGACCCACCTTCAAGTGATGTTCAGTACCTTCAACATCCACAAATGTTAGTTTCTTTTCACCTTCCACTTTGCGAATGAATGTCCCACAGACTGTTTCTGGATAGAGTCCTTCAAGGGAGTGGTCTCCTCTTTCTTTTGATAATTCACTAGAACTAATGTCCTCTTTTAATGGAGGCTTAGCTCGCTCTTTGGGAAGCTGAAAGGGTATCATTGCAGTTTCAGGTTTGGTTTGAGGCTCGTCTTCTAAGGATGTATCTAAGAAAGTCACATAACAACAATCGTTTGCGTTCTGTTTAAGCTACCAAACTGGGGGTCGTTGGCATGATGCATCATCATCATCATCTCATGAGGGGGGTTGATTAGGGTGGCAAAAGCCATTGTTAAAGGAAGGCTTATTCTTCTTAATCCATTTCTTATAGAGGTTTTTCATATGACATGACTCATTAATCAATCCAAAGGATACCATAGTCATTCTATCGAACAACAAGGGATCTTTTTCTTATGAGGTGGTGGATCTAGTTCATGGCAATCAAATGATCAGTAAAACAGAGATAAGGACTATCATTATTGTGGCAAATATAGACACATTGCAAAGGGTTATTACAAGAAGCAGGGAGTTATGAAGGCAAAGGGCAAACAACATGGGCACTATGCATCTTCTAGCGGTGCCCATGATGAATAGGTTGACAGATTTTTTGCCATGCAATATGTGTCTAAGAATGCATTTAGGCAGAACAAAGATGAGATATGGTACATTGATTCAAGGGCTTCAAATCATATGACACCTCATGGAGAATGGTTTGATAAGATGGTTGCAGGTTCACATGGTGATGTGTGTACTAGGGACAATACCCAACGACATTCAATACATAAGAATTGTTCCATTGTTGATGCACCTGATGGCAGGAAAAAGAGCCTGCATGATGTTCTACATGTATCTACAATAACCAAGAATCTTTTGTCAATTATGGACTAATGGTAGAACAGAATCGGCAAATTTAATAGAGATGGATACTTTGTTGAAGAATATGGTAATGGTTGCAAATTGATTGCTAGAGGCCGAAGAGATGGCAGAATGTTTACTCTTGATGCGTCAATTCAATAATTGAAAGCAGCCATGTTTGCACATGCTGATGGTGCTATACGGGATGTTGAGATATGGAATAAGCAGATTGGCCATGTGAATGTACAAAAGCTAAAATCTATGAAGCAGAAGGAGATTGTGCTTGGACTAGCTAAGTTCAAGTATCATGACTTTGGACATGTATGTGATGCATGCCAGTTTGGAAAGAAAGTGGTTTCCACTTATGAGACATGTACAAAATAGCTCACGACCCTTGCAGTTGGTAGATTCAGATGTATGGGGTCCATCTCATAATGCTTTGTTTGGTGGTGCTCGTTATTATGTATCCTTCATTGATGATTTCAGCAGAAGTATACTTGGCTTTACATACTGAAACATAATGATGATATGTTTTATGCGTTCAAGAACTCTTCAAGAAGCATGCGAAAAATTTATAGCAGTCTTTAGCCATATGACCCATTTTACCACAGTAGTAGCATTCAACATTACTATTTGCATTTTGGCCTCTTTGCCATCCACCACGACCTCTTTGGCTCCCCCTGCCTCTAGAGTTACCACGTCCTCCTCCATAGGATTGGTTTTCTTGAGTCTGCAGCATGTTCTGATTTCTACCACGGCCTCCAAATCGGCCTCCTCTACCTCTACCTCTACCTCTTCCAGCATTTGAGTAGAAGACAGTTTCTTTTGAAGTTCCTCCTGAAGAAGATGCACCACCATTTCTCTGCTCCTCAGAAATTAGAAGAGCAATCAACTCCTCAAAATCAGGAAATCTTTCACGGACGGAAATGGATGTTCGAAACTGTGCATAATCCTTTCCTAGACCATTCAAGGTCACAGAAACTAAATCATCATCTTCCACTGGCGACCCAATGGAAGCAAGTGCATCTGCAATCTTCTTCACCTTCATGTGGTAGTCATTGATGCTCATACTTTCTCTTTGCACATTATGCAACTCTTGCTTGAGCTACATTTTCCTGGCTTGCGTATTTGTGCTATACATTTTTGACAAAGTATCCCATGCCTCCTTTGGCGTACTTGCATCCTGAATATGCACAATCATAGAGTCTGAAATACTGATAGACAGCCAGTACATAACTTTCCTGGCTCTCTCATGCCATGCTTTGAATGCCTGCATTTGCTGTTGATTGGGAACATCAGGAAGAACTGGTTCTTCTTCATTTCTTGCAACAAATTTCCAATATCCTTTTCCCATAAGGAAATTCGTCATTCTAATCTTCCATGCTTGGAAGTTGTTCTTGTCAAGCTTTTCAGTTACAATCTGTGAAAGAGAATTAGACGCCATTACAGAACACTGCAAAAAATTCTGTCACTGCAAAAAACACAGCTTCACCCTCACAAGGGCAAATCTGCAAAACTGGCGAAAGTGGTATTTGACCACACAGTCACTTCCTAGTGACGATTCTGCATATACAGGAACCAAGGATGATTCTGTAACTCCCAATGTCTCTGCACACAAGTATACGATGCAATTTCTGTGGTAACTTTTCACCGACTTGTAGAGCAGTGGTCGCACAGCATAAAACAGGGCTTTTTCCTGAGTGCGTGCAGAAAACTTCTGCCTCCAAAACAGGCCCCGAAATGGCCTCAAATCAAAAAAACAGGGTCGCCGAGGGCTAAAGCCCTCGCCCGCAACATATACTGCCCTGTTGCTTCACCGCGAAGGGCGTCTCAACCTGATACAATGCACTCTTGCAATTTCCAGTTGTGCTGCCTGCAGAGATCTGCTCCCAAAACAGAAAATGAAAGCAACACTACTCCTCTTACCAGAACACTGCGAGCTTGGCTTGCTTTCTTGAGCTCCTTACCACGAATAAGGCTCTGATACCATGACAAGATTGTGGGAGAGAAGGAAGGAGTCTCACTTGTAGCTTTCTTGCTTGCACAATGGGGGAATACACACAGAGGTGGAGGCTGAAAACAGTTTTCCTCTTCTTAGTTGTGTAAGCCAAAAGAACTCTAGTACAAGGAAATAAAAGAACCCTATATATAGGTCTCAAACCAAACTCAACTAACTAAGGTGGCATACTAACTGAGCCACGAACTAGAGTAGATAAGGATAGCTATCATGTAGCTATTATTCATGGGCGGTGTACCAACCGCATCTGCAACTGACAAGTCAGTGACATAAATGCACAACGGTCACCCTAGAATATCACGAGTAGAGCTCGATATCTCAACACTGCCATGGATGAGGAGTATGCAGCCCTGGCTGAAAATGAGACATGGGAATTGGTTGAGTTGCCTGAAGGTAATTTTCCCATTGGCTACAAATGGGTATACAGAGTTAAGTGCAAGTCAGATGGTTCGTTAGAATACTATAAGGCTAGGCTGGTTGCAAAAGGATATGCACAACAATATGGCCTTGAATATGAGGAAACTTTCAGTCCGGTGGCTAAAATGGCAACAGTCAGAACTATCATTGCTTTGGCAGAACTATCACCTGTGTTAGCTATATATATTATGTCTACATATATAGTGCCCCAGGTCCCCTCTATATATTCCTATCATGTGTGCTCAGTTGACACACTTCTGGGGTTCCACATCCCGTGTCTCATATCTCTCTTCTCTTCTCTCTTCCTCTCGTCTCTCGTCTTCCTCGCAGTTTCGAACATGGTATCAAAGCGCACAAATATGCCCGAGCTAGAGGCGAATAAGCGTGGGTGCTCTCCGTCAAGGGCATGCTCGACGCTTGCTTGTGCGGGTTGTGGGACTCCACCCGTACCACAGCGATCTCGGGGAGAAGCACATGCTTTGTGGGAGGTCACCCAACCTTTGTTCCTACAGCGCTACGTCACTTGCCGTCTGCTCATCTTGCGTAGCAAGGGATCCAAGGGACCCGCGGCTGGGGTGCTTTCTTCAGTGCACACGGCGCTGTCTTCAGGATGCAGCAAGGTGCTGTCTTCAGGACACAAGGTGAAAAAGGCAGGACCTTGGACGCATTCGACATCAAGAACGCCTTCAAATCGTTCGCTGCTGCTGAGTACCTTTAAGATCATTTGAATAATCTCAACCTGCAACAACTTTTAACACCTTCAACACGGCATACATCACTTTTGCAATAGCCGTACAACACCAAACAAGACTGTTGTGTGGGTGTTGCGTTCAGGCACAGTCGTGCAGCTTGTGCTGTTTTTGAAAACTCTCACTAGCTATTGGCATGAGGCGATCCTCCGATTTCTTCTTGAAATGGCGGAGAAAGCGTATGCGTGTCGCCTGAAACCAGATTGAAGCATCATAAAAAATTGATTGCCATCAAGGTGGAATCCCTTAGAGTTAGGGTTTTCTTCCTTCTCATAGAGCTCCTCAACCAGAGCAGTTTCAAGTTTTGTCTTCCAAGGGTGAAATCTTCATGATTTGGTCGGAAATTTTGTTCCATGAGCTTCAGCACCTTCCTTCTACAACCTGACTTCATATTCAAAGACCCAGGCTACTTGTTTTCTTGTTTCAAGAATCCTCTCTGCTCTTTAGTCGAATCCAATGTACGTTGACTATTTTTCTGTTCCAAAACTTGCCTCAGGGGATGGCAATCCTTACAGGAGATTGCTATTTGGACCATTGTGACAACACCTAAAAACATGCCATTTATTGCAACAATTTTTTGGCAAAATTGTATACAATTGACACCTTATTACTAAATTTTTACATGAATTCAATGCAGATGCGGTGTTCGTTGTTGCTGTCTTTGGAGGCCGTGTCCTTGCAGTCTAACTAGGAGATGTGGTACAAGGGAGTTCTTGTATGAGAGGAAGGTGGAGTTTTAGACAAAATTTGATAGGTCTACTTAGTGAATCTTAGCTATGATTGTTTAAAATTTTCCCGTAGGGATTATTATCACTTAGAGGAGATAAGACCTTTTTATAAATTAGGAGTCTTTGGGGGAATTTTAGACTTGGCAAGGTCTTGACAAGTTGATAGGATATCTTAGTATTAATCTCAGGGATGGAGGATTTCATTAGTTATGCTACCTCCTACCTCCTACCTTATACCTCCTAATGATGAGATTCTTTATGAAAAATACATAGCATCATGATTGTGATTATTGTCTACAGTAATATTGTAGTGATGATCAAGGGGTGATCATTAGATCATTGATGACTATTATGGAGATTCCTTTGGGGAGGTGTTGAATATCAGGTAATTGGAAAGCTGGAATTTTTTTCGCAATCAACATAAGATTTTTTCAATGAGACAGTCAAATTGTCAAGGCCAAGAGTATCAGGGGACTTTTGGTTCGTATCCCTATCATTAGTGTAGCAGAATATCTCTTGCATTGAGGGTCTTCATCAGTTGCCAAGGCACATATGGATCTTCTCAAAAATCCTTATGAAAAGCTTATCACTACTAAGGCCAAGTTATGTGATCACCTATGGTAGTGCTCTCATAAGCTCATTACTACAGCCTTGGGATTGTCAAAACCATTCCAAGTAGCACTAGTAGTAAAAAAGTGGGATAAATGAAGGACAAATGACCAAGGGTGGAACAAAAGCCCAGTATTGAGAAGTCACTCAAGAAAATAAGCCAACAAGGGAGTAAGAAAGGAAATTTCAAAAAAAGTAGGCACTATAGAGCCATCCAAGAGTCTTTGAAGGAAGTTTTCCAAAGAGGAAAGGAGGATTTGGCCATGACAATGTAGAGATTATCCGAGAAGGAAATGAAGAAGAAGGAAGTTTTCAACTCATAGAACTGAAAAAGGACCAGATAGAATAGGTGGTCTTACAAGACGGAAGGAAGCTGACATTGTAGCTAGAGAGGTCAGGAAAGATGTAACTTCTGAGACAGAAAAATGTCCAGGGACAAGAGATGATAAAAAAGCAGTCAGATCAGCACAGGAGAAAATAGAGAAGCTGGAGGATACTTTGCAAAAGCAGCACGAAATCGTTGCTAACATGAAGTCATCTCTTGGAGCTGATGGAGTAAAGGATTATAGCAAACTGAGGCTGCTTTTAGATGCTTTGGACAAGAACCTGAAGAAGGTTCCGACAAGCACAACCAAATGCCGACCTGTCTCTGCTGGCCCGCAGTCAACGAAGAGCAAGCGAGATCAAATTGAGGAGCTCAAAGCACAATGCAACTTGTTAGAAATAGATCGAGAGAGGCTGAAAAGGAAAATGAGATACTTACTTGCAAGCTCGAAAGGTAGAGAAAGGGAATTAGGAGTGCTGAGGACGGATAGGGAGAGATTGTTAGAAAGAAGAGTGAAGGATTGAGTTGAGGAAGAAATTATTAGGGGAGCATCATTATTCTTTTAAAAAAATTGTAGTGAGAGGGGGGAGAAAAAGAATGTCGTGTGAGAGAGCAGTTAGAGGAAAAAAACTGTCATGATAAGGGGGGATGCGAACGAGCATGAGGGGGAGAGACCTCGATCTGGTCAGCAACGTACGAAGGAGGGCTTGAGAGCCTCGTAGCAGCAGGCCGAAGATATGCGGGCGCAGTCCAGCTCGTAGTGTTAGTGGAGGGTCATTGGTTGATGGTGGAGCTCCTATAAGTAGGGTCTCTTCACCAGGTGAGCGATATGATTCTGTTGATGTAAGAGCAGAGAATCCAAATAATCAACGGATAATTGTAAGATTACCAAATCCTGGGCGATGACCAGCCTCAGCCTCGGCCACCAATACGACGTGGGCATGTTTCTCTACGCTCATCGCATCTCGTCTTAGGACGTAGTAGCCGCCAAGGTGTAGAGAAGATGATGGTTGACCCTGTCAGGGCTCGTCCCATTCAATCGAATTGGAGAGGCCCCGTGAGTCTGAGAGAGAGAGAGGCGCAAAGGCCAGTGCAAATCATAGCCATGGCGAGAGTAGATGAAGCAAACAAGCAAGCTGGCCTCGATCATCAGAATCAAAGGAAAGGAGAGAGAGATGAAAGGCGCCATCTTCTCAAGGCAACATTTTCAAAGGAGAGAAAGAGATGGAGGGCACCAAATTTTTGACCATTTGATTGATAATTGGGTAGAAATGAAGTCACGATAGCAGAAAGAAGACAATTCCATTCATTCCATGTCCAAAATGATACCACTTTCTCTTCTCCTCCATCGCCGTGATATTTCTCTAATCATCAATCTAGAGCCTCAATGTACTTGGGTAAACTGAGATTATAGGCTGGTAGAGGATTTTGTTCTCGTCAAATCGCTTGGCCTCGCGCAGGATTTGGTGGACAGATCATGGAGATATTGAATTAGTCTCCACCTCCCTCATAAGTCGTCACTTCATCAACAAAAAAAAACAATCAACTCTTGATTAAGAGTTTAATCTTTAATTTAAGAGAAAAAGGTCATTCCCATTGCCATAGACTAACAGTCGTGTGAGGAATGGCGAGAGAGTAAAAGAAATTGGTGAGCTCACGGTCGAAACGAGTGGTTGGACGATAGACCTACCTTGGCCGGACTGCAAGAGGACGTGGACCCCAAAGACGCAATCACGACTCGCAGGTTTTACAAGTAAGTGTCTAACTTATTTATCTAAAATAAACGATATGGCATGATAATTTCTTTAGTTTAATATTTTTAAAATATGTCTTTAAACCTGTTTTCTTATGCTACATGGTTGTTTGCATTTATCTGAACTGGTTTTTATTTATTAAAAATAAAAAACAGTCGAAAACACTAAAAAATGACTCAAAATTATCTTAAATAAAATTTTATAAAATTACTGATTGAAAATTTATAAGTTCTGATATTTTTCCTATAAAGCTTATGAGTCAGGGAATTTACTGAATTTCTATTAAGATTTTTAAAGATGTTTTGTTATATTTAAAAATTAGAAAAGAGTTATATTTAGGAAAAAGCATAGTTTTCCTTTACATAAAATGTGTTATTTATTGATATAAACTATGGATTCTTAGTGAAATATTGGAAACAAAATCTTTGATTTGTTAGTGCATTTTTGGTTGTAAGGGTTAAAGAAAAGAAATAATGATTTAATAATATTTTACTTAAGAAATGCTTGTATAAAGATATGGTGTTTTAGTTTTGAAAGGAGAAATTATACGGTGTGGACATTTAGGAAACATGGGAAATTACAAATACAAAGTTTGACAACACTTTATAATGATTTATAATGTTAGATTGCAGTTATAAAATTTAGTTTAAATTAAAACCAAAATAAAATCAAACAAATTGATGATTGGATGGCATGAGGAAAAGTCTCAGCATCTATATTAAATTTTTACATGTTATTCATTTTACAACCAATTTCTTAAATATATGGAGTGGAGGGCCACTAGGATAATTTAAAAGAAAACTAAGGGGATATACGGGATTTAAAATGAACGTTGTATGTGGACATATAAGAGTATGGAAGAACTTGTTTTATTCTGGTTGATGTTTAATAATAGAAAAGAAGGAAAGGACGTTATATTCGCAAAATGAATTAAGTATTTAAAAACTAATAAGCAACGACGAAATTTATATACGGAGTGGGAAATGTCTACCAAGGGAGATTAAAATTTAGGGGTTTATGATATGTCAGAAAAATTGATTTGAATGTTTGTTTAAAATTAAACAAATAAAAAGAATTAATTTTAATCAGGTGGAGAAAAACATAAAAAGGAATTTTAAATGGAGATATACAAATAGATCCAAGAGATCTATATTCCTGAAACAACCTTTCCAAAGTCAAACATTAAAAACATTTCCTGGATAAACCGCCACTAGCATGGCAGGAGTACATTATGAGGAGCTGCCTCTGAGAGATGAGGAGAAGCCATAGTTATCTTAGGTTTAGCAATTTAGTGCCCAGTATAATTTATTGAAGTTTAGAATCTTTGTAGTTGGACTATTACAAACAACGTTGTAGATTTTAGGGAAGGCTAAGTTGAGTCAAATTAAAACAATTAGTGAAATAATCACTTGTTTAGTGCAACAACTCTTAGGAGTTGGCTTGTTAACCTGGGTAAAAGTGGCTTGGTCTTTGGCCAGTCATTTTTGGTGCGTCTGCCGGGAGACAAGTGCGCTCGAACGAGTGATAAATCTTCCGAGGGTATTTTAGATCCTAAGTGTTATTTATGAGTGAATACGCAGTCTCTTTTCTAAGGGACTATTTTCCTAATTTGCCCCAGGAGTGCCAAAGAAAAGTGCTAGACTGGGCGAGAGATACAGAGTTAGTAGAGGGAGGCACATATTTTGGGCCACAATTAACTGTGGACGTTGAACAATTATCCTCTTGGAGCTGGGGTTATAACGACTGTGCGCAAACCATAGTTCTACTAGCGACACACTTTGGGTTAATAGACGCGGTAGAGATAAATACAATCAGTGTATCGTACCACTTTGATTGGTATCACCGCACAGCTTATCAGACGTTTAGAAGAGTAGTGTGGGATGATGTGTTGCCTTGGATACGTGTATCCAGAGGTTTAAAAATTTCTTTCGACATGAAAGACGTTAGAGAGGTTGCTGAAATTCTAGGTTTAATCCCCGAGCAAGAAGAAAAGTTACCTTTTGGGGAGATAGACCCAGAGCTGCCGACTATTTTGAACCTTCTAAGTGTGCATACAAGCGACAACCTAATTTTATAGCTTCAAATAGAACGAGCGTAATTTTGGAGTATGACAGTAACAGCTAGTTTTGTACTCGTGGATGAATTCAGAAGAGAGACGGAAGCAGCAAAACGAAGCTAGGGATCAGCGAGTTAGAGAACGAGCAGTGCGACAAGAGGCTTGGCTATTAGAAAGGCTAGAGAGGGTCAACGCATTGCTGAATTTGGGAGTAGACGCTGTGTCTAACTCAACGGTAGAACCTCTTCAGCCTATCTTATCAACTGATAGAACACCATCGAAAGAAAGTGAAGCAGCTTCATATCAATGGGATCAAGTTGTCTCCGGTACTAGCAGTGTCACTGGGGAAAGAGGTAGGAAAAATAGTGAAACTAGGGAGAGTGAAGCTAATGCTACGGTCGGGAGTATTGAACTACTCTTTGACTGGGATTTAGAGTCAAATTTCGGATTGCGTCAATTATTTAAGGAACCTCAGGAACCTCCGTGGTTTGATACTATCAACGATTTAGGGTTAGGGCTACTATTTAGAGAAACAATGGCTCGCAACCCAGTCAGATTAGCTGATTTCACGCAATTCGGGGGATTGTGGGACGAAGATCCCGATGCCCATTCGCAAAGATTTGAGGTGACTTGCGTCGCCAATGAGATAATAGATGACGACCAAAAGCTTCATATCTTCCCTGCAACATTAAAAGATGAAGCAGCAAAATGGTATGGGAATTTAGATGCTCAACATAAAGGGACCTATGATGCCTTATCAAGAGCTTTTCTAGAAAAATTTAGACGACAAGGTTTTCAAGATAGATTGGCTCTTCAACTGGATTATCTGTCCCAAGGAGCAACTGAAAGTGTTGAACATTATATTGAGCGCATGGAGACGATCATTCGTAAGATGAATCCTGCTCCTGACAATCCCACGCAAAAACGTAAGTTTATTGATGGACTTAATCCTGAAGTTCATCAGCATGTTAGTTTACAACGACCAGCTACGTTGGCAGATGCTAAAACACATGCTAGATGGTGGGAAGAAGTGCAGCTTAGTCAACAACGACGGAGAGATCTATTCAAAGAATCTCGGACAGAATACCCAAGCACTTCAGGTGGGGTACCTAAGAACGTGTCTTATGTGACCGTTCCTCTAAATCCCTCGGTAACCGCAAGCTCAAACATGTCGAGTGTACCTCTAAATCCGTACACTTCAATTCCAGCCTATATGATGCAGACAGGAATGCCTTCTATGCCGCAATCTCAATCTCCTCTGGATGAAGCAAAAGTAGCAGATATTATTGCAAAATCTCTAGGAAAATTAAAGGAGGAAATTATGACTGCAGTACAAGCGCCTTTGAAAGAAATTTATTCGATAACGACACAAGGATCTAGTGCTCAACAACCGTCGGGAAATTCGACTTCAAACCCACCTCGATCTAATATCTGGTGTGGTAAGTGTCATGGTTACGGCCATGTGGCTACAGAGTGTCCGACGCCTTCAAGGTTAATGCCCGATCATCCACCGTTTTGCTCTTTTTGCCATAAGACTGGTCGTTTAGATTGTTGGCATAAATTAGGTCAAGAGCAACAACAAGCTCGTTCAATGCAAACGAATTACAATTACATGGATCGTAATAATAGGACTTATGAGATTGGACCACCCAATCAACCTTTTAGGCCACGAGGATTGCCCACCCAGGGTAGACCCCCAGTGCCTCGAAACAATTACAACAGTGATGGTAATCGAGGGAGAAATTCTCCTTTTAGAAGAAATAATGGAAATTTTCGTAATCCAATGGGACAAGGTGGTCAACAAAGACCTAGGGGACCAGTAATTTGTTATCGATGCCAACAAGAAGGTCACATAGCCACATATTGTCCAAATGCGCGTAAAAATCAAGACTATACTCCTCTTTGCAGGAGGTGCAGTGGTGAAGGACACTATGAAGAGAATTGTCCTAAGCGAGAGGATAATAAAATGTCTGACAAAGGGAAACAAACCTCTAACGAACCTTCAACGTCTGCTGCAAATTTAGTTGAAGTAGAAACAATAAGGAAAGACATTGGAGTTAAGTCAAAATTTATACCTCGTAAGGTGACCTTTAGGGCTGATCCTATGATTGGTGTTATTACTCGGGCACAAAAGCAACAACAGAAGGAGCAAGGTTTAGAGGAAGAGAGTTCACAATTAAACGGAGCAGTGAAGGATAAGTCTAAGGACATAGATCCTAATATAGAACTACCTGAATCGGATTCTCCGCAGCATTCCTCTGACCATCCATTATTACATGTGCCCTTAGCAAATCCTAAGATTCAAGTGGGAGTAGCTCCTTTTCCCGAAAGATTGGTCCCTCCTAAGGAAGGGAGTAAAGATTATGTAGAATCCGTAAATAAGGCCTATGATCTTTGGGCTGCATTAGAAGAAATATCATTAACTATTAACCTTCGGCAATTGTTAGAAATAGCGCCTGTTTGTAGAAAACAACTTTACCATAAATTAGTTCGGCGTCGAAGGAAGAGGATTGAGATAAACGCTTCTAAAGTCCGTGAAAATTCTTCCAAAGGAAAAACAACTAAGGATGTAAAAATAGTAGATTTATTTGTGGACCCAGGAGCTCCAGTTATCGATACTACTATTAATGGCCATTTGCTACATGAAGTGCAGTTAGATGGTGGCTCAGCAGTTAATTTGATGACAGAACAAGCTATGCAAGAATTAGGGTTGAAGGATCTAGAACCTACTCATATTGTTTTACGTGTGGCTGATCAAAGGAAAGTAACTCCTTTGGGGTTACTGCGAAATGTGAAATCTGTAGTAGCCGGATTAGAATTTCATGTGAACTATTTGATCGTTCGTTCGCAAACAAATATTTCATCATATTCTGTTCTGTTGGGAAGACCTTGGTTATACCAAGCAAGATGCATTCAGGACTGGTATAAAGGTTCAATTGTGATTGGTCCTAGAGACGATAGGGTTAAGATACAAGTTATTTCAAAAGGATTTTTGAAAGATTCAGGAGATGAAGCAGTTAGTGAAATGGATGAGAAATCCAACAGTGAGTTTTATGATTCAGAAATGGAGGGGACTGATCATGAAGGGCCTTATGCCTGGTTATTTAAAACTTCACACCCAGCAGGAGCAGAAAAAGTAGAGGTCAATATAGTACATCAGCCTCACAAGGTAGAACAGATGGGTATTGGTGAGTATGTTGTAGCGTTTTCATCTGACAATGATTCGGATAGCGATATTACTCAGTGGTTATCCACATCCGAAGATACAACTCTCGACTGCTTAATGCTTTCAGTAGAGGAAGCAGAATATCTTGATGATTCGCTTGAAACATGTTTTCGATTATCTACGGATCAAGAAGGAAATGATCAAGAAGATGTATTTTTTGCTTACAACAGGTCGGAAGTGATTTCTATGGATGAATTAGAGGAGGAAGAAATGCCTGAGTTAATGATATCTGATGTGGCTGACATTTCAATAACCTCTTCAGAAGGTATGGGAGAAGATGATGTTACTGATAATCATAATAGTATGCTGGAGAGTAGGATTTTAGAAGCTCTTCCTTATGGGGAAAATGCTTTACCCTTTGGATTTGGACAATTGCCAGATAGAGCTAAAAGGATTTATTACTACCAGCTAAAAGCGAAGGAAAGAGAAAGGAGAAGTAGGCATAGGTGCAAACCCTTACAAAGACCATTATCTCGTGAGGATGAGGATGATTCAGCTTCGGCTTTTAACAGGTTTTCACAGACTTCTCGTGAATATCATGGTAATTACGCTAGGATTATTAGAGAATTGGAAGAGGCATTGGAAGTAGAGCGTGAGGCAGCGTTGACTGCTGTAAATGAAGCAATGAAGAAGATTACTGAGTTGCAAAAGGAAAAGGCAGAGTTTCAGTTTAGAGAAAGGCGATATCTAGATGAAATCTCGCTTCTAGAATTTTATTTAGAAGAAGAGAAATCTAAATTCAGTAGGGGTGAGTTACAGATGGACCAAGCGTTATCTATGGATACAAATTATTGGGAAGAACATGAAAACACTGATAGGTTTTTGGAAAAAAATAAATCTAAGAATACTTTTGAACCAGAGACTCAAGAGAAAAACCCTACAAATGTTCCCTGGTTGTGTCATTCTTTTAGGCGTTCGACCGGTATTGCGCAGAAGATTTATCGCTGTTCTAGGGGACCGATAATTGGTTATCAACGAGTCCAATCAGAACCTACTAAGGTTAAATTGCACAATATGCAAGTGGTGGTGTTGCCTCATCCAAAAGAAAGAGTAATGGATTTTACTATTTATGGGGATGGGCAAGAGTCACAACTTAGATGGTTTGAACCTGTAGTACCTAGGAATTTTGTGGAACTGAAACAAGTTATACATTATTTGGGCTGTCGAATTCAGGGCGAGGAGGATGAGAATCTACATTCATTAATTCTCAAGCTTAAAGATAATCAATGGTTTTGGAGTTTAGATGATCAGGAATGTCTAGAAAAGAATAACGAAATTTTACGTCGATATCGCCGTAGGTTACATGCTCAATATCCATGTACTTCAGAGCAGATACCTAGCGTAATTGGCTCTGTAAGAACCTCATTTACCATGAAATCTCGTAAAAATGTAAATGTCAATAATGGCGATTTAGATAAATACGGGAAGAGATATACTGAAAAATCCTTTCCTGAGTTAGTAAATGTCTATGGAGTAGAAGTTGATGGTGCTACGCAAGATAATCTGGCTATTATTCCTTATAGGGCTTTACCTTTAGTAAATTCTGTGAATGTGGGAGAAGAAGCACTGGAATCAAGTACTAAGAATAACCTGCTTGAAAATGTATTGATGCAGATATCCGAAGATGTGCCCACAATTAAGCCACGAAGAATAGACTCTCTATTTATTGAAGAGCCTGAAGTTGAAGTAGTTAAGCTTAAAATGGCAGAAGGAAAATATTTAAATTTAGGAGACCAATTGGAATCGCCATACCGTGAAAGATTCGAAGAAGTCTTACGATTGCATGTTGACGCTTTTGCTTGGTCATATAGGGACCTTAAGGGTATCAAAGCTGAATTATGTCAGCATTTTATTGATCTAGAACCAGGCACAAAACCTGTATGTCAACGTCAACGACGAACAAACCATGTGTATGCAGAGTTAGTGAAAGCTGAAATTTCTAAGCTTTTAGATGCTGGATTCATTTATCCTGTTGCATACAGTGAATGGGTATCTCCTATTGTGGTAGTACCCAAGAAGAATAGTAAGAAGATTCGCATTTGTGTCGATTATAGAAAGCTGAATAGCAAAACACGTAAAGATCATTTTCCTTTGCCATTTACTGATCAGGTACTTGATAAGGTTGCTGGTCATGAGCTGTATTCTTTCATGGATGGATTTAGCGGTTACAACCAAGTACTAATTCATCCTAAGGATCAATCCAAAACTACATTTACTACTGAATGGGGTACATTTGCTTATAGAGTAATGCCTTTTGGTTTGTGCAATGCACCCGCAACATTTCAGAGAGTTATGATTGCAGCTTATCAATATTTTCTACGTCAATGGATGGAAGTTTTCTTAGATGACTTTTGTGTCTATGGTACGGCAAAAGAAATGCCTGAGTTACTAACGCAAGTATTTGAACGTAGTGACGAAGTAGGTATATCCTTGAATCCTGATAAATGTGTTTTTGGAGTACCAAAAGGAACCTTATTGGGGCATATCGTTTCTAAAGAAGGTATTGCCATGGATCCAGCTAAAATTATTAAGATTTCTGCACTTCCACCTCCAACAAATCTTAAGCAATTGCGTGGATTTTTAGGACATCTAAATTATTATCGGAGATTTATTTCCGATTTTGCAAAGGTGGCATCACCTTTGACAAATCTACTACGAAAGGATACTCCTTTTATTTGGGATGGTGTTTGCCAGAAAGCATTTGAATTTCTTAAACATAAGTTAATTGAAGGACCAGTACTCGCACCCCCAGATTGGACAAAAGAATTCCATATTCATGCTGATGCATCTATGTATGCTGTAGGAGCTGTTTTGTGTCAAGCAGATGATAATAAGGTGGATCATCCAATTTATTATGCGAGTCGAAATTTAAGTGATGCAGAAAGGAATTATACCACCACTGAGAAAGAATGCCTATCAATGGTATTTGCGGTGGAGAAATTTCGTCATTATTTATTAGGGAATAAGTTTACTATATATGTTGATCATGAGGCGTTAAAGTATTTGCTTAATAAAGCAGAACTTTCAGGACGTGTGATTCGTTGGATGTTGTTATTCCAAGAGTTTGATTTTCAAATAGTTACTCATCCTGGTAGAGCTCATGTTCTAGCAGATCATCTATCACGATTATTAACATCAGACAAGGAGGAAGGGGTGGAAGATGATTTGCCGGATGCATCACTTTTTACTGTGGAGACACAAGTTCCATGGTATGCTGATATTGCAAATTTTCTTAGTACTGCTCGATATCCACCTGGTGCCGATAAGCGCAGGAAACGTCAGATATTAATGCAATCACGCTCCTACGGATTATTAGGGGGTTACCTTTATAAATTTTTTCCACGCGAAGGTATCTATCGACGTTGTGTAAGGGAAGATGAAGTATCAATGGTTCTTAAGGCATTGCATGATGAGCCGTGTGGTGGCCATTTTGCCGGTGAATTGACTGCAAGAAAAGTTCTATTAGCTGGTTATTGGTGGCCTACTCTATTTAAAGATACTTATTATTATTGTCGCAAATGCGATGTATGTCAAAGGACTGGTCGTCCTTCTAAGAGTTTTGCAACCCCTTTGACACCTATATTAGCATTAGCACCTTTTGAGAAATGGGGAATTGATTTTGTAGGCCCAATCGATCCGCCTACTAGATATCGATCGAATCGTTATATCTTAGTCTGTACTGACTATATTACAAAGTGGGTGGAAGCGAAAGCGCTTAAAACGGATAAAGCCATTGATGTGGCTAAGTTTATGTATGAGAATATTATTACGCGTTTTGGTTGCCCACTGGAATTAGTAAGTGACCGAGGTTCCCATTTCTTGAATGGTCTTATCAGCGAGTTAATGGAAATCTATAAAATTAAACATCGCAAATCAACACCTTATTATCCCAGAGCTAACGGTCAGGTTGAAGTAACCAATCGCATTATATGTGGGATTTTAACTAAAACGGTTGCTTCCCACAGGCGAGATTGGGATGAACGTTTATATGAAGCGTTATGGGCCTATAGAACTACTTATAAGGTGACAGTGCAAAATACACCCTTCAATTTAGTTTATGGCACTAATGCTATATTCCCTATTGAGCAAGAGTTGCCCACTTTACGAGTAGCTCTATCATTACGACTAGGTGAGGTTGAATCTTTGAAACAACGGATTTTACAATTGGTAAAGTTGGATGAGGAAAGATTATTAGCTCTACAAAGTCTAGAAGCAATGCAAAAACGTCGTAAAGCATGGCACGATCAGAATATTAAAGTACGGGAGTTTAAAGAAGGCGATTTAGTTTTACTTTATGATAGTCGTTATTATAAATTTCCTGGGAAGCTTAAAATTCGTTGGTTGGGACCTTTTAAGGTGATTAATGTTTATGATAATGGTTCTCTTGATCTGCAGGATATTAATGCTGAAAATGAGATATTTAGGGTTAATGGCCTGCGCCTTAAACATTTTGTGACTTAGGCTAGCTAGGTATAGTTAGGTTAGTAGTTAAAATAATATTTTGTCTAATCCACCCTTGGATGTCTTTTCTTTCTTGGGGGGTTTTTAAATGGGATGCAGGTATGGCCTTTTTGTGGATGGATGCGCTTTACCCTCGTATTGATGCCGATAGTACTGATCCTGTTCATGCTGGACCTTACGATATTCCGCGTTTTCAGACGCATGACAGGTTTTTATATGCACCGAGAGGGGAGGCCTGTTGTGGTTCTTCTTTTGTGATTATTTTTTGTTTACAGTATCATCCACCTTTTGGTTGTAGGTCCTGTCAGCGGCATTTATTTGTGCGTGCTCAGCTCTTGTGTTGGCAGTGTCGCACATACTTTCGACGCTATGGTACCACTGCCATGCAGGAAATGATTGGTTATACCTACCAGCGTCATGATTATAATAGTGTTTTTTCTCCTGAGCGCGGCGTTGGTCAGTCTAGGGTAGGCCGAGAGCAAGCAGAATTTGCGAGATATCGTTCCACTGTCTACCGCCTTACTCCATCTTACCATGATTTGCAGACTAGTGTTCCCTGCCCATGTTGGGACTATATTTGTTGGTACATGGATGCGACCGAGGGGCATTCCTTAGATGCTTTACCAGTGGCCCCTATGCCCTACTATGATGATGCAGCTTCGGCTTCGCTCCATGATGTGATGGAGGTTCTTAGCGATGCACCTGATAGCGGATCTGTGACTTCTGATATGTCTACGCTAGAGGCTATTCTTGAGCATCCTATAGATGATAGTTTAGTTAATAGGTTTGACTTAGATGGAGTTGATGATTTTGGATTAGGATTATTGTTTTCACTAGAAGATCTCCGAGACTTTGAAGATTTTAGTCTAGATATTTTGTTTTCTTAGTCTTTTATGTTTTTCTTTTATTCTACATTAAAAAAAAAAAAAAACATACAATGCTTTGAGTTATTGATATCCTGTAGGTTTTCATGCACTTTAGTTTTATTTTCCACATAGTTAGGTAGTTAGTTGCACGCACGGTCAGGATATTCCTTTCAGTGCTGGAGTTTGGGATATTTAAGCTAGTAAGAAGGACAGTTCTATATGCAAGAATGGTTATCAAGTGGAGAGATATACTGCTTCTTAAACAACCAAGCAGTGGGAGCGTTATGACAGTCTAGTTGATCGAGATTGTGACATGAGTATTTGATAATTCTTTGGTACATGAAGAAGTTTTATTATTTATCTAACCCTTTAACATTGTACTGGCTAGTGTATGTTTCATGTGCAGATTTGACTATGATTTTGCGTTACACTGTTGTATGTTTCTGATTGATTCTTGGAGTTGCAATATCCACGAACATACAAGGTTGTTTCATACCTAAACTTTTTATTTCATATTCATTTTAAAAAATTACATGAATAAAAAAATTGATGGAATGAAATTAGAGATGTCGAAGAAGAAAGAAAAAAGGAAAAAACACTTAAGTAAATTACAGAGGAATTATAAATAAATATTTTAAACAAATATGAATGATATATATACACAATTCTCTATGAAGTCCACTCACAAGGGATGGGGCTTAGCATTAGGGAGTGATTAAAAAAGGGGTGACATGTGTGCATAACATAGTGAATTTCATTGTATGGGTGTCCGATTAGGAATCCTATAGAGTTTTCCCCTATCTTTTGGTTGCTTTTCTAGCGATATGTGGGATAGCTGAATAACAAGGTTCTCTCCACGAAATTTTGACTAGGAGTAGCGTGGAAGAAAGATGCTGAGCTGGTGAGTATTCTTTGCTTATCATTTGCCTAGGCAAAGTGACTAGTATTATGCGTTAGATTAGATTCCTCGAGCAAAGTTGTTGAGCTGAAATGTTTGACCGTTCAATTAAGTGATGTCTTCTTAGCTTCTTAGTTGATTCTTTAAAAAAAAACAACAACAAAACAATCCTTAAAATCCAATCCAAATATTAAAAGTTCGGAAGAGTCTATATATTTATTCTTTTAAAGAAAGAAAGCAAGAAGAAAAATGAAGGAAAAAAAAAACACCCTGAGACTGCAGGGTTTGGAAAAAAAAAAAAACAACCAAAAGAAGATAACCATCGCCTCTGAGGTCCTGGTAGGCTATAGGGATTTCCTTGACGGGTGCCCTGCGTCCGATGCCTTGTATCTCTTTGGGGTGGGACCTTTTGGGAAAAAGAATCAATGTATATACTCTTTTGACATCAAACAAAAAAATTACCAATTAAACATAAACTTAAAAGAAGAGCCTTGGACAATTAGAAGTTATGAACCATTGGCTGGTTGTTCTAGTAGAACATGGATGGTTAGCAGCTAAACCCTAGGAGTCCTATTTAGTGTTGTAGTATTAGTTTACCCTGTTTGGGTTCTTTGTTAAGTAACGACCTTATCAGTGATGCTATTTCAGAAGCAATATTTTTAGTAGGATAGTAGTGTGGCAATTTATTGCCTAGAGGGATTATTGTTGTTTAGCGGCTCTAGACAGTTTCCTAGTTGGTATATTCTATGCAATGGATGAAGCTCTGTTATGCATTTCAGTGTGGAGAGTGAGTAAGGGAGAATGTTAGTTTGCACAAGTTTTTACATCTTTTCATTGAAACATTTATATTGTTTGTATTTTAATACGACACAAATAAGTATTTTTTCTACTTTTCCAGTGTCTACTAGTTGTCCATGTGCGGTTTTGCAGATCTTGTAGCTGTGCTCGCGAGGACGCTTCGCAATTAAGTGGAGGAGAGTATATTTTTCTTTCAAAGTTGTGTAGCAGTACTCGTGGTAGCAATGTTCGTGATGCTGAATGTTCGTGATGTAGCTATGCTCGCGAGGACGCTTCGCATTTCAGTGGGGGAGAATGACAACACCTAAAAACATGCCATTTATTGCAACAATTTTTTGGCAAAATTGTATACAATTGACACCTTATTACTAAATTTTTACATGAATTCAATGCAGATGCGGTGTTCGTTGTTGCTGTCTTTGGAGGCCGTGTCCTTGCAGTCTAACTAGGAGATGTGGTACAAGGGAGTTCTTGTATGAGAGGAAGGTGGAGTTTTAGACAAAATTTGATAGGTCTACTTAGTGAATCTTAGCTATGATTGTTTAAAATTTTCCCGTAGGGATTATTATCACTTAGAGGAGATAAGACCTTTTTATAAATTAGGAGTCTTTGGGGGAATTTTAGACTTGGCAAGGTCTTGACAAGTTGATAGGATATCTTAGTATTAATCTCAGGGATGGAGGATTTCATTAGTTATGCTACCTCCTACCTCCTACCTTATACCTCCTAATGATGAGATTCTTTATGAAAAATACATAGCATCATGATTGTGATTATTGTCTACAGTAATATTGTAGTGATGATCAAGGGGTGATCATTAGATCATTGATGACTATTATGGAGATTCCTTTGGGGAGGTGTTGAATATCAGGTAATTGGAAAGCTGGAATTTTTTTCGCAATCAACATAAGATTTTTTCAATGAGACAGTCAAATTGTCAAGGCCAAGAGTATCAGGGGACTTTTGGTTCGTATCCCTATCATTAGTGTAGCAGAATATCTCTTGCATTGAGGGTCTTCATCAGTTGCCAAGGCACATATGGATCTTCTCAAAAATCCTTATGAAAAGCTTATCACTACTAAGGCCAAGTTATGTGATCACCTATGGTAGTGCTCTCATAAGCTCATTACTACAGCCTTGGGATTGTCAAAACCATTCCAAGTAGCACTAGTAGTAAAAAAGTGGGATAAATGAAGGACAAATGACCAAGGGTGGAACAAAAGCTCAGTATTGAGAAGTCACTCAAGAAAATAAGCCAACAAGGGAGTAAGAAAGGAAATTTCAAAAAAAGTAGGCACTATAGAGCCATCCAAGAGTCTTTGAAGGAAGTTTTCCAAAGAGGAAAGGAGGATTTGGCCATGACAATGTAGAGATTATCCGAGAAGGAAATGAAGAAGAAGGAAGTTTTCAACTCATAGAACTGAAAAAGGACCAGATAGAATAGGTGGTCTTACAAGACGGAAGGAAGCTGACATTGTAGCTAGAGAGGTCAGGAAAGATGTAACTTCTGAGACAGAAAAATGTCCAGGGACAAGAGATGATAAAAAAGCAGTCAGATCAGCACAGGAGAAAATAGAGAAGCTGGAGGATACTTTGCAAAAGCAGCACGAAATCGTTGCTAACATGAAGTCATCTCTTGGAGCTGATGGAGTAAAGGATTATAGCAAACTGAGGCTGCTTTTAGATGCTTTGGACAAGAACCTGAAGAAGGTTCCGACAAGCACAACCAAATGCCGACCTGTCTCTGCTGGCCCGCAGTCAACGAAGAGCAAGCTAGATCAAATTGAGGAGCTCAAAGCACAATGCAACTTGTTAGAAATAGATCGAGAGAGGCTGAAAAGGAAAATGAGATACTTACTTGCAAGCTCGAAAGGTAGAGAAAGGGAATTAGGAGTGCTGAGGACGGATAGGGAGAGATTGTTAGAAAGAAGAGTGAAGGATTGAGTTGAGGAAGAAATTATTAGGGGAGCATCATTATTCTTTTAAAAAAATTGTAGTGAGAGGGGGGAGAAAAAGAATGTCGTGTGAGAGAGCAGTTAGAGGAAAAAAACTGTCATGATAAGGGGGGATGCGAACGAGCATGAGGGGGAGAGACCTCGATCTGGTCAGCAACGTACGAAGGAGGGCTTGAGAGCCTCGTAGCAGCAGGCCGAAGATATGCGGGCGCAGTCCAGCTCGTAGTGTTAGTGGAGGGTCATTGGTTGATGGTGGAGCTCTTGTAAGTAGGGTCTCTTCACCAGGTGAGCGATATGATTCTGTTGATGTAAGAGCAGAGAATCCAAATAATCAACGGATAATTGTAAGATTACCAAATCCTGGGCGATGACCAGCCTCAGCCTCGGCCACCAATACGATGTGGGCATGTTTCTCTACGCTCATCGCATCTCGTCTTAGGACGTAGTAGCCGCCAAGGTGTAGAGAAGATGATGGTTGACCCTGTCAGGGCTCGTCCCATTCAATCGAATTGGAGAGGCCCCGTGAGTCTGAGAGAGAGAGAGGCGCAAAGGCCAGTGCAAATCATAGCCATGGCAAGAGTAGATGAAGCAAACAAGCAAGCTGGCCTCGATCATCAGAATCAAAGGAAAGGAGAGAGAGATGAAAGGCGCCATCTTCTCAAGGCAACATTTTCAAAGGAGAGAAAGAGATGGAGGGCACCAAATTTTTGACCATTTGATTGATAATTGGGTAGAAATGAAGTCACGATAGCAGAAAGAAGACAATTCCATTCATTCCATGTCCAAAATGATACCACTTTCTCTTCTCCTCCATCGCCGTGATATTTCTCTAATCATCAATCTAGAGCCTCAATGTACTTGGGTAAACTGAGATTATAGGCTGGTAGAGGATTTTGTTCTCGTCAAATCGCTTGGCCTCGCGCAGGATTTGGTGGACAGATCATGGAGATATTGAATTAGTCTCCACCTCCCTCATAAGTCGTCGCTTCATCAACAAAAAAAAACAATCAACTCTTGATTAAGAGTTTAATCTTTAATTTAAGAGAAAAAGGTCATTCCCATTGCCATAGACTAACAGTCGTGTGAGGAATGGCGAGAGAGTAAAAGAAATTGGTGAGCTCACGGTCGAAACGAGTGGTTGGACGATAGACCTACCTTGGCCGGACTGCAAGAGGACGTGGACCCCAAAGACGCAATCACGACTCGCAGGTTTTGCAAGTAAGTGTCTAACTTATTTATCTAAAATAAACGATATGGCATGATAATTTCTTTAGTTTAATATTTTTAAAATATGTCTTTAAACCTGTTTTCTTATGCTACATGGTTGTTTGCATTTATCTGAACTGGTTTTTATTTATTAAAAATAAAAAACAGTCGAAAACACTAAAAAATGACTCAAAATTATCTTAAATAAAATTTTATAAAATTACTGATTGAAAATTTATAAGTTCTGATATTTTTCCTATAAAGCTTATGAGTCAGGGAATTTACTGAATTTCTATTAAGATTTTTAAAGATGTTTTGTTATATTTAAAAATTAGAAAAGAGTTATATTTAGGAAAAAGCATAGTTTTCCTTTACATAAAATGTGTTATTTATTGATATAAACTATGGATTCTTAGTGAAATATTGGAAACAAAATATTTGATTTATTAGTGCATTTTTGGTTGTAAGGGTTAAAGAAAAGAAATAATGATTTAATAATATTTTACTTAAGAAATGCTTGTATAAAGATATGGTGTTTTAGTTTTGAAAGGAGAAATTATACGGTGTGGACATTTAGGAAACATGGGAAATTACAAATACAAAGTTTGACAACACTTTATAATGATTTATAATGTTAGATTGCAGTTATAAAATTTAGTTTAAATTAAAACCAAAATAAAATCAAACAAATTGATGATTGGATGGCATGAGGAAAAGTCTCAGCATCTATATTAAATTTTTACATGTTATTCATTTTACAACCAATTTCTTAAATATATGGAGTGGAGGGCCACTAGGATAATTTAAAAGAAAACTAAGGGGATATACGGGATTTAAAATGAACGTTGTATGTGGACATATAAGAGTATGGAAGAACTTGTTTTATTCTGGTTGATGTTTAATAATAGAAAAGAAGGAAAGGACGTTATATTCGCAAAATGAATTAAGTATTTAAAAACTAATAAGCAACGACGAAATTTATATACGGAGTGGGAAATGTCTACCAAGGGAGATTAAAATTTAGGGGTTTATGATATGTCAGAAAAATTGATTTGAATGTTTGTTTAAAATTAAACAAATAAAAAGAATTAATTTTAATCAGGTGGAGAAAAACATAAAAAGGAATTTTAAATGGAGATATACAAATAGATCCAAGAGATCTATATTCCTGAAACAACCTTTCCAAAGTCAAACATTAAAAACATTTCCTGGATAAACCGCCACTAGCATGGCAGGAGTACATTATGAGGAGCTGCCTCTGAGAGATGAGGAGAAGCCATAGTTATCTTAGGTTTAGCAATTTAGTGCCCAGTATAATTTATTGAAGTTTAGAATCTTTGTAGTTGGACTATTACAAACAACGTTGTAGATTTTAGGGAAGGCTAAGTTGAGTCAAATTAAAACAATTAGTGAAATAATCACTTGTTTAGTGCAACAACTCTTAGGAGTTGGCTTGTTAACCTGGGTAAAAGTGGCAAGAACAAGAAAGATGAGAGTTGTGCCAAAATGGGAGAGGAAGAAATGAACCGTGAGAGGAGAAGATAAAGGAAGAGAGAGGGTGTAACCACCTCAACCTCCCACCTCCCCAAATCCCACGGCTGCAACCACCTCCTTTTCCTTTCTTGAATTATAAAATTCAAATTTGCATACATTGACTAAGGTCTAAGAACCTTTCAATTTTTAGCATAAGACAAAAGGGTTTGACCTTTCCTTTTCCTAGGAATATTTTATAGTGTGTCTCTTTTGGACTACACATTTTACATTGCTTCATATTTTGGAATTTTGACAAAGGGATACAAAAGCAAAGTGTTATTTTGCAAAGGATGTTTCCATGTGAGCACATTTTTGTGCCTTATTTTGCACTGATTTCCTGCATTGCGATCAATGCCAAGGAAAGCTGAAGGTGCAGAACCGGCTATCCCAAGAATAGGAGAGAAGCCTAGATTTGCTGGGTTATATAGAGAAGATGTTGTGCAAAATGTGGGGCAACCCAACGTTATGGGAATGGTCACAAAAGTTGCAGGGGATTCGGACTCAAGCTCTGATACCATGTTCGAAACTGTGAGGAAGACGAGAGACGAGAGGAAGAGAGAAGAGAAGAGAGATATGAGACATCGGAAGTGGAATCCCAGAAGTGTGTCAAGTGAGCACACATGATAGGAATATATAGAGGGGATCTGGGGCACTATATATAGACAGCCTATATATATAGATAGACTATATATAGCCAACAACTTGCATGCAAGAAATATATGAAAATACCCCTTATCTACCCCCTATTTATGGAACTTTACCTTATAAAATATACCTTCCTTCCATTAAATAATCCTCCTCCCTTACACTCACGTGGTACCATACGGTAAACCCTAGTGGACCCCTCGGGATTGCACATAGACCTGCAAGGCACTTATATCATTAGTGCAGTCAGAAATAATAAGGTTTAATATTATTAAGATTAACCTTATTCTTAAACTCCACACCCTCAAGATTTTCCAATAATGCTGTGGATTTATTCTTCCCGATCCTGACAATCCTATAAGGACAATCCCATTTGGGCTCTAGCTTTCTTGGAAATAATTCTCTACACGCATCATAGTACAACACTAGCTTTCCTTTCGTAAAAGTGTATTTCTTTGCTTTTAGGTCATGGAACTACTTCATCCGATGCTTGGTCACCTCCTGATGTAGCAAGCTCTGCAATTTAATCTCATCGAGGTGTACCAAAGTTGTAAAGCACTCTAATAGGGCATCCCTGTCACCCAAAGAATGATTGATCACGAATCTTATCGTTGGCAACTCGATCTCTAGAGGTAGGATACACTCCTCTCCATATAATAACTTGAATGGGGTGTGACCAGTAGCTCATTTGAACATCGTATTGTATGCCCATAGTGCCACGTACAACTAAATTTTGTCCCAATCTCATTTCTTTTCCAATACTACCTTAGACAGAATGCCCACAAGCTGCTTATTGGTACTCTCAACCTGTCCATTGGCTTGTGGATTATAGGGGGTTGTTTTATTGTGCTTGATGTGCCAATCCTCAATTGGGCTTTTTATCACTTTTTTCAGAAAATGCATCCCCCGATCCGATACTATTTCTTTTGGCAGACCAAATCGACATATTATTTGCTGTAATGGGAAACTAGCGGTTTTCTTTGCATCGTCTTTCCGTGTTGCACGTGCTTCCTACCACTTAGTAAAATAATCAGTCACTATGATAATATATATTTTTTGTGCAGTGGACGACGGAGTAATAGGGTCCACAAAGTCAATCCCCCACTTCTCGAATGAAGGATCGCCATAATAGGAGTGAGTGGTCACTTCTTATTCTCTCGACTATCATGTCATTGGTAGATGTTGCATCTTTTAACATGCTCGAATGCATCCTAGAAGATGTCCGGCCACCAATATCCCGCCCTCAAGGATTTTTGTGAAATTAGCTGCCCAGCAAAATGACCTCCGCAAGTAGGGTCATGGCACTCTTCTAAGATGAAAGGGACCTCGTCATGCATTACGCATTGGCGGTAGATATTGTCTACCCCTTGCTAATACAACGTGCCTGTGATTACTATGAATTTTAAAGCCTGCTTCTTGATCTTTCGATTTCCTAACTTTGATAGGCCAATTCCAGTCTCTCTTGTCGACAAATAATGTGTTATTGCCGCATACCAGGAGGGAATAGATGCCGTGTCAATCTTGAAAAATGAATCCCAGTCACAGTGCCTTCAACAAGATCTTCCTTTGGCTCCCTAAAGTCCACAAGGCACTCTACGATACCCTGCAACCTAGGTGGCTTGCTCTTAACCTCATAATCAAACTCTTGCAAAATGATTAACCACTTTGCCAAATGGTCAGGCGGTTGTAGCTTATTCATCAGTAGTTATAGCCCTTCTGCCTTCGTATAAAGGACAACCTTCTCATAAAGGATGTAGTGCCTAAACTTTTTTCCCGCAAATACCATTGCAAGGCACAAATTTTTCATATAAGTATAATTAATTTCGGATACACCCAGCTTCCGATCGGCAAAAGCAATCAGGTGATACCACTTCTCTTCCCACATCTGCGCTAAACAACAACTAAGGCTATACATGGTAGCTGTTGAAAAGATATAAAAATTTTTGCCCCTCTTCGGTGCTTTCGGCATAGGTGCTCTTGCGAGTTCCTGCTTTACATCCTCGAAAGCCACCTTACAAGGGTCACTCCACATAAACAAACAGTTGAAGGATAGCAAATTTGTCAATGGCAATGTTCTTTCTACCAAAGTGTTTATGAACCGTCGATAATATCCAACTGATGAAAGAAAGTTGTGGACTTCTTTGGGGGTTAGTGGCAGACTCATGGCAGCTATAGCTTTGATCTTTTTAGGATCCGTCGCAATCCCTATCGAGCTAACTATATGGCCTAGTAGGAGCCCATAAGGTACGCCAAAAATGCACTTCCTCAGATTGAGAGCTATGCAAAATTGTCTGCATTGCTCAAAACATTTTTGTAAAATAATCAACTGCCTTTCTCTTACAGTGACTGCCCCTAAATTGTCAATAAATACCTTCATCTCCTCAAGGAAAATGTCACCAAAGGCCTTATCAGCAGTTCGTTGCCAAGAATCAGGCACATTGCATAGACCAAATGCCATCACATGATATGCAAAGGTCCTAAAAACTGCTATGAATCTCGTTTTGAGATTATTCTCTTCTACGATCGCCATCTGATTATAGCCTGCCAAGCAGTCCATGACTGAATATATCTCCCTACCCGCCAATTGATCCAGAAATCTGGTTGATAAAGGGCAATGAGCAGTAATCCTTAATTGTTTTCTTGTTCAACTCTCAAAAGTCCACACAAAGCCAGATTTGATTATTTTTCTTCTTCCTGATCACAGCTGGTGAACACCATTCAGTGTGCTGCACAGGGAAGATCAAACCTGCTTTCCGTAATTTTTGTAACTCCTCGAACAGCCCATCCCGCAACTCCAATGGCATACACTTGACTTTGTGTCGCACAGAATGACTTCTTTCCTTCAAAGGAATTGTATGGATAGTGCGGCTGGGAGGAATGCCCCTAAGTTCATCGTAACTCCAAGCAAAAATATCACGAAACTCTTGGATCAGAGTGACATAATCCTCATATTCCTCCGCACTAAGCATGGACCCTAGCTTTATTGCTCACTCATCATTTGGCATACCAAGGTCTAGCTCGATAACATCTACGTTCCTTATTCTATCTTGAGCTTCTAATGTCTCATTTAGCGTTACTTGATAGACATCTTCTATGGTCGATCCCTCTTTGGATTCATCAATCGACAACATCTCACTTGCAGACACATCTTCCATTGTCTCTAACTCTATAGAAGACAAGGGAGCTCCCTCACTTTGAGGTGATTTAGGATATACATCGACTAGCACACGCCTAGTACCTCTGCCAAATATCAATCTACTAGTGGGTATATCTACTTGATAGTCTGCTTGCAGAATCCAAGGTTGACCAAGCAAAACTTGGTAACTAGGACACCCTGCAAATTGGATTACCCTAAATTCCAATAGGCATTCTACATTGGCAACTGTCACGTGGACTTTAGTAATGTAGCCCTCCGGCTATCTCAGACTATTATCAGCCATTCTAAGGATTGCGGAGGCATCTTTTTGAATCGCAAGACCTAACCTCTCCATCAATTCAGAACTCATAATATTAACCGAGATCCTGTGTCAACGATAGCATTATCCACTAGAATCCCATCAACATAGGCTGCAACCCTTGGGTAGTGCTTTTCGGGATGTTCAAACTAATCAACCCCTACCCATGCTATTCCCAAGGGTTCTATGATATAACCAGTACACAAGATCTTTTTAAATTCTTTGCACGCTCCTGGCAACAACTTGATTAGCTGTAAGAGATTCATGTCTGGTTTAACATCACAAAGGGAGCTAGCTAAATTAAATTTGTGATAATTTGCTAAAGCTTGCTTCTCGCACCAAACCATCCAGGATGCCACACCGGCTTTATTGCCTCTTTTTTAACTCTCACCTTCTTTCTTGACACCTCTTTATCTCTTTTGGCGTCAGCCTTACTCTCTACGGGCTTCAGAGGTCCCCCTTCATTGTCAGGATTTAGAACTTGTGTTCCTTTATTATCTTGCCTAGGGTTTCCATCGATAGGTTTTACATTATCTTTGTTGCCTTCTCTATTTTTTTGGCCTCTTTTTACGGCACGTAGGCTAGAAGCTTCAGTGCCATTAACCTGCACAATCTCGATGAGGCTCACCCCATTGCCACCTAGCAGTTCTTCAACAGTAGCCTTACCCCTTTGGAGTATTTGTTTCGGCCCATTATCTTGCTGAAAATTGTTTCCTTGCGCACTATGATTAACAAGCCCTGGTTGCCAACTGCCTTGCTGGAGGGAACTAATCTTGCTTCAACAAGTGGCTGCTAAATGGTCGAACTCCCCGAAAATTTCGCACTTGACATTTGGGTAGTTACATGGATAATGTTGCCCACCACACCATTTGTAGCTGAATCTAGAGAGTGCACCCTCTTCGGGGCATCAACTGATCCCTATCAGATTTTGTTGTTTCTTTAAGAAATTAACGTCAACTGCTATTTGCCGATATTGTTCAGAGATCATATCTGTGTAGTGCTTCATCATTCCTTGACTTCGCTAAGGACATTTGACAAACTCAACTCTTATAGCCTTGATCATCTACCCGTTGGTCCCTTGTCCATACAATTTGATTAGGCATTGGTTGCATTGGTTGCTGACCCATAGGAATGATGTTAGGGTTCGTTGCTTGGCCTCCCACATTTGGAGGCATCTAACTAGACATAGTTATAGTCACACGAGGTGGAGCTGGCAATAAAGGCACATTCAGCACCACGTTCCCTCTCCCGTTAGGGTTGGCCATCCCTATCCCTTGGCTTCCACTTCCATTGATCGGTTGCGAATTATTTCCCCACGCTAGGCCCATATTGGGATTGGTTCGAGAAGCATATGCCACTTGCAGTTGGGATTCTATTTCTTGCGCTCATCTAATGGCAGTGTCTATATTCGCCAAGGTGACACTACTCAACTGCACCTGGATGTTAAAATCAAGACCATGCAAGAAGTATTGTAACTGGGCAGCAAGTGGGATAGGGATAGAGGCATCCAATTTACGAAAAACATCTTTAATCTTCTTGGCATATGCTCGTATATCTTCATGCGGTTCTTGGCGTGTCAAATTCAACACGCGTAGCCAATATTGGCAACCCCTCTCAGGGGCAAACTCCTTTCAAAAGGCTTCATAAAATAAGTCCATGGTGGATATGGTTCTGACCTTGAAGCCATGATACCATATAGTTGCCCTTCCCTTCAAGGTCATGTTGAAGAATATCATTAGATGACCTTCCTCTTGGATGCGGCAGTTAAACATCAGCTTTTGGAAGTCCCTTATATGAAGCTCCGCATTGTCTTCCACTAACCCATTAAAAATGGGTACGTGGAAACCTAAGGCTGGTAAATCCGCCGTTCCAGAAGGGATTGCAATAGGTTGTGCCATGGCAATGATCGGACTTGCTAATGGAACTGGGACATGCAAAGCTTTCACACCACTCCAAGTGGGAAAATTAATTGGGATGGGGGAAGTACTAGAACTTCCACCTCCTGATGGACTTTGATTCAGGCTCAGCTAGGACAACTCCACCACCACACAGCCTCGTGGGCCACGAGCATTTATAATAACTAAATGCACACTAAATACATCTAATATTGCATTTGTAGCTAGATAAGAGTCCAACGGCACCTTCCCCAAAACCCCTCAAAGGGGGTATTCCCACATACATTGGCAATAAGTGCCACGTATCACAAATATAGGAGGCACCCCATCGCTGATTACTGTGGTCCCAGTGCAGCTCTCCTACATCTTGGGGATTGGCCCCTCGATGCACTGCTTTTACATATAAACACATTCGCACAAGACTCCCCTCTTTTTCAACGAGATCTAGGAGATACCATGTTTTCTCACCAATAATTTCCCCCAAGAAACGAATGGCTAACCTACGGTAAGGGGAATCTCATCCTCTCAAGCATGGGTCAACTATAATTCAAACAATTGCTATGCATTTCTAGGAGTTGATACCATATGTATGATCAATGCAATAGTGGATGTCTCATCGTACACAAAGAGTTATGTTTCGAAATCAGTCTATGTGTTGGTATGCAAACAGTCTTTTCATGAATTCCAACTAATACATATATACTTTGTTGCAAGAATCTAACACCAAGGCGAACCTTGTGCTACTACATCCCTTATTTCCAAATAGGTCGTTTCCTAAATGCTATGTATAGAAAAAAAACAATCAGAATTTGTATTATTTCAGCCCTCAAACTGTTGCACAAAATCCTCCTCCCCCTCATCGTCTAAGTTTTGCTTCGTTGCATAGGTGTATAGAGACTGTTTTATCATGGTTTAATGTATAAAAAATAATAAATGACACACTATGACAAAAAGATAGTGCAAACTGAGGCCAAACCTCATGCTTTGCCACTACCATGCATTCACAACCACTTATTTTATTTTTTCGTATTTTTTCCAGACATATTCCTATTTTTCTCTTATTTTTTTTCTTTTTTCTCTATTTTTCTAATAAAAATATTAATATATTTTCAGAGTTATACCTCTTGATTCTTAGAATAGTAGAAATATAGATTTTATTGGCGTTTTATCCCATGTGTATTAGTTTATCTCACCCAAAAACACCAAAAATCCCATTTTTCTCATAAAAACCGTGTTTTACGAGTTTCTAAAAATTATTTCCAGCATTTTGACTTTATTTTTTCTACCTTTTTCACTATGAAAATATACAAAAAATAGTAAACAGCATGTCTACAAATTTTTACTCCATAAGAACAACATTGACTCAATCCAATATAAAAAACAAGAAAATTTCCTTCGTAAAATAATATAGTTACTGGTTTTTCCCTTCTTTGCGGGTTTTAAAATCTGCTGTGGAACTGCAGATCAGCCCTCATTCAAGGCTCAGCCCACCTCCAAACAACTAACTCTAGCCTGCCATGGATTCGGGAGTGATCTGATACCATGCCGGACAAGCATTCACCACCTGATTCTCTTCTTGATTCTTTCCACATGAATTGCCTCTTGGAAGAGAAAGAGGGAGGAGAGAGAAAGACTGTTTTTTTATCTTCATCTTCAGGCGGCCATTAGAGAGGCCAAAGGCAGCGATAGGAAGCGTAGACAAGAGGAAGATCAAGGATAGGATCAGAAGGGGGGGTTACATTGAAGTGGTTGATGGCTCATAGCCTCCCCTCCCCCTCATCCTTCAAAACGTCGCATGTGCCATGGAGGACATTGATTTACTAGTCCGCGTGAAAAATTCGAACCCCCCCCCCAAAAGATCGATTTGGGCCTCCCTAAATGGAGCCCTTAAGGGTCACACCCTTTGGGATTTCCTAAACACTACAACAAAAAGGCTCCATAGACACGCTTGTAGACGCAATATTTGAACTTTGTTAAAAAATGTCAGGCGTGATTATTACCGCGTCTACTGCTGCGTCTAAAATTTCGCGTCTAAAAGCGCGCTTATAGTTAGAGTTACATGCCCATATAGACGCGCATATTGACTCACTATGCAAATATATAATCATATTAATAAAAAAGTGGATATATTCATAATGTGCATCTATACACACGTGTATCTGCACGTCTAAAAAAGCATTTACTCTACAAGTTTTTGACGAGAATAGATACGCATTTATCCTGCAATTAAGACACGCTGATAGACGCGCAAAACAGAGGTGTGAAAAAAAAACCAGAGAGCATGTGTTTTTTCCCCCCCATCAACATCAAATTGTATGCTTAGGGAAAACAGAGAAACAGATTATTTCGAAGATTTTTGTACTAAAAACAAAACAATGTATGTAGAACACGAAATTTCATATATATAGATAAAATGTTTTTACATTATGAGTTCTAGTGCTTGTGACCTCAAGCATGGTCATGGTCGCAAGCACTAGCTGAAAGTAATACATATCAAAAATGAAAACTACAAGCCAAGGGGAGGCATGCATGCATGGGAATCCTCTACATCTCCTCAGAAGAGGCATCATCATCGCTACCACCATCGTTGCCTGTGCCGCTGCTGTTGCCGCCACCGCTACTGCTAGTCCCCCCTTCGCTATCCTCAACTGCATCAGGGTTCGCCTACACAAAGGATTAAGGTATATAAATACCATTACAAATAATAAATTAGAGTTACCTATACTTTTCATGTAAAAAATAAAACATACCTCTTCTGGTTGTGGAATCCTCATGGCACAATTATATTGCTCCTCCGTGATGAGTCACTCCTTGTAGAAATGCTGCCAACAAGTGGACGCCCGGTTATGACCTCGATGGTAGCCTACCTCTCTAGGAGTAAGGATCCTACCAACGATATGATACTACAAAACAATTTGAACATACAACGTATTAGAACACACTACATAATGAAGTGAAACAAATTACAAAATTTAATTTTAAAAAAGAAATCAAATAATACTTCCAAACTCAGCCTCCCATTACTCCTTGCCACCCAATCCATAATGCGACGATCCCATGGTTGCCATCTGGATACGTCGCGCCTCTTTGTGAATTCCCGGGATTAGGGTACCTTCTATGTACTGCCCGCAGCAGCTCTTGCCAAAAACCATTTTTTTGGTGCTTGAAGGGAATCATGCAATCTTTGTATGTGGCATGCACGACACTCCTTAAGTAGGCTATCACTTCCCTCCCCTCAGATTCATACAAGATACCACCAACATCAGTGACAAAGTAGTACATTTGTAGAGGCTCACCTCTCTTATTTTCCGGTGAGGGTGATTGAGAGCCACCTCCTAGGCAACCCCCACAAAGCCCTCGACCTCCTCGTCCTCCCGCACAACTCTCCCTCCTCCCTCGACGAGCACTACCCTCTACCTCACTCGATGCACGTGCTTCTGCAGATGCACGTGCTTCTGTAGATGCATGTGCTTCGGTCGATCCAAGTACTTCAGCTGATCCCTATGCATCAGCTGATCTGTGTGTATGCATAGTGCGTGGAGTACCTGTTAGTAGAGGTGTGCCAAGGTTTAGTGTTTGTGCGGCAGTGCTAGGCAAAGATGTGATAGGTGCCCCAGACATCACTCTGAAAATCTCCTCTGCAGTGGGAGGGCGACCGAGATAATTAGTCATCTTCCCTATGAATTTCTCCTTGTTTGGAAAACCTCCAAAAAAGCTACTAACGCCTCTAGAAAACTCCGCTAAGGTGTTGTTCATGCGTTCCAACTCAGGATCAGTGCTGGAAGATCCAGGATTCCACATCTACACAAGAAAAATCATATTACCCTGTGCAGATAAAACATATTACATGTTGCATCAATATTTGCGTCTCTATGTGCATCTATCAGTGCATCTATTTTCGCATGTATACCTACATCTGCACTGTTATCTGGACACGCTGACAGACACGCACAGTCGGACCATTTTTTTCAGACTTGGTTAAAAAACGCGTAAAAAAACCTCCATAGATGACAGTCTATAGCATGTAAAGAGAGAGAGAGAGAGAGACAAACAGACAGAGAAAGCAAACAAGATTGAGAGAGAGAAGAAGAACTCGCCTTCTTTGCTTGTTCTAACGGGTGGCAGCTAGGTTGCAAGCTCCTTGTCCTCCTTCTCCCTTCCCTTGGTAAGTTGCTTGAATCTTCGTCCTCTTTTTACTCTTATTTTCTTCCCTCATTGTCTTCATGAACTGATCGATAGACATGATTAGTGATGTTGAGCTCGAACTGCAGAAAACGTGCAAAAAACGTAGGAAATCATTGGTTTGAAAAGAAAGCCAAAACTTTTTTTAAATTTTTTTAATATTTGCATAGCACGTGTAATTGCATATTTGATATGCTTGAGAAGGGAAAACAAAAGGAGAAAGTTAATCCAAATGTCAACTTAGAAGTGAATCCAAATATAGATCTTAATGTCTATCTAGAAGACAATCCAGATGTCAATCTAGATCTTCATCGTCAACTCTTTGGCGATACTCCAGAGCATGATGAAGATGAAGACAATGAGATTGAAAATGAAGACGAGGATAATGAAATGGAGGGTGATATAGAAATGTTTGATATGTCGGGTAGCCCTTCAGAAAATGCAGCTAACACAGGAAACTCCACAACAACATCAAAAGAGTACTCTAGAAAATTTCGAATAGAATGGACTAGAAAATATCCTTCTTTAAAACATGTGGTGGAGGGAAAGAATGAGTATATGAATGAGGGAAACGAAATCTATGCATTCACTAATATGCTATATTTTGGATGAGAGAGAATGAGTATGAAGGATGCATGGCATGTTTTCTCCAGCAATTCTGATTGGCAAGTAACATAACCAAACTTGATGAGATTATGGAAAATTCTTTTGGTTCTTCCTACTTCATAAATAGCATGTGAAGGAGCCTTCTCTAAGCAGATTGATGGTGTCAACTCTTAAGGCATTAATGTGAATTTCTCTTATTGGCCTTGACATCAAAAGCATTGAATGGGCCTTGGTCTATGAGAAATGGGAGCTAGTAAAGGCACGAAGACTACTTGATTTGTAGTTCTTGCTTGTTGCTCACCTTGTTTCTATCATGATGAACTTTATCAATTAACTATGATGTACAAGAGTCTAGACCTTGGAAAATTTTTTGGTCTTAAGAATATGAAACCAAAGTTTTTATTGTGATTTTCCACACTAGTTTATACTTCTTTTTTGTATCATGTATTATGGGACCTTACATCTTATATTGAGAATTGTCCTCTCTTAAGTTACATCTAAGAATGCTCTCTTGTAAGCTACTTGGAAGTTGATGCCTAAATTTAGAGCAAAGGTGTCAAAATGAAGCTCACCAAAAATGATAAAAGTGTCATTGATTTTGTCTTGAAGCCCAACCTTGGGCATCAAATTTAAAGCCTAATTTGAACTGTGAAGACTCGGTTCTGGCAACCTTGCTAATTTTAGATGTTGATACTACTAATTAGTAGTCACATCAAATTACACTTTCTAGATATGTAGGGCAATGTACCATCATGTGTCCCTGTTAGTTTCAAGACTTCGAAACAATCTAGTAGAGGTTAACCTAATCTAATACTCACATTGTGGCACAAAATATTTCAAAATTTTTTAAGGGCTATGAATATCTCGTCGTTCATAAATGGGAGCAACCGGTTCATTAGACTAGATGGAAAACTGCACTCGACTTTAAAAAAAAAAAAAGCACACACACACACACACACTCTCTCTCTCTCTCTCTCTCTCTCTCTCTCTCTCAGCGTACCTGATTGGTTTGAAAGTCTCACAATCCCTTTGCTGAGAGCCTTCAAGCACAGCTCGATTGTTGGAAAGAAGGAAATCGCTTCTTTGTATGGCTTAGTATGCTCATCGTGACTTGTGATACTTCTAAAGCATGTCACAGTTGGCATCTTAGAAGGAAAAACTGAGGTAAAACACGCATGCTGATGCGCATACAAAAGCTAGGAAGCTAACCGGGGTACAAACCAAATGCTAAGAATTGAAGCCGTTATCTCTCTCTCTCTCTTCAAAAGTAAGAACTACTAGGAAGAATCTCACCTTCTGGCAGTCGTATAGGCTGCATTATAAGCTTCACAGAGGACGTCTCGAGGTGCGCCTCACTGTCGGGCTACACAGACATTCCATATAATTTTGTGCAGCTGTTGATGATCATGTTGCTGCCGATCATTGATCTCTGGTTGATCAATGGTCTGTCATGAGGGCCATTACGCGCCACAAACTTCTCTGGCACAAAGAGCCAACCTCCGAGGCCGCCGGCTTGCTGCTGTCTTATCGATCTCAAATGACTTACATAGTCCATGGTATGTACAGATGTCTCTCATAAGAGGATCATCACATGGAATCCATTGTCAATCCCTGTGAATTGGGATCTCCTATCAAACAGTCAGTATATTCACTGTCCTTCTTCATGGGCGCTGAACACAATCTTACTTTTTCCTTTCTCCTTTTTTTTTGTAATATCTATGCTTACTATGACTGTGGCTGGGCAACTCTCTGCTTAGACTTCATGGACACAACTTGTGTTGAGAGAGAGAGAGAAAGAAAGAGAGACAGAGAGAGGGGCGGGAGGGGGGGCGCGGTAGGTATAAAGGGCAAGGTTGCAGGATTAGAAACGAGAAAGATATTCTGCTGGAGCTGACTTGTGCTGTTTCATGGTTCCACAAGCTTCCCATGGCAACACAGGTCTTCCTTGCCCTCCCGAAGCCTCGAACACACCCATGGCCACCTTTAACAAAACCTCTACCTCTCTCTCTCTCTCTCTCTCTCTCTCTCTCTCTCTCTCTCTCTCTCTCTCTCTCTCTCTACTAAAAACGTCCCACCTTTCATATATAGTCAACAGTTTCAGAACTTAACATAGCAGAAACGACGCCATTTCTATGTTCATGAATCATATACATAGATTCTAGAGAGCCAGGATGGGCTAACCGTCCTCTCTCTCTCTCATTTTTAGGATACCTCATTTTTAGGATGCTCCATTGACTTCAGAAAGTTCCCATAACAGTGATCTATTTTAGTCACCAACAAGTGGACACACTGGCTAAAGATGATGAAAAGAGGACATGTGCACATTAGCTACATGTGATCCAGGTGTAATTATGTCTTATATACATCCAATCATGCCCTATCCAATCACATTTGTATAGGGCATGATTGAATGTATATAGGGCATGAAATCACATATATATAATTAGCTTTCAATGATTGGATGTATATTTGTAATACTCAGAAAGAAGTAAAGTTGGTAATGCATTCAAACAAATACTAGCTGTTAAGAGGTTTGGTCATATTTAGGGACTTTATGAGAAATGAAAAATATGTGCATTTATTTTCGCATCTATAGGCGCATTTATAAACGCGGATATATAGACGCGTTATTTATACTAGCGTAAATAGATGCTTTGATACACGCGCTTATAAACGCGCCTGCTTTTTCGCGTGTACAATGCCCGTCTATAGGGCCTTTCTCTTGTAGTGAAAGTCCATTTATGCATGGCCCCTTTGGCCCTTGGCCTCCTGGGCACTCCCATTTCCACGTTCGACATCCGAATTACGATCTGAAAATTCTTAGGCGTCCATCTCAAAGTCTTGCATTGCCGAGCATATCTAGAAGTCCTGTCTGATAGTGAAAAAAATTATGAAAATTCCCCAACTGCCGCTCGGTGGGTCTTTAAAGTACTTTTGGGGCATTGCCACTTAAAATCGTACTAATTGCAGCTGTCGCCTTCAACGAAGTCTAGTTTTTCCCTGAAATTTAGAATTTTTTGGCTATTTTTAAGCACTTATCAGTGTCAAAAAATCATCTGTCACATGTACTGTCGATTACTAAGATTTTGTTATCTATAGGTTAAATGATTGAACAGATAGTGCAAGTACAATTTTATAGAGATGGTTGCTTCATAGAGGAGTATGGGGATAGAGGATGTAGATTGATTGCTAAAGGCTAGAGACATGGCAAGATGTTTACACTGGATGCAAACATACTTGAGTTGAATGCTTCTATATTTACTCATGATGACACAAGTATGTGAGGCATTGATATATGGCATAAACTGATTGGACATATAAATGTTCAAAAACTAAAAATAGCAGCATAAGGATCTTGTTACAGGACTACCAAGGTTTAAGTATGTTGATTTGGGACATGTATGCTCAGCATATCAGTTTGGAAAACAAACTAGGTTTCCCTTTGCCAAGAATACATGGAATAGCAGTAAGCCTTTACATCTTGTGCACTCAGATGTCTTGAGACCTGCGCATAATGCATCACTCGATGGGTCTCAATACTATGTGACATTTGTGGATGACTATAGCAAGTATACATGGATATATATCTTAAAGCATAAAGACATTGAGGTGTTGGACAGCTTTATGGATTTTAAAGCTCATGCTGAAAAAGAGCTTAACTATTATGTCTCATGCTTACGATCTGGCGGTGGTGGAGAGTATGTTTCAAAGGACTTTGACATATACTTAGCAAAGCATGGGATCACAAGGCAATTGACTTGCAGCTATACTCCATAGTAGAACGGTGTTGCTAAAAGAAAGAATATGGTGATTATGGAGGAGGCCACATGGCCATGTTAAATGAGAGGGATATGCCTTTGTCTTATTGGGCTGAAGCAACACTTATGGATGTCTACATTATAAATAGAACACCTACTGTAGGAATACATGAAAAGACACCTTATAAGTAGCTATGTGGCTACAAGTCTAACATACGACATTTGAAAGTATTTGGTAGTATTACCTATGTTCATGTTCCCAATGACAAATGGAAGAAACTTGACCCTAAAGGTATGAAGCGTGTTTTCCTTGGATACTCATAGGAAAGAAAGGCATATATATAAGTGCATTGTTCTGACTACATGAGAGATATTGCTCAATCATGATGTCATATTTGATAAGTTAGCATCTTGGTATGGTGCTAAGCAGGCTGTAGTATATGATGACACTTCATAGGGCACATATGCTGAAAATGGACTACAATACACTTCTTATATCAATGGACCTACTCATGATGTATCTAATAGTATAAGCCCTGGACAAGCATGCTACACAAGCATGGGTCTCCATCCACTGACATGGATACATCAGTGGGGGGAGATACAAGAAAAGTGAATATTTCTAATGTTGTTACAGGTTCATTGACTTAAGGATATGACTCTAGTGAGAGTCTTGATAGCAAGTTTGGCATACCTACAGTGGTTACACCTAGAGCTAAGCAGAGATATGTACCACCTCATGAGAGAGCAGAATCTAGTTCACCTCCATTTCGGAGATCACAGAGAGAAATGAAGCCTATGGTTGGAGAGGCTTACCTACAGTGGATACTCAATGAGACATTATGCATACATGACAAAAGTACTGAAATACAAAGAGCCTACATCTTTTGCATAAGCACTCAAGGATGAGAACTAGTGCAATGCTATGGATGATGAATATGAGGCTTTGCTAAGAAATAGAACATGGGATAGCCATATTGGTAGTGAAAGAATATGCCCAGTAGTATGGGTTGGATTATGAGAAAACCTTTAGTTCGGTTGCTAAGATGGAAATTGTACGGACTGTTATAGCATTGGATGCATCCAAAGGATGGAATCTTTATCAAATGGATTATAAAAATGTTTTCTTAAATGGTGATCTAGAAGAAGAGGTTTATATGGATAAGCCATAGGGCTATATGCATCCTGACTATCTGTCATATGTATGAAAATTAAAGAAAGCATTGTATGGCTTAAAGCAAGCTCCACAAGGCTTGGAATGCTAAGATTACTTCCTACTTGCAAACACTTGGATTTTAGCTAGGTAAAGCCGATCACAACCTATTTACTAGGAAAATAGAGAAAAAATATGTGATTCTGGTGCTCTATGTAGATGATCTAGTAATCACAAGTGATGACATACAAGGCATTGATAACATAAAAGCTATGTTGCAGAAGTAATTTTAGATTACAGAAATATTGGGAGAGCTAAAACTTTTCTTAGGCATTGAAGTTATGCGTACACCTCATGGGATATGGATGATACAAAAACAATATGCATATAATATGTTGGAGAAGCATGGCATGCTGGAATGCAAACCCATGGACACATCACTAGAGAAAAATGTAAAGTTGGTTGTTGATACAAGAAATGTGATAGAGAATATGACTATGTATAGATAGATGGTTGATAAATTGATCTATCTCACTATCACTACACCGGACTTGAGTTATGCAGTTGGTTTGATAAGCCTGTTTATGCATCAGCCAAGGAAACCTCACCTAGATGCTGTGAGGAGGATTTTGAGATATGTGAAGGGTACATTGTCTTATGGGCTATTCTATGAGCATGGTAAGCTTGTTGAGCTTACAGGTTATTATGATGTAGATTGGGCTGGCTGTATGTATGACATGAGATCGACCAGTGGATATGCATTTGGTATTGGAAGCAGCATGGTTAATTGGAGTAGTAAAAAATAACCTACTATGGCTCTCTTAAGTACAGAAGTGGAATACATGGGTGCAGCATTGGCTGCATGTGAGGCTACTTGGTGGCTGGTTAAGTCGATGGATGGCTTGGAAATTCATGTGCACAAACCAATCAAGTTGTATTGTGATAACATGAGGAGTGTGCTCTTGGCAAGCAATCCAATTTATCATGCTAGGTCAAAGCACATAGAGGTACATTACCATTTCATCAAAGAAATTGTGCTTGGAGAGAGGATAGATCTCATACATGTGAAGACTGAAGACCAAGTGGCAGATCTATTTACTAGCACAATGACTTACTCAAAGATATTCAAAGGTGTGAAGGCTAGGTTTGGTCATGTGCTGAAGAGAAATACAATCGTGCCTTTGCCTCAACCTTCAAAGTTAATAGAGGCCCGACGGTAACTTAATACAAAGGTTTTGGAGCTTATAGGAGATCCCATGCATGTTCAATGCATGGAAACACTAAAGGTTGGGACCAAAAATGCATATGAGGTGAAGTTCACTGAACTCAACAATTACTATCTAGATTTATACAAGTTGCAGTCGGCAATGGTAATGTACTACAATATGTCTATTGAGGAATATGATTGTAAATTGTAGTTTTTTACAAAATTAGATGAAAGTGAGGTCGTCAAAGGATTAAAGCTTGAAAGAGTTAGTGTAACTCTGATGAATAGAGCTTTACAATTCAACAAGAACAACCCATGGAACTTTAGTGTTCAATCTGAGTACCATGTGTGGTGGCTCATTGCATTTGAAGTTCTTAAGGAAACATTTGAGGTGCTGCAACTATTCTTTATGCACACAAGCATTCCAAGCATTCCAAGCAAAGGGTGACAAGTGCTGCACCAATGTCTATCAATTTCAAGGTGGTAACACTTAAAAGAACTTGTGAAACTCTCAACATTTTGCCACTCACAACAATCCGAATGGTATAGTTCTCTAAATATGAGACAAGTAGTTACATAGATATCATGAAATTTCTCGTTCTCAATGAGTTGCAAATACTTATTGTTTGCAATGTTTCATTGAAAGGGCATAGTGGGCGCAATATGTATTTGTTTTTGCATGAATATATGTTGTACAAACACCTTTTTTACAATGTGTGAATCAGCATTCCTTTGTCTGAGACCTAAAATTTTACCCTTCTAGTGCTTTGATACATCTACAATTGTAGATGCTTTCACCCTGAAAGCTCCCTTCATACTTGGATGCATATGTACCCGAAGACGAGCATTGATACATATCAGTGATCCAATTCCCTTCTTCATCTTTTCTGTTACATACTTCTATCGAGAGAATGCTTGTTTTTCTCTCATGCATTATATCCTATGCATTAGATGTAAATAAGTATGTATTAACCCCTAAATAATAAGCATTTAAGTCTGTCTAGTAATCACCAATATGCCATACAAATCAACATGGCATTAAGAGATGTTTACAGTTTTGTAAACAGACACAAACATTGATATCAAAATGCATGTGGATATGTATATCAACACAAAGTATAGATTCAATTTCAAGGCATCACTTTAATCATACCATTTACATGAAATATAATGAAAAGAATAGCACAAGAATACTCAGAGAATTTTGCTAAAATAAATTTTATTATAATGAATAGGAGTCTAATTTGACTCAATACATTGTATGAAACATGGGTATTATAGAGTAGTTGTTACAAGGATAGCAGCCACATGGCATGAAATCTTAGTAGGCATAGCAACAACGAAAAAAACCAAACAGAGAGAGAGATATTAACACCTTTGTCTCTTACTCCAAATAAACTCTGTAAGAAAACAACAATTAGAACCGACATCAAATTCTATTGAAAAAACAACATAAAAGAGAAACAACACATAGAGGGAGGGGGGAAAAGAAAGGGGAGAGAGAGAGAGAGAGAGAGAGAGAGAGAGAGAGAGAGAGAGAGATTAGCACCTTTGCCTCCTACCCAAAACAACCTCTATAATAAAACGTCAATAACAGTAAGAAATGACATCAAACCCAATTGAAAAAATAGTAAGCAAGAGAAAATGCAAAGAGAGATGGGCACCTGTGTTTTGCCCAAAATCTGGAGCTGCATGGAGAAGAAAGTGCAGAGGTAAGTAGAATGCTCAAAACCCCAATTACTCTCTATAGGGAACTTAAATTGAGACGAAAATTCACGAGTACAAAGAACATAGGAAAAGTGGTATGATTCTCAACTTTTAGGTCAAACTGATTTCGTGAGAGGGAAAAAAATCAAAATTGAAAATTCTCCAAAAAAAATGGGAAAAATACGAGATGAGAGAAACTCAAATTTTGTGTACTATTCATTCTCCCTTTTTTTAAAACTCTCCACTACCCCTTTTTTTAATAAAAAAGCCCAAGATTTGGAGAGAGAAGATTCACCCTCCATGGACGTCAACATCTAGCCTTCCTATTGGACAATCCAAAAGACCTATATCTTAAACTATATTGTTTTTAAGGGCCCATTTGTGAGTTCATTTTTTTTCCTAATATTGTAGTCATTAAAGGGGGTAGACTAGAACCTTCTGCTTGGTCTCCCTTAAATACAGAATACTCGTTGAGTGAGAAATTGGGAAATGGCCTAGTCTTCTTGGGCAATAGTTCCAAAATGATCAAATTTGAAATGAAAGATTGGCAGACTATGCGGATTGACCTACATGCTATTTCTAGGATGCTCTAGGGGAGACAATAAATATGCATCTACAACATAATCCCTCAATGAGCCCCTCAATAAGGATATTTCTTAACCAAAAGATGAGTGAAACTGGATGCATATGCTGCTCTAGAGATACCATGCACTAAACAGAATAAATATAAAGAAGCTTAAAAGAAAATGAGCCAATGGCTTAGGAAAAGATTCATTGTACATATGGTTCAGTGTAGCATTAGCAACCTTATGATACCCATCCTCATGATGATTGTGGAGCCATGTCAACCTAGGGCAAAGGGGTTTAGAGTTCCCATCAATCACCTAGAAGTAAGGAAGACCCCTATCCAATGGCAATGGCGTTTAAAGGAAACCCCCCCAGCAAGTTTTCTCATCTTCCATGAGCTAGCTTAGCAACACGAGTGAAAGTGGACCAAGTTTTATCAAGTATCATTTATTTACCACAACAACTTGGTAGTGACCTTATTGGAGGAAGAAGACTTGAAAGATAGCAAGGATGATGAAAACGAGGATTCATTTGAGATTGAAAAAAATAGAACACATCCTAGTAGATCCCAAACAATTATAGACTAAGAAGCTACTAATCGATATGAGATTGTTGAGAGTTGAAACCGAAGTAGAATGGCTAGAATACCTCGGAATCTTGGATCATAATGCTTAGGGTATAAGCATGTAGACCTCATCCTAACTCTCAAAACTCTTGTGATGGAGGGAGTCAAGAACACTATTGAGGACTAAACTCGAGAGTCAAATGCAACAAGTTCAAAAAGTTAGACAAAAGTACATACAACAATCTTGAGATCCCTCAACCTAGGAGAGTTACGTGAATCAAAAAGAACCTACCCATACATCTTAGAAGATGAATGTTGAAGGACACTCAAAGAATCACCTTTGATAAGGTTAACACAAAAACCCACATATTATTGTAATACTTGGTGGAAAGGGAGATTGTGTTATTATAATACTTGGTGCGTTGTGGAGAGAGAGAGAGAGACTCCAATGAGCCAATCGAAGGGTGTGCAAGAGTCAAGGAAGGGGCAACATGGTGTTGTTTTACATCGTGCAAGGCATCTTACATAGTATGTCATGAATAATTTAGCACACATTAGTAGCGTTGAATTATTGTATTACGATTTTCTTTATTTCTTTTAATTTCTCTAAGTATTTGTTTTGACATATTTCATGGATCATGGAGCCGAATTACCACGTCGATGTGGGCTTCGCAGTCACTTTTTGCTTTTCGAGAGTAGACCTTCAAAAGTGTATCGCTAGATGAAATAGTACAATAGTGTCAGCACTAGAGATGGAAATGATAGTGACTAAATACTAGGGAAAAATAGGTGGAGGGACAACAATATCTCATAGACTCAAGAAAACTAGTGATACATACACAATGGAAGTACTACTGCGAGAAGTCCAGACTCGAGACATACAAAAGAGGCAACTCTGCTAGTGTGCTAGCACTCAGGATGGAAGTCAAAGGACTAGTCGAAGGGACACACAGAAAATCTAATAGTCGAGCTTTTGATCCCTCAATCCTCTCCCGAACCTTCTGCTTGGGCACACAATAGTAGCACTACTACCAGAAGTAGGGACTCGGACATACAAAAGAGACAACTCTACTAGTGTGCTAGCACTCAGGATGGTAATCAAAGGACTAGTCGAAGGGACACATAGAAAATCTAATAGTCGAGCTTTTGATCCCTCAATCATCTCCCGAACCTTCTGCTTGGGCAGGTCTCTTCTTTATATAGCCTGCTACTTGCTATGATATTCCCTCCGCCCATGTGCCATGCCAATGGTCTTTACTACTGCCCTCGTTGGCTCATAAATGCGCCATTGGCGGCCCTTGCTTTAAATGCCACTACTATCGCGGCCTTTAACATTAAACTAATGTATATTACATTGGTGTGTGTATTGCTTCTTCCTAATATTATATCCTAGCATTCGTCATGTGTCACAGAAGATGCGGCCAATATATTTTTTGTTCTTATCTTTTCAAAAATTTTATGATTGTTCATGTATCAATGCATACAAAGTAAAGCTTTTCTCCCATCTAATGGAAAAAAGAAAGGGTTTGAAGCATATAATTAAAGTGTCACCAAAATAGCCGATCTCTATTGAGACAAATTTCAATTCCATTTTTTTTTTTTTTGAAAATCTTATCACTCAGGAAAGTTACACTAAAAGGCAATTTTCTGTGAACCATTGTCATGTATCATTTAAAATACCACCAATAATTCTAGTGGTTTTCGTTCTTTCTTTATTTGTGGCATTAGAAAGAATATTATTTCTTTCATGGTCCCTTTTTTTCCAACTATAATTATTTATGCAATGTATTGACTGTTGTAATTAAGTTGTGTGTGTGTGTGTGTTCTCTCTCGGTAAAAATTTCTCGCAGGGCCCGAAATCACTGAATATTATTTCCGACTATAATTATTTTTGCAATGTATTTCGCGAGGAGAGGGAAAAAAACTGGCAGAAAACAGCAGATGCCAGAGATGGATCGTGGAGCCGGATGGCCACGTCGGCACTTTTGGCTTTTCGCTCGTTGACATTCAAAAATGTTGCTGCCACCTGTACTGGGCAAGTGCACGTGACGTACGCACTACGCGGACGAGGCACTCCAGGACTCAGGAGGTTCTCGTATGTATCCTGTCGCTACACGTCGGTTACAACCATCTTCCTCTCATCTCTCCGCCAGGCTCCAGCTGCTTCTTCTTCTGCTTGTGCTGATCATCCTCGTCGTCCATTTCTGATCTTCTTCGGCCTTCTTGTAATTATTCCACACCGGCACATATACTTCATCCTTCCTTCTGCTCCATCAGCTGATCATCGTCAACTCTTCTTCTTCTTCGGCTGATCCTCCAATCGATCCTCCTCGTCATGACGTCCAACATCCTCAAACCCAACGTCGACGCCATCGACTGCATCTTGAAGAAGAATGAGCTGCTGCTGAACAAAACGAATATGGTCGCGTCGACCTCCTGCTGCTGCGGCTGGCCACAAACGTCAGGACCTGCGGCGGCAGAAATACCAGGCACTGATCGTCGCCTTGACGATCATTATCTGCACAAGGGCACACCTCCTCGCCATGCAGCAGACACTATTATAACTGATATGACTAATCAGAAGTTGCAGGCCGCCAGGGCTCATCTCCAAGCCAGCTACGCGCGCGAACTTGCCAAGAAGCAGCAACGGACTATCAAGATCCTTCCTCCCAGCGCTCCACTCATCCACAAGATGAATCGCAACTGCAACAAGAAGCAGCCCAAGTCGAAGCAGCTGCTCACCATCAACAGGAATATTGTCTACTCCATGAACAAGAAGACGAACACGGCGCAGCAAATGCAGCAGCAACGCCGTGATCCGCGACTGCTTCTGCAAACTAAAGATTATATCAAAGGCATTAACCGCACGGGCGCCAGCAGCTCTATATATACAAGGAACTTTCAATCGTTCCCCACATAGGCAATTTGGTGAAATATAGGAAATTCTCCAATATTTCTTATGTAGACAAGTACGTATTCCCCCTCTATAACTAGGAAATTGCATTCCCTACATGTTATAATAGGGAATATAGAGCATTCCCTACATTCCTTTGAAAGTCCCTACGTTCCCTATATCTTATAATAGGGAATATAGAGCATTCCCCACATTCCTTTGAAAATCCCTACATAAGGAATTATAAGGATGTGATTAAAGGTACCTTATAGATGTATAACTTATAACAAGCCTATATAGATTTAGAAATCATATATTTTCTATAAGTTGTAGGTAGTCATGTTTATGAGTTTATATATTTGTAACATACGTTTAAATAGTGCACAACATATAAGCCATGTAGCTTTAACCCTATTACTTAGTGAAAAGTTACACAGTATGAGAAAATTTCCTTGGAAAATATAGATTATTTAATACAATTCTTACAATCTACCTTGATGCATTTTATTAAATTTAAATCCTTTATTTATTGTTCATTGTAGCTCCTTAATATTGCAACCCTTTTTAATCAACTCGATTAATTTTGTTGGATTTGCAATATTGATGCCCACTTTTGCATTGAGATTTGAAAAAGTAGAGCAAGTTTCATCTTGTGAATATGATTTGATAAACTAGACCAAGTTTGGATCTTGTGCCCAAAAGCTTCGTAAATAATTTGACAATTATTCCACATAACTTCCATTTAGAGGGTCCTCCAGTATGAGGTATTCCTATTTATGAAATCAAATAAATGTGTTGATGGTCTAGAATCAAGTTCTCATGCAAAGAGTATGTGGTAAATTCTTATGTAGCACTTACTTTCATAAGTATAAGTTAATATCTTATTGAAAAATTACTACATTCACTTCACATATGGCATCTTAAAGTCAGTATCTCATTGAGATGTAGAAAACTTAGTATACAATACTTGTTTTCATTAGGCAATACTACTAAGTATTAATATATCAATATGTACATCCTAGAATATATATTGATATTATCCCAAATATCAAGTGTAGAAACTCCATTGGATATCTAAAGAGTTATTTAAGAGGTCAAAATAGTTGACAGCTTTAAGATCAAAAATTGTTTAAAACTAAGGTGAAGATAAACAAAATGCATAGTTTTGTGATGGATAAAACTCTTGATAGTTAACCATGTACTAGTGTGAATATAAACTACTTAAAAATATCCAATTTACTAACAATATTTATCACTAAAGAAGTATAATTAAAAAACTACTAGATTTGGGATTTTTTAAAAAAGCACATGTTAACATTGAACCCAATTTTTGAAAATGAGTAGTTTTTTCATGAATTTTTAGGAAATCTCCTTGGGAGAAACATGCAACTTACCCAACAGATTTGCAACTATGCTAAAAACTCGAGTGTTGCTTGACCTATAGCGGCTCTCTCATCCACTCACCATATTTACACTCAACATCAACTTGGGGGTTGATAGACTTACGTGATAAAACTAGCAACATCAACTACATGCTCAAGGGAAACAATCTTCATATCAAACTACAAAGAAGCAACTTTCCTATGCCATAATTTCCCTTTGCCCAATGGTGGAGTACTCTTACAGACATCTCACCTCCCTCAAAATCCCTTTTCAAGTTGTGAGGATATCTGACAAGTGCTACAACCCTAAGCCATCAACATAGATAATTGAACTCTCCTCCAAGAAGTCGTCTTAAATCTTTCTATCCAATGAGGATCCTTCTATCACCGAATCTAATGTTATTAGACTCAACTCAAACTCTAGATGATATCTTCCTTTTCTTAGGTTTTGTAAGCATGTAAGAACATTCTCAAGTCAAAACACCTAGAACTAGTAGGTTGTTCTTGATTCTCACAATATTCTTCATGCAATCAATCCCTCAAGTAAAGAGTCATCACTCTCTTAATTCAAGGTACTAATCTTTCTCTTTTTTAAGAGTTGAACCAAAAGAAATTTTGGACATGGCAACAACTCACTAAGCCAACTAGTAGCTAGACATCACCACATGATATATATCACATTTGCCACATGAGGTATAGAGCATTGTATGCATCTCAAGGAAAGGACTATTCATTGTATGATCAAAAGATTGTTCCACATGAAGTCTCAAAGGCACCAAATTTTATTCATACCTTAGCATTGACCTTTATAATTTGAAAAAAAGGTGCACCATATTCCATCACAACAAAACAAAACTCTCACATGTACTTTGTCATCGTATGGAGTAATGTAAACGTTTCCACTTTCAATAAGTTTCCAAAGAAGGCAAGATGAACCATCATAGGCATTACAGAGCTTCAATATCACCCTTATTATAATAAGTACATTAAAATCATTCCAATCTTATGTATGATAGAAGAACACATATTTTAACATTTTTATGATAAAAAATTACAATGTCCACAAAGAAGGATGACACCATGAATAGATATCAGTCTGCTACTGTTACCTGAGCAAGTCAGGCTGCTAGACTAATCGCAATAATAAAAGCTGAGCCAAAAGCTATCGAGAGAGGAGTGGTTATAGAGGGGTCTACAGATTTGGATGGAGTGGTATGTGTTATTGAGCAGGGTAACGGTGGTAGAGGAGATCGACTACGCTGATGAAGGGTTGTAGCATGGTGGAGTTTTCCAAGGCTGCTCCATAAACTGCAGTCATTGTTGTAGCTGCCTTACTTTTATGTAATAGGGAATTAAAGGTACAATGAGGATAAGATAAAGATGATGTTTATCACAATTCTCTATTTCTCAATTCAAGTTGATAATGATGGTTTCGAGAAGGTAAGGACAAAGGTGATGATGACTATCACGGTGGTGATGAGGATAAGAAAAATGAAAATGACGAGGAACATATATTTCAATTGCAATTTGAGGCGGCTCCAGTTGACAAGAGAAAGGAAAGGCTTTTGTAAAGATTATTCAACCTTTGTTTTAATTTCATTCACGAGTCCCCCCCCTTCACACCCAAAGAGACACATGCGTGGACAAAACACAAGATATTACAACTCCACAATGCTCCATGCCAACCATTATCCCCTCCATTCCCATGCAAGCATTCGAGCTTATTTTCTTATAATCACATTTACAACATATGTCTTTTCTAGAAATGCCAAGTGATAAAGAGATTATTGTGCAACCATATCATGTGCCTCTTGTGCTAGTACTCGAGCTTGTAGAAAGTGAATGTGCCTTTGCTGCAACTTATACAACACTAAAATTTCTAGCTTTGGGTATACAACACCTAGCCAAACTTGCTGGCCCCACACCTAGCCCACATACTCGACTAAGGTGACTAGATCATTATTTTAACTTTACTAATATTTAGTATTTTATTTATTTTATTTCTATATTTAACTTTCATTCAGGCCCCATTCCTAGACCACATGGGTAGCTATGATGGGTATACAAGAAAGGCTTGGTAAACTAAAATTAATCATGAGAATTTAAATATATTATAGTTGTATTTATAACATTAACATTAACTTCTAAGGGTAACAACTTTGTGCACGCTCTCTCTCTCTCTCTATGTATGTATGTACATACATACATACATACATACATACATACATACATACATACATACATACATACATATATATATATATATATATATATATATATATATATATATATATATATATATATATATGGGGCTATAATGGAATAATGTCCTAGGTGGTTTGACTTAACATACAGGAACAAAGATTTTGTTGTATTATATATCTGTACAACACATATTCCCAAATAAACCTAGGAAAAATGAAGTCTTAAGGGTAACAACTTTGTGCTCTCTCTCTCTCTCTCTCTCTCTCTCTCTATATATATATATATATATATATATATATATATATATATATATATATATATATATATATATATATATATATATATATATATATATATGGGGCTATAATGGAATAATGTACTAGGTGGTTTGATTTAATATACATAAGCAAAGATTTTGTTGTATTATATCTGTACAACACATATTCCCAAATAAACCTAGGAAAAATGAAGTAGAAGTGGCAAAATACCAAAAAATGCAACCTTTTTAGTTACTATTACATTGTCTTTTACAGTATTGCAATGAAATGCCTTGTGTGTGTGTGTGTGTGTTTTGTGTTTTTGAAAGTATCTTCCAATATCATGTGACGTGCTTGAAAGGTATATACCATGTGAGAGTGAAAAGACTGCAAGGTGTGTAATGGAAAGTGATGGCACATGCTAGTGTCGGACACACTTGCACATTGAGGACATGTAAGTCTATAGAGATTTTGATGTTGAAAAAAGACAATCAAGCAGGAGAGAACAAGAACAAACAATGGAAGCAAATCATCAAGCAAGAGGATGAGAAATGAGAAAGTATTGATGATGTAGATGCATCCAACCACATTATGTTCATATCACACTACATGCATTGGGGGTTTTATTCTCAAATGAAACTACATGAATTAGCATTTAGGTTAGTAAAATGTGTTGGATGTTGTGGATTAGAACCAAAGGAATCATTGAATTTCATCCTTAAAGAGTATTAATGTTTTTGTTGTATTTAGTTATGCTAGAATTGTCATGAGGCTCTATTATTATTCATTGAAGAATACAATTCCTAAGAGCATCGAAGTACTAGCCAATCTACCAATGGCTTCCAAATAAAATAAAAGAAAGTATCAAGTTTCCATTCCATGTAAGCATATGTACTATGTGTCCTTAAATGTTTCTAAGCTTGGACCCCATGTCACATGTTTTCATTCATCACACTGCATTGAAAAGGATTGAGTTGCTTCAAGCTTTCGGAGCAAAGAAGGACCAATGCACCTATTTAGAGAGACATGTAGTAGAATGATGATAGTTTTATCTCATAGTGCATTTTTTAGTGCAAAAGGTTTTGATGCTTTTGAGCACTTGTATATACATTTTGTGGTGCAATGCCGAATCTTCTTAAATACATGTGCACTACTGTGAGATTGTGTCACTATGATAAAATTATTCGTCTTATGTATCTACTATATTTTAGCATGTAAGCATTTTTAAGATTAAATCTATACGCTTGCTTCTCATACATGATGTCTCATTCTTGCATTGATTTTGACAACCAATCGTGAAAGCATGCCGCTTGTTCATGAATTTGTAATTTTGGCATCCTTATAGCTATCACGTTTTTTATAAATTAATGTTTTTTAGTCATCAAGAAATTGTGGTATGCAAACATTTTGAAAAGTAAATCTACATGCATGATTGTCATACATACGTATCGTGCTTGCATTGATTTTGAAAAGGAATCCCAAAACCATGCCTCTTCTTTACATATTTTTAAATTTACCACTCTTTTCTTGTACTAATGTTTTCTATTTGTCTCAAGACATTGCACGTATGTCATCCTAACAATGGGATTGAACACCATATTGGTGCCCCCTTAAGCTCCTACAATTTTCCCTCTTCTAGACCTCGACTCTAGTCACATAATCAATGCTAGCTCCAAAACCATGAAGGTGCATACTTTGTTCTTGCCTTAGAAACTTTAAGAAGTGTGCATATTTGTTTGTTGTATTATGATGTTTGCTATCATGGTTTGACACTAAACTATTTCTAGAAGAAGACATGTGTTGTCTTTAGATAAGAAACTAAGTTTTTAAGCCATGACTTTTCTTATTAAGAGTGCTTAGTTTAGTTAAGATTTCTACATTTTTAAGTGTATAGATGTCTGAGTAATGCACTCTTTATTTAATGAAATCATGTGAAAATTTTACCTTTACCTATGCTTACTATTGTTACCTACAACAATTTTGGGCTCCATATAACTACCCAAAAGCTGCATGGGAACTAGCCTTTTGATATTTAAAACAATTGGTTTTTCCTTCTACAATGCAAACACAAAATTGTGAACCATTCATAATTATATACAACTCATTCATAATCACTTGTGAATGCAATAATAGTTATACCAATGTGTTAGTCTTATTTTTTTTGGGAGATCATGTTAGATCGAGTTGTCATGGGTATCCATTTTGGATTCACTTCCCCATGAACTATTTAGAATATATCTAATATGGCATTGGTATTTGTTTAGTTGGTTTGATTGGCCTCCTCCTTGTCTCCATTAGGCTTGTCTACTTTGTCCTTTGGTGGACTAGATTGATCAATTATAGTCGGTGGGAGACACAATGTTGCTAGTTGCTTTGGGAACTTGTTAAGTGGAGTGGGCCAATACTCGTCAGTTGCAAGCACCTGACAACACCGATAAAAATTCAAGTCACTAAATTTGTACATTATTCTAACTTTGTATCTCTTTTTCATCAAACATGGGTAACACACGTTGGCTTTACCACTCACTTTGACTTGAAGTTGTAAAAATTTGACATAGTTAATAGCCTTCTCCAACATTGTTACCAAGTCCACCTATATCAACCACAACAAACAAAGTGAGCCTTTGTGTTTAGATGAACCCATTAAAGATCAATGCAATCACTTTTATGTGTGTATCATGGATTGAAATCCACATTTGGACCATGAATACCTATAAATGCACAAGATTCAATCTAAGCTATTTAAAGTACAATCTTGCCTTTAGATAAATGAAGTTAAGGGGGGTCCTTGGCATTTGGGTTGCTAGTCCTTCAAAAGCTAATGTTCCACTATTGTTACCTACCCTCTAATTAATTCCCTACCTACCCTCTAATTAATTCCCGCCAACGGATGCCCTTAGTCTAGAGGAGGGAGACGGCCTCTACCTCAATCGCTACCTTGGAACAGAGCCCCTCCGCCCATGCCCTGGTTTCCTTCAGTTCTGCTAACCCTAGCACCAACTCCCTCCCCGGCATTCTCTTCGGCTCCGGCATTCCCTCCTCCATTCTCGCGCAGGCATTTCAAGTCTCCTACTCCACCGTCTCCATGCTCCAGAGCCCCTAATTCGAGTGCTCTGCCATATGAATGTTTGTTGGAAAAAGCTGATGTGCAGGAGTGCATAGAGTGAGCAGGGTGGTTGCTAAGACTATAATTTGTTGACAGAGAATAGTAATCGGCTGCGCTAGTTGTGTAAGGGTTATTGGTTGCTGTATCGCGGTCAATAGCTCTTGCATGCAAGGGATTAGTCAGGCGCACATGATGATTCTCTGCACTGATCAAGATAAGCTGCAGCTGATCAAATCAGATAAGCTCTTGCATACGAGGGATTAGTCAGGCGCACATGATGATTCTCTACACTAATCAAATCAGATAAGATCTTGCATGTGAGGGATTAGTCAGGCGCACATGATGATTCTCTGCGCTGATCAAATCAGATAAGCTGCAGAGCTGCTGCAAGAGTCCAAATTTGCATTTTCGGAATTGTGACCAAACCCGAGAGACAGATCGAGCTGAACGTCTATGGACATACTAGGAGTTGATCTCTTAATCCTAAGGCTACGTAAAGCTGAAGAGGTATGGTAGTTCACAAGTGACTAATCGATTGGTATGTGCACTTATCGAATTGATTGCTCGGCCCACTGTGTTGAATACTGGTACTGATACTTAAATAGATATTGATTTGATACGGAATAATCCACAACCAGATCGATAATTTGTTACTCCTGGGCGATCAATGCTGGTTGATCGACGCTGGGCGCTAATGTCTTGAGCTTCGAAGCACCTTCACGGTCTGTTCTGTGTTTGGTACTTCATGATTATTCTATCCTTTGATTAATGCTCTTATCGATAGTGCTTTCAATGCAAATTGGTGGCCCATTGTTCTTTCCATGTCAAGACATCTTTCTGCTCAGTCCGCAACATCCGTGCTAGGCACACCTGATCTACCAAAATCAATAATGGAACTCATGTAGTTGTATAGCTTCACCATTTTCCTTTTCAACATGGAGGTTGCAAACCATGTGGAGCAACGCTGGATGACTTGCGATGGAATTCTCTACCCATGGCTAATCCTAATGGCACTGGCCGATTGCGATTAGCGTGTTGAGAACCACCACTCCCACGTCTAATCCGTCCATTTTCAGGCCGAAGTCGAGGTAAGCGTATTCGCAATGCGTTTGAATTCCTTCCAGATGATTCGTAATGCTAGATTCCCACTAGCTGCGCACTGTTGTTCCAAGCTGCCAAAGATCTTGCGACTTCGCATATATGATGCTATAGCATGGCAATGTCTGTGGAATCTATGGTGCTGCTCGCATGTCAGTATCCTTGGGTTTTTCTAGTAGGCTAAGATATAGGCTTGAAGGCTTCATCTTGTTTAGCTAACTTCTTAAGCATAAGATGGGCTTCAACAAAAATCACATCACATGCATATAAATACCCTCATTTGTGAATTTATTATGATTAAGATATAACCATTTATTATTTAGTTTGTAACCCCTTTATATTGTCCCCTTATGTATGTAAAATATGTGTGACATGAATGATATTTTAAAATTTTCTTATGATGAACACATGTGATACATATATTCAAGAGTGACACACACACACCCCCCCTCTCTCATGAATAAGGGAAGTAATAGAGGAAAATTGAGAGTTAGGATTTTCATGTTGGAAAACAAAGTGTTAAAACCAAAATAGAGAGAGTGAGAATGATACTATGTTGGGAAATTGCTATTAAAAAATGTTGGAAAATAATGCTTAAATATGTAATGCACACAAGAATGCTACTTGCTCTCTGTTGCACTACTATGAGAGAACTTCTACTTGAGCTATCACTAAGTGTTTTATATACAAGTATAGGAGAGTGGTAGATGAGATCGATAATCAATGGGTGGTAGGTGAGAGGTATTACATGTGGTAAGTGACAACCTTATCCTTTAGTAAATAAAGTAGTTGGGCCTATCAAGGCTTATCTTTATGGTAGGTGAACTACCATCCAACATCCACCCTTAAGTTGAAGAGAGGTGAGACTAACATACAAAATTTTCAAGGGGAATTGGCTATTTTTCTAGTAATACATCCCCCCTAAGGAAAATAGTAGGATTAACCTTGACTATAGAAGATAGCATTTCTATCAATGTTCTTGAGAATGATATCCACATAGGAGGGACTATAATGATAATGACAAGATAGGAAATTGATGTCATCGAAAATCCCTGTGAAACTTTGTTGCTTGATCTCATGATATGTTTCATATAAGTTCTAATGTGGAAGTAGCTTGACGACAAAGTTATCAAAGATCCATTGAAGGATGATACACTTGATGATGAAGTTAGATAGCTCATGTCATAGATGAGTACATGTGTCTTCTTTATTTGAAGGGAGGATTTCAAGCAATGACCAAAGAAAAGTTTCACCCTAAAATGTCAAAGTAGATATCTCTTTGAGGATTTAACTATGCGTGGGAAATGATAATTGCTGTGATGGGTCGTACTAGCCCTAGAGACACAATATTTTTATCCAAGTAGGGTTTTATAATCTCTCCTTTGCTTGTTTGAGGAGATGCTTAACCATGCTTGGGAAAGGATAACTGCTGTGATGGGCCTTATTTATAGCCCTAGGGACACGACCTTCCTATCCTAGCAGGGTTTTGTAATCTCTCCTTTGCTTGTTTTGAGGAGATGTCCAACCATGGTTGGGAAATGATAGCTGTTGTGATGGGCCTTATTAGCCCTAGGGACACGATCTTCCTATCCAAGATGGGTTTTGTTATCTCTTATTTGCTTTTTATGCTAGGTTTTCTCGAGCATAAGTTTATTATAGTAAGCTCCAAGTATCACTCGTTCGAGGAGATGTTTAACCATACTAGGGAAATAATAAGTGATGTGATGGGTCTTTTTGGCCCAGCCCAGCCCCATCTTCCTTTCCAAGTAGGGTTTCGTAGTCTCTCTCTCCATAGCCTACTCATGTTTGTAGACTCATTGTCAGCCTGAATTCCCCTTCAATTCACATGAACCAAGTGACACCTTTGCACCACTTCATAACGTACATCTAGCTATACTTTACTGGAAGATCTAGTTTATGTATGTGCCCATAATAAATATAGAACTTTGAGATAACAATATTAAGTGAACATAGTTTTCTTTCACCCTATGAATATGCTTATAAACCATATAGCACTATCGTATCCCTGCTCTACCCTTAGAAATAATAGACATATGTTTTTGCTAAACTAAGTCTTATGCATCTTTGGAAGATTTTGATACAAAGGTATTCTATAAGGGAGTGTGATTGTGGTTATGAACTCTATGGCTTTGATTTATCCCTGGACCTTGTATATGATTGCATGCATATTTTGGCTCTAAATTTGTTCTCAAAATATATATGTGCTCTAATAAGGACTGTGGATAACAGGATGAAAGTAAAAATTGATGAGACAACACATCGTGTCACTAAAGTGACACCATACTCTATTCGTTATGGTCGCTGGCCAAGAATTCCTAGTAAGTATTGTGAGAGCTACAAGGCTGAGGAAAATCAAAAGTGGATTCAATGGAGTTTGCCTTATGTACTATGTGAGATTGAAGGTATTCCGAAGGTATTCTATGACCTAGGATTGATTCTGATAGACATCGCTCATGCTTTTTACAACTACACTCGTGACCATGGTTGGTCTAGCAAAAATATAGACACTTTGAGAGAATTGCTTGGTTCATGGAGAGTAAGTTCTAAGGAGCTCTTAGGATCAAACTCAGCTCCTTTGGAACATGTTGCAAGTATAAATATTTTTTATTTTCCTTGGTTTCTTCATTTATATAGCAATTATATTTCACTTTAATCGTATATATTTTCTTACCTTACTAAATGTAGATTTTGGAGAATTCTTGGATGACATTATTCGACATGGTAGTCATTGGTGTTATATTTATGAGCATATGGTCTCAGTATATGTCAATATCAAAACAAATAACAAAGATAATGAGATTTCTTATGCAAACTACCAAAGACGAAGATTCTTTACATGGATATTTATGCATATTACAAAAGACCAACGTGACAGACTTATGCCGTATCAAAGGATGACAAGAGAACTCCACAAAGCTTTACTACCACCTGATGGATACTTAGTGGATTCTAATAGGTACGATGAATGTCTAGAATGGCATGCATCAGGGCTCATGCATGTATCATGTGTGGAGAAAGAAAAAGAAATATGGAGTTTTTTAGAAAAGGCTAATGATTGTGCATGCAAAAGAGTAGCTCTAACAAAGGGAATAACCATAGGAGCAAAGAAGTTAAGACGTAGGGATGCAACTAGAAGAAAAGATATATGTTCATCATAGCTTCAACATAGAGGTGGAAATAGTGACAGAATATAAAAAGGTTTTTCTAAAGGGAGAAGTTTATAAAGTGGGAGATAAAGTGGTGGTAAGATGCGATGAAGACTCTAGAGTGGACATAGATGTTGGCCATTGGAAAGCATGCATATCATCATTTTTTTCGTTTGAATGCAATGGTGAAGTGAAACTATTTTTTGGAGCTTATTACTACAGATAATGTATTGTGGTTGAAAGTGGCCATGAAAGTCTAGTTGTGGATACCACTACAGGTATGAGTGTCTTGCAAAATGGTTTTGTTCCATTTTCATGGGATTGTATTAGACCAATACAATCATTGTTACACAAATTTATTCCACTTCAACATGGAAACAATATCATCGCATATGAGACAAAAGATTTGAGACCAAGGTCACCTTTGATTAAGATAGGTTGCATCGGTTGCATTCCTCCTTGGCTAGAGGAAAATAATGTTGTCTATATGAAGTCTCATCTAGATGCTTTATGTGAGCCAAATGACCTAAAATGTGCCGTTATAAGAGCAATACACTATGAAATGAAGCAAGTAAAAGTGGGCTGACTAACTAATGTACACTTGCAAGAAAATATTTGGAAAGTGAGAATAGAGGATCAAGATTGGAAGGATTGGTGGCTATGTGTATCCACGAAAAAGCAATGGCAAGTACTCAAAACAAAAGCAATTGCAATTGACAATAAAAGAAAGATTGTACCTACCATGTGGCATTTGCATGAGCATGAGGCAACAATGTTATGACGGTATGTTTATTGAAGTCTTTTGTTTTGTATTGCTTAATGTAATTTACATTTTCAAACATTATGACGGTATGTTTATTGAAGTCTTTTGTTTTGTATTGCTTAATGTAATTTACATTTTCTAACATGCATTGCAAACACTTTCTTATTGTTACCATGCCTATGTAGGTTTGCCATGTCAACTTCTAATCTAGAGATGATGACTCTTTTGAAAAAAATGATGAGTGAGGATCCCAAACTACTTGGGCTTGTGGATTCAATTGTGGAAGAAGTGAAAGGTAACTAACTCTAATAACTAAATTTATACCTAATTTTATTACTAATTCATGTGTTCTAATCCAAGTGCTAAGAAATTAAGTTCTTTTAAAAAAATACAAATCTCTTATGTTTCTAAACTTTGGTTTATTATGTGTACATAAAGGTAACAAATTCACAAATGATGGTACAAGAGATAATGGAACAATGAAAGCTAAGGAGGTCATTGGCCCTAATGTCTCTTCAAATCATGATACAGGTATATGTCTTTATTTCTACTAAACTTTGAAAATTAAAATTTGTACATATATTACATATTGCTTTATTAAGTGATTCATTTTGAGATTAACTAGCTTTAATTAGTCTCTTTGCCTAATTTAAAATGTTCATAGTTATTCATATTTTTAAACTTTGAGTAATTGCGTGTATATATATAAACATAGATAAAAGAACAACAAAAGGTGGGAAAAGAGGTAATGTAAGAAAGGGAGATCAGGAGGTTACTTGCGATAATGTTTCTTCAAGTCAAGATGTAGGTACCAACTTTAAGGATCAAAAACTTGTACAAATTTGGTGATCAAAATTGATACAAAATATCTAATTACTTTCTTTTGTGTTATTGAAATTTTCATAACCTTGTATTATCGTGAGCTTTGGTTAACTCTATGTATATATAGGTAAACAAGTTACTAAAGATGACACAAGAGACAATGCAAGAAAGGAAGACATTGAGATTGCTTGCCTTAACACTTCTTCAAGCCAAGAATCAAGTATTACCAGCTTTCTTATGTTGATAATGAGTCATTTTTTGAAATGGTTATACTAACTAATGATATTTGATCACTTGAGTATCAATAGGAGTGATACGCATACCATCATATGATGATATCTATTGGCCACCCATGTTGAAATTTAGAGAAGAGGGTAGACTTTATGGAAAAATGCTCTTGGCTGAATACTTTAAAAGTCAACACACTGTCATGCTCGAAAATTATCATCGAGTACATAGGTGGTTTGAATCCTTAAACCCAGATGATCTACGCTATAAAAATGTGAATAAAGAGTATATCATGAAAATCATATCAGAGAATCACCATGAGAGTTTACCATTGAAGTTTATTAGATGTGAGTACATATGGAGAGATAATGACATATATGACTGGTGGAAGGGTACAAAGCAAGATGAAAGAAAGTATTTGAAGAAAAAAAATCTTTTAAAGAAGGTAAGTTGATTGTTACTTTTTTTAATTGGCTTTCCTAATATTTGAGGTGTAGATTCTTAGTTATTGAACTATTAATCTTATGACATATAGAGAGAATTATCCGCATCTCTTGGAGTGGATGATATAGATAAGCTTCAAAATGTATCAAATGACATAACATCATCAATGGTAAGATGATATGATATATAAGTTTGATATCATAAGTGTAGGATTGGTTCTTTTTCTCCCATACTCATTTGGGGTGTCTATTGATGGCAGAGTGAACCATATGTTGCTACTATTGATTCTAATCAACTTGATGTATACATTCCTAGCATGGATGATATTGCAAATGAACAAGGTTTGGAAAAGGTATCTTGTAATCTTATATGTTTATCATTTTTGTACTTGATTCCATATATTTTGGAGACATTTGATGTATACACATGATCTTATTTTGTTGATGTAGCCTCTTGAAGAAAGTAGCTCCTTTGAAGGACAACAATACAAGCAAACAGATTTATCATTGCAGGTAATGCTTTTAAGCTCATATCTAATAACTTTCTTTGAGAATGTCTCTTATACAGATACTTATACATTAACTTCCATTTCCCATAAATGAATATGTTCGTGGAGGAAGAAAAGAGCTTTGAAGAATTTCAATGTTATACATCCGATGAGCTTCTTTGCTTTATATTAAATTTAAGATTGACCATATGATTCATGTTCTTAACAGTATAATCTTATCCTTTACATGCTTAAAATGTAGGATATTGAAAATGAAGATGAGACACTTGATATGGAAAATTGTGCCAGCTTTTCAAAGTTATTGTCACATGGTTTAGACAAAATAATGTACTCAACTAAACGTCAAGAAACTTAGTCTAGATGATGTGGAAGTTTTAGCATAACTTCTACTTTGAGTTAAGAATTTATTGCTTTTCAACATATTGGAGATTTGAGGGATTACTCAAACATTTATTACTTTGCAACATATTGGAGATTTATCATTAGATGTATGTTATTGATCCTTACTTAGAAATGATGACATTCTCTATATAATTTTCTAGTTAACAATTTATTGTGTAATTTCTTGTTTGATATTAGCATGTCTAAGAGTAAGGGCAAAGTAGAAAAAGTGATAAGGAAAAAAGAGAATTCCCATGGAATTCCCTAGTTGAAAGTACATATAAGTAGGGAATGTAAAAAATAGGAAAAATGAGAGATTTCCTAGTGAGAGTACCTAGGGAATCACCTCTAGAATTTTTTTCCTATATATGGAATATTTCCTATATAGGAATTATTCCCTACATAGAAAATTTTGTATTTTCCTATGTAGAAAATATTTCCTACATAGGAATTTGCTATGTAGGAATTTCTTATGTAGGAAATATTTCCTACATAGGAAAGGTCTTATGTGATTCCTTACTTATTCTCACTAGGAAATGTCCCATTTTCCCTAGTTTTTACTTTTCCCACTTATATGTATTTTCAACTAGGGAATTCCATGGGAAATTCTCTTTTTTTCCTATATGGGGATCGATTGAAAGTTCCTTGTGCTACTCGAATTAGCTCAAGCAGTCACCAAGCTGCCAGCTTCAAGCATGCTGTCGATGACCTGCGATGTAAGCCTGCCCTGGCTGCTGCTCTCCTCTGCAAACCAAGAGCTCTTACAATCCCTTGCTTGTGATCAACTCATGCGTCCTCCTGCAGTTAGTTGTGGCTCAGGGATTGCGTCCTGGAGTTTTCATGATGATTGACATTGACATTAATGAAATTTTGTAACAGTATCATGATCCGATCTCCTTACATTTCGTTTAATGTATGTATCACATTGATCTCTTTTGTTTCATTTGTAGCCCTTAGCCTCACTTTGATTTTCCATATATGCACCATGTTGTGCAGAGAGTTGTATCCACACCTTCATTAATATATTGACTATGACTTCAGATTCATGATAAGCAGACCTTTTCTGATACATTGTTCGTTATCTGCACATGACTTAGTGCACAAGTCACCTTAACTTATGTCCATGCCAGCATGATGACGCTTGTTCATGCTTGCAGGAGCTGGACATCCGCATGTTGTGTGAACCATATTGCGTACTGGGATCATTCGTGTGATAGATACAACAAGGCTTTGTATCAAAGGGAGTCTTGGTTTGCTCGCAGGTGATGCCAGGAGGCATATTCCACGGTGGATTCCGTGAGGTTTTACGGTGGATTCCGTAAACTTAGATGACCGGGGCTCATACGCAAAGAGGATTCTTTGTGCGAGAAGTCGATGGGGACGCCTGTCCTTTTCGGGCGTTTCATTAATTTAGTGTGTACATGGGTGATTCCATAGCGGGTGATTCCGCAAAATGCATATTAAATTAATAAACGTTTATGAGTTTAGAGTGCGCACTCGTAATAAATTAAGGTTAGGATTTATTTCTAACCAGTTGATTTATTTATGTAGCTGAAGACTGCTAGGTATTCACTTTTGTCGGTTTAATTGTGTTATTTTACTAACGATTGTGAATGCTTCAGTTGATGTGTAGAGATAGCAGCAGTGGCGGAGGAAAGCATTGGAGTCTAGCGGGTTTTCGATCTTTGGACTATATTTTGATAGGCGCCACGCCTATATTTTGTTATGTCTATAGAGACATCGATTATTTATTATTATTTTGTATGCGCTTATGCGCCTGGATATGTTATTTCTATTTGGACATTGAGATTGGGCGTGCCAGACTCTTTGGGCACCGTCCATTAGCTTTATTTTCATATTTTTGGTAGAAAGCAAACTCAAAAGCTAAAAGCTTGTCATATTTTTGTAATTGGGCTATTTTTGAGCATAAAGATTGGAAATATACATTAAATACATGCTTTGTGAAGCGCTCACACAAGGCATGGGGGAGATTCAACCCAATTTGTCTCTTGTCTCATGTCGTGCTTGTTTTTACATTGGTTTTTGTGCTAAAAAGTAGAGTGCTTTGTTCTTGGGGACCTTTGGGAATTCACTACGTGAGCTACCTGCGTCCGATCTGCGCACCAGTGGTATCAGAGCGGAGCAGAGATCAAGGGCTTCCAATCGCTACCAATCTTGGGCGAAGGCGGAGCTCCAGGAACAAACGGCCTCTACAGTCAATCTCGTCGCGAACTGTCGATACAGGCAGACTTCTGGCGATCAAGAACCCCTATTTCTACTGTCAGATCGCGAAGGACCACTCTCTGTCGGCGGAGGACCACTCATCAATTCTCTTCATCAAGTCGTGATAAACAGTAAGAAAGCCATATCTCTATCTTCAAAAAGCTTAGTGTAAAAGCTTAATACAAAGCTTAAGAAGCTTAAAAAGCTTCTAATCAACAAATCGTCAAGTCGTGGCAAGAGGAGGATCAGTCCGAAAAATCCGCGTGAAGAAAAACGGCCCCCCTCCCCCCCACGATTGAAAAAACGGCGGCCTGTAGCTTTCTTACTTAAGCTTATTAGCTTAAGCTTAACTAATTAAGCTTAAGCCATACTATACTCTGCAAGTTCTACTGGGCAGACAAGTCGACAAACTCCGGGTCACGCACTCCAGAGACAAGTTCCGTAAGTCGACACTAATCAAGTCCTGCAAGTTCTGCAAGTCGGCTAAGTTCAGCAAGTTCACAACCCTGCAAGTCTGTTAAGTCTGCAACTCTGCAAGTCAGACTAAATCAGAACTGACTAACGCTCGAAACTCCTAGAAGACTTGTTCGTTTGCAAAAACTCAGAACTGGAAAGTTGTTCGCAGCAAGCTGTTTTACCTATCTGCAACTTCGTTGAAGTACTTTCAGCAAACGGAGACAGAAATATTTCAGAATTTCTGAAAATTGAAGAAGAAAATACCCAAAAATACATAGCCTTGTAACCCCAAATTTGAGCTACGCTCATCCCGCTAACTGATTTTGAGTGAGAAAGGTTTGTTGAGTTTTACAGGATGACTACCCCACATATGGATGATCCTATGGCTGAAGACGACCTACCCGAGCCTACCATGGAGCAAAAGCTGGATCTTATCATGTTGCAATTGGACGAAGAGCGAAGAGCTAGGCAAGCCTTGCAAGCGCAATTGACAAAGCTACAAGGAGCGTCCACTGATAAAGAAGAACCTCAAGCTGAAGATCTGATTCGCCGTACCATCGACGCCACTCTTGAAGCACAAACCATTCGCAAGGAATCCAAGATAAGTAAACGAAGTTTCAAGTTTCGCACTTTCAATGGCATAAGAGAAGGAAAGACTGTTTTATCATTCATTAGCCAGTTTGATGACTATTTCCATGAGGAAACTTACCCTGAGAAAGATAAAATCAAGTGTGTTACTAATCATCTGATAGATAGAGCATCACTTTGGTGGACTGTCGTCCGCAAGAGCATAGAATGTCCTGCTACATGGGAAGATTTCAAGAAGAAGTTCATGCAAAATTTCCTTCCACCGCAATTTCATGAGAAGGCAATCAAGCAATGGGATTTACTTCAACAACGCGACCGTGAGCCTATACCACAGTATACAGAGCGTTTTTGGAATGCACTCCTACAGCTACGCATGCTTGAAGACGTACCAGAGATGACACATAAGCGGAAGTATATGTCTGGACTTCTTGGACATTACTACGCTGAGGTGAATATGTTCAAGCCTGCTACCCTTGAAGATGCCATCTCCTTAGCTCACGACACTGAAGATAAGTTACGTGGAAGAGAACGACGACCACATCCATTCCAAGCAAACGGTAATTATGGATCTAAACAATTCAATTCAAATTTCAGAAGGTTTAATCCAGGTCGTTTTTCATCACCATCTTTCCGCAAGAATTGGCCTAAACCACCTGCATTACCATCCACTGTCAATCCAAATCCTAAGCCTATCCAACAAGCAAATCCAAATATACCCAGACTCCCAGCCATTGCAAATAATGTGACCAAAGCCAAGCCTATCGTATGCTACAAGTGTCACCAGCCAGGCCATCTCGCAGCAAATTGTCATTCAAAGAAGCCATCAGCACATATCAACTACCTTGGAGCTATGGACGAAGAAGAGCATGAGGATATGCCGGACTTCACTGAAGAAGAAGATGATCCTACTACTACTTTCGACACTTTACCAGGTATGCCTACTTTACATTCATTGTTGACTATGAAATGTATGGTGCATGGAAAAGAAAGAACTGTATTGCATGATGACGGTAGTACGCATGACTTTATTTCAGCAAAATTGGTAAAAGAATTGAAATTGCATACTGTACCTACGCACTATCGCATAAAAGCTGCATTTTTAGGCACTAGGTACAATGGCACACAAGAAGTTCAAGATCTAGAAATTCAAATTGGTCCATATATTGAAAGAAGAAATTTCTTAGTTGTCCCATTACAGTCTAGCGACATTATTCTAGGAATGCCATGGAGACACCAACATAATCCCAATATAGATTATTCCACGCACACAATGAATATTAATTTTCAAGGAAAATCTATTACATTATTTGGTATGCATGCATCTCATATGTTTCCACTGCTTTCGCATACTCAAGCAAAACGTGCACTGCGCAAGAATACTAAATCATATCTCATTTGGGTGAATGAATTGCACGCAAAAGAAAATCATATGCACCCTAGACATAAGGAATTTCTTGCATATTTTAAGGATTGTTTTGCAGAAGACCTACCACCAGGTTTACCTCCATCACGTCCAGAAGACCATAAGATTGACCTAATACCTGGCACACAACCACCTTGCAAAGCCCCATATAGGCACAATCAAATAGAGCAAAAAGAAATCCAGAGTCAAGTAGAAGAATTACTAAATAGAGGTTTAATTCGACCTAGCAGTTCCCCATTCGGTGCACCTGTGCTCTTAGTCAAGAAAAAGAATAATACTTATCGGATGTGTATTGACTACCGAGCATTAAACAAGATCACTGTAAAGAATAGGTATCCTATACCTAGAGTTGATGACCTTATGGACAAACTGCAAGGATCTTCTATATTTAGTAAAATTGATCTTAAATCTGGATATCATCAGGTGAGGTTAGATAGATCCGACATATTTAAGACTGCATTCAGAACACAGTTTGGCCATTACGAATTCTTAGTTATGCCATTCGGATTAACTAATGCACCTGCCACTTTCAGTAGAATGATGAACCGTATTTTTCTAAAATATCAATATTGTGTGATTGTTTTCTTTGATGATATTTTAGTGTTCAGTCAAAGTGAAAAAGAGCATTATGAGCATTTATCATTAGTTTTTCAATTACTGAAAGAAAATCAATTGTTTGCAAATCCTGACAAGAGTGAATTCTTTAAGACAGAAATAGAATATCTAGGTCATATTGTATCAAAAGAAGGAATAAAAGTTGATCCTAAGAAAATTGACGCAATATTGCATTGGCCTATTCCTAAAAATGTACATGAATTACGCTCATTCCTTGGTCTTGCTAGTTTCTATAGGAAATTTGTACGTAATTTCTCATTACTTGCTTTACCACTGACCAAACTTCTTAAGAAAGGCATTGTTTATCAATGGACTGAAAACCAGCAGAAATCCTTTGATTTACTTAAACGTGCATTGACCAATGCCCCTGTCCTACAATTGCCTGACTTTAATAGACCATTCTTTCTAGTTGTGACTGATGCTAGCGGATCAGGAATAGGAGCCGTGCTAATGCAAGACAACCATCCAATAGCATATTCTAGTTCTAAGCTGAAACCCTCTGAGCTCAAATATTCCACTTATGACAAGGAACTCTTAGCAGTTGTCCAAGCATTAAAACAATGGAAGCATTATTTAATGGGTTCAGAATTCATGATAAAGACAGACCAGCAAAGCATTAGACATCTACTTAGCCAACCCCAAATTTCTGACCGCCATATCAAATGGGCTTCATTCATTCAAAGTTTCCATCCTATCATTCAATACCAACCTGGAAAAGAAAATGTAGTTGCCGATGCATTGAGTAGAAGACCTGCAATTCATAATATTTCTATCATATCTTTTGATTCTTTGATTGCTATGAAAGACACATATCACCAGGATATTACTTTTCATTCTGATTGGCAAAAATTAGTTCAAAATAATTTCATTCCTGTTGATTCATTGTCATATAATGATGGATTCATGTTCTTTGAAAAGAGACTGTGTGTTACTATTCCATTCCGATCTTTTATCTTGAATGAAATTCATTGTCCCCCATATCAAGGTCATAGAGGTATCATTTCTACATTACGCATGTTAACTGAAGATTTTTATTGGCCGCATATGGATGCAGATGTGTCTAATTTTGTTTCTGAATGTCTGATTTGTCAAAGAATAAAAAGACATCATGGTAAACAGTATGGGTTATTAATGCCTTTATCTATTCCATCTAAACCTTGGGAACATATATCTATGGATTTCATTACTGGCTTACCAAATACTAAATCTAACCATGACATGATTTGGACAATTGTAGATAGATTTAGTAAGCAAGCATATTTCATTGCATGTAAGAAAACTTTAACAGCATCACAAGCAGCACAGTTATTTTTGAAAACTATTTTTACTAACCATGGATTGCCGAAAGTGATTATTTCAGATAGAGATTCTAGGTTTTGCAATAATTTTTGGATTACACTGTTTGCAAATCTAGGCACAAAGATTGATTTCTCATCTGCATTTCATCCAGAAACAAATGGACAAACAGAAGCCACAAATAGCACCATTTTAGATCTTTTACGTGCATACACTATCTCTAAACCTCAGACATGGGATACTCACTTGCATTTATTACAGTTTGCTTACAATAATACACCGCACACATCTACAAAGAAAGCACCTTTTGAAGTTATTTATGGATATAGATTATCTACACCTATAGCATCTTTGTCTAATAGAATACAAAGTGCCGATGATATTGCTGTTATGCATAACACTATTTTTGATGAGGTAAAGGATATGATTGCTAAAGCCCAACAATCATATACCAAACAAGCCAACAAGAAAAGACAAGCCATGAATTTCAAAGTTGATGATTATGTTTGGCTTAGAATAGAAAAGCGTAGACTGCAAAGTGTAGATAGACATCCAGTTGTCAAATTAGCCCCTAGATTCTACGGACCATTTAGAATCATTCATAAGATTAATGACAATGCATTCAAGTTAGAACTGCCATCCCATTGGAAAATTCATAATACATTTCATATTAGTTTATTGAGACCATTTAGAGGACAATTACCTATCCACCCTGTCTATGAAAACCCACCTTTACTAGAAGAAGAGACTGAAATACTTGAACCAGAAGCCATCATAGACACTGATTACATGACCACTAGAACTGGCCGAAGGTACTCTAGATATCTCGTGAAATTTAAGAACCATCCTGTAGAAGAAGCACAATGGATACACGCTAGAGACCTAAATGCTTTCCCCACTCTGTTAGCTCCACATTGAGCTAATAGCAATTGAGATCAATTGCTATCCCACCCCGGGGGTATGATGCCAGGAGGCATATTCCACGGTGGATTCCGTGAGGTTTTACGGTGGATTCCGTAAACTTAGATGACCGGGGCTCATACGCAAAGAGGATTCTTTGTGTGAGAAGTCGATGGGGACGCCTGTCCTTTTCGGGCGTTTCATTAATTTAGTGTGTACATGGGTGATTCCATAGCGGGTGATTCCGCAAAATGCATATTAAATTAATAAACGTTTATGAGTTTAGAGTGCGCACTCGTAATAAATTAAGGTTAGGATTTATTTCTAACCAGTTGATTTATTTATGTAGCTGAAGACTGCTAGGTATTCACTTTTGTCGGTTTAATTGTGTTATTTTACTAACGATTGTGAATGCTTCAGTTGATGTGGACATAACAAAATATAGGCGTGGTGCCTATCAAAATATAGTCCAAAGATCGAAAACCCGCTAGACTCCAATGCTTTCCTCCGCCACTGCTGCTATCTCTACACATCAACTGAAGCATTCACAATCGTTAGTAAAATAACACAATTAAACCGACAAAAGTGAATACCTAGCAGTCTTCAGCTACATAAATAAATCAACTGGTTAGAAATAAATCCTAACCTTAATTTATTACGAGTGCGCACTCTAAACTCATAAACGTTTATTAATTTAATATGCATTTTGCGGAATCACCCGCTATGGAATCACCCATGTACACACTAAATTAATGAAACGCCCGAAAAGGACAGGCGTCCCCATCGACTTCTCGCACAAAGAATCCTCTTTGCGTATGAGCCCCGGTCATCTAAGTTTACGGAATCCACCGTAAAACCTCACGGAATCCACCGTGGAATATGCCTCCTGGCATCATATTTATTTATTATTATTTTGTATGCGCTTATGCGCCTGGATATGTTATTTCTATTTGGACATTGAGATTGGGCGTGCCAGACTCTTTGGGCACCGTCCATTAGCTTTATTTTCATATTTTTGGTAGAAAGCAAACTCAAAAGCTAAAAGCTTGTCATATTTTTGTAATTGGGCTATTTTTGAGCATAAAGATTGGAAATATACATTAAATACATGCTTTGTGAAGCGCTCACACAAGGCATGGGGGAGATTCAACCCAATTTGTCTCTTGTCTCATGTCGTGCTTGTTTTTACATTGGTTTTTGTGCTAAAAAGTAGAGTGCTTTGTTCTTGGGGACCTTTGGGAATTCACTACGTGAGCTACCTGCGTCCGATCTGCGCACCAGCAGGGTCATAGTACACAGTGATGAACGTACAAAGGAAGCAATGTTACTTGCAAAAGAGAGTAGCAAGGTCGATGCCTCTTGTATTGGATGATGGGTAAATGGCATGGCACGGCTTGGTTGGTGGTTGGTGAATTTGCAGTACCACATTCTTAGCCCATGTTGGCAAGCAATACTATACACTGATAAACTTGTCCATTCGGTAGGTATGTGTTTTTCATTGAGAGGGCATTACAGATCAATAATTAGTTGTGATGCATCTTGATGTACTTAAGGTTGTTGATAAGCATTGGGGATGGTTTTATTATGGATGCTTTGTGTCGTAACAAGTTGTACTAATTAGAAGTGTGACCTCGTATAAGTGGTAGTTTGAGCTTTGATTGGTTCTTGGTTTCGAAGCTTAAGGACAGAGGCATATAAGTGACTCGCGAGATCACAAGGGATAGTTGGAATGTAAGCTTTGTTTAGGACAAGCTTTGAATGAATGGAAAGTAATTAGCTGTATCTTTAAGGTGCGGTAGTGTCACTACGTCCTCAAGACTGATCACTGGGTGGCTGTACGAGGAAGAAACCCATCCCTATATATGAGACGGTAAAAAGAGCTTCCGTGTTGGAGGGTGTAACACACCAGACCCACTATGCAAGGAAAACATTGGAGTGACAATCCACATCATGGATGAAATGATGAGAAGAACTTTGATAATAAATATATTTGCAACGTTGTCTTGTGTAGACACTTCGACCAAGTCAATCTCATCAATGCAAATCCTTTCCCTGAAGTAATGATGATACACATGACACTCCGGCTTGTCAATGATCAAGGATGTTTATAGATTAGTGAAAGGAGAGTGTCATTGGATTTAGATCAACATTGTATATGGCCCTAAATCTCAGTTTCTCTTGATTTTCTTTGTCTATGTCCTGTTGTGTCACCAAACATCTATGTGCTCTCCAATTTGTGAATTTTGAATTAGAAATTTGATTGCATGGAATGGTATATTCCGAGTCCTGTCAGCATGTGTGTTGTGTAACTAATTTGTGGCTGCACATACTACTTGGCAAGACAAGCAATCAATTTTAGTCTGTAGTTCAAGTGGCTAATAAGCAAACAAAATTTGCATGTGCTAATCCATATTGTGTGTGGATACAAGTAGCATTGAACATTTTTTAGGAGGGTTTTACATATAATCATCATCTATTAGCAATGTTTCATTGTGCATTATCATGTTCAAATAGGTGAAAAAGAAATAAAGAACAAAGTCTATAAGTCGATGAAAGACCAATCTTTATCTCCTACAAAGGAGAAGCATGCTTCAGATTGACTTGTATCAAGATTGAAACAAATCAAAAGCCCTTGCTCTAAGAAGAATCAACAAGGTATTTCTTGCAGCAAAATGCCAGGGAATTGGATAGTAATAGTTTCAACTCCACCTGCATGTAGTAGCACATGCGTAATGGCTATGCCTTACATCCTCCTCTTACATTGTTGACTAAGATGTGGGTTATAAAAGCTCCATATTTGTTTATAGGAAATGCTCTAGACAGTGGATTCATGCAATCGAGCATTTTGGCATTCGTCATATAATTATGCTTTGTTTGTGTTTAGAGATGTGTAACAGAGAAGAGAGCACCCATGTGGTGCTTGAAAACAATAATATGCATATTTAACAACAATATCTTCCGTAAATACACCCATGGTATGAAAGGTTCTTACAACTTCGGCTTAGACATGAATGAAGAAGCACCTGAGACCTTGACAACATAAAAGCAAGAAGCATAGACTGTAGCTACATATATGTTGTGCTTTAGATGAGGATTGGGGACATTGAACCCCAACCATCTTATATTAGCAAGCTTGTCAATAGGACACTGTAATAGCAACGTCAAATAGTACCTCCTCACATAACTACCTCTTCATCTCTTGAAATTGTAGGTCTGGAAAATGCAAAAGAAGCATCCCCACCCTCACTGTAGTAGCAGTGCACATTGTGAACCTTAATCCTTTGATCCACATGTGTATAACCCCATCCTGGCAAGTTGACTTAGACGGTGTATATGGATTTGGATCCACTTATATGATATGCGCATTCCCCAACTCTATAATATCATCTTTGACTGCATTGGAAGAAGTTTCACATTCACAGATCTGATCAGCATTCCCTTATGACAAATCACCTCACTTGTATTTACAGGCCTTTGTTTACATCACAAGGAACTTTTAAAGAGTCTCTACATAGGAAAACTCTTAGAATGTTGAAAATTCCCTAAACTTTCCTAGGTATGTATATATGAAATGGTCATGCAACAAATTAGGCTTAAATTAAGGAGTCGTTCAATAACAACATTGCTTCTCATCCTTTCTACAAAATTTTGCAAAACTCTTCTTCTTATCACTCCTCTAAAGATTATTTGCTAGTGCACCGAGCCCTTTCAAGGTAACTATATCAATCAATAATTTAATACTAGACACTCTATGTCTAGTTTCCTTATAGTGCTTCGCACCAAATTTTGAAGCACCACTGTTACTATTGGTTAACACATTTCTCATGTCCCCCCGCCCCCCACACCTCTACCCCCACTTCAAGTACATCATAGAGCTCCTTGCACCTATTAGGGGATATTTGTGTGAGTGGGAGCAAAACCTTGAATGCCTAGGTTGCTTCAATGATGTAGACACATAGCATCACAATTGTAGAAGCTAGAACACGAACCTTCGTGGTGGGAACATGTGAGTATCGATAATGTAGACAGGTGTCCCCCTCTCCCCTAAAAGCTTTTTTTAATAATAGTAAAGGATAAAGGATATAGCAAAAATATGGAAACCAAAATCATGTCCTCATTTAAGTACAAAAGATTCTTCATTATGAAGTAAGCATGCAATATAATACACATACACTTGCACAGGCATATGGATTGCTTATATCTCATGTGTACATCCACATCCATCTATCAGTTGATTTTATATTTCCTAAAGATATGTAAATGACCATCATAGATACTCAATTTTCATTCTACTTTATGTTGTGTTGATGATCTCAAATCTACAATCTTAATCATAAGTTGCATCTTGGAAATAAGAAAAAAATGTATCGAGCATAACATTGAAACATCGATAACATACATAAGCCAAATTATACATAATGATTTGCCTTTGCCATGGTTCGTTAGTGATACCAAATGATGATAGAATGCTAAGCAAGTCAAGTTGCATGCATGGTGGGACTCAAAGCTACCATGTGGGATTGATGACTCATGCAATGGTTTACTAATTCGCAACTTTATACTAGAGAGAGAGAGAGACAGAGAGATAGAGAGAGAGAGAGAGATAGGTGGGCATGTGCCTCTAAGGGCCCCACCCACTTCTTCCTGAAGGCCCATGCATGTGGCACAGTCTAGGCTCTAGTTCTCATGGAGAAAGTCATGGTGGTGTTGGTAGTCCCCATAGGCTATTTCAAGATTTCATAATCGATGGCATAAGGGAGGTCACCTTAGACATGCCATTAAGTAGCCAGTGAACAAGAGAATCTTTATGTTGGCCATGCCCATGCCATGGATGGCGTCAACTATCCCAAACCAACTTTAATGCTTTTTGGTTTGGTGGATGCTAGGTGGATGCTAAATGCACCAATAATAGGAACAACTAGGAAGAGTTTCCTGTCAGCTACTAATGCCCCCAACTCGAACATCAATCTTACTGGCTATAAACGCCGATGCAGCACAATGTACCACCAATCTATGTATTATCTGTTATGTTGTTGTGGTTATGTAGCTATGAATGCCCACACACCCATATGCTCGTCTTAGACTCTAGCATTAGATTCATACACCATACTATTCATGGGATCTCAATTATTGAATCCTATTTATTGTTGATGCATATATTAACCTATTGTTGCTTCTAACATATTTGTTGTTGCAAACCTTGAGGACATGTAGTGGTGACGACGCTAAGCAGTGGAAGTTAAACAATAAGCTACATGCACACACATCAATATAGCATTCAAGATCTACCTACTATCCCTACTAAGGGGTGGGGCCTTCTCTTATTGTATGGGAGTGAGTACTATTTATTAGGAAAATCTAGTAGGCTAAGAGGGTTGTTTGGGTGGGAACTTGGATGGTAAGGTACACCTCAAGTGACATCTCCAAGCAGCAAATGTGGTAGCAACTCTAAGAAGTAGATGTGGTAGTACTTGTGAAAGCTGTTCCAAGTAGGAAATGACTCAAGTGTTTGCACATGGCATGCACCATGAATTCCCAAAATGTGGCAAGTGGTTTCTTTCGAAAGGCAACAACAACTAGAGGGGGTGTGGGGATAGAGTGAAGGTAGAGGGAAAAAGGAGGAGTTGAGAGAAGGAAATGTGGAGGTGCTACTAGAGGGCAGAGGGATGAGGGAGGAGCCAAGAGAAGAGGTTGTGGAGGCACATAAGAGGGGGAGGTAAGAGAAGTGAGGAGAGTGAGAGGGGCTGATGGATAGAGGAAAGATGATAGATCCACTGATGAATGTGAGGGTTGCAACCATCACGGAACTAGAGGAGGAGGATGAGGAAGAAGTGGCACCAGCCTACCTATGAATAATCGTGACTCCCCTAAAGGAATACACCCTTGATATGCTAATTCACGAGGGAGCTAACTAAAATATCTCAACACATGAACATTGGACTCTGCCATGGGTCAACCTCAATTGCAACCAACCAATGCAAAACTTAGCTTGTTTGGGGGAGTCTTATCCACTTTTGGGGAAGTGCAAACTAATGGTTTCTACCGGGACCTAGAGCCTACCCATCATCTTTTATGTGCTAATTAATAGGAAAAGTGTCGGTAAGGAATTTCTATTGCAGTCTCATTAGAGTGCATGTTCAAAAAACAAGCTCATTGTAATGTTGACTATGAGTTGCAGTGCATCCAACTTGCCATTGGCAATGTAATTGCTTTCAGCAAGGACACCATGGCCATCCAAAATCATGTATGGTCATTGGTAGGTAAGCCTAGTGTCAATCCTAAGGAGCAGGATGTTGCATCACAACATACTCCCATAGTAAAGTCACCATCAACATCTAGAGATGACAACCAAGGCTACAGTGCAAATACTCAATTGGGTCCCCAAGCCTAGACCATAGTCTCACAAATGCTAACCATTTGAAACTCATAGTTTCCATACCTCAAACTCTAGGCCTAAACAACAGAGTTGGTGCTCCTATATTTCACACATGATTGGGCAGTGTGTTGGGTTTCAAAAGCCCTATTGCAGGCCCACAGCTAGTATGAAGGTAACATCTTAATGTTGCTGCCTAAACTCTCGAGTGCCATGTATGATCCTCAATCTCATGACCCAAAAACCAGCCCCAATAATGTCAACCAAAATAGGGTAGGAGAAAAATCAAAAGGAAGGGTACTCAATCCATGCATGCTCCAATGGTCTATCGACCCCAAAGCTCAACCAAGAGTCCATGAACAATCACACATGAGTGAGCTCCTGCCTAATGACGATAAGGTAATACCCACTACAAAATCAATGATAAATCCTCAAATAAACTCTGGAATTCTCAAACCAAGCTTACCACACCCATTGAGAATCCCAAAGTTGAAGTACCATGTATCAACTTGTCCAATTCGACTAAACCTAAGCCACCGGTAGGCCTTAGGCTATCGCACAATAATGATCCATTCTTGAAGTGTCTTCCAACATGACCATAGACATGGGGGATGTCTTAGTAATGTGCATTCGATGGCTAAACTCAACTTTCATATTGTTTGCTAGAAGTTATGAACGGTTGAACCTAGGCCTACTTGATGAACCCATAGCAAACAAGGTACGTTCTTTGCCATGTTCTTGGAAAGAGTACAAATGCCATTTTCACTAAGGCCTCCAATATTGTAGATAAAATGATTGCAATGAAAATATTCAAGAAAAACCTTAAGTCAATGGTTAATCACATTCTTTAAGAAAAACAAAATTCCCATGCCACCATAGGAACTTGCTGCACTTCAACGATCTGTTGAGTCGGAGTCCAATTTCTTACGAAATTGGTATACTGTGCACATTTAATGGGCTCAAGAGGGTTATCAAATCATGACCAATGCAGAGAAATACCGTGCAATTAAGACTTCTCAGTATGATGAGACATATGTGGCCCCAACCTCATTTAGGGTATTAGCCCTGACAAGGAATGGGCCATTAGAAGACAACATCATGCTCCACCCATATTTGGCCCTAGCATCATTTAGGGTATTAGCCCTAAGTGTTCTTTGATAGCCACATGTAGAGAGGGTAGCTCGAGTTCAACAGGGAAGACGGCTTTTGTTCCATACACCAGTTGGTGTCCTGTAAGAGCCTTATGGGAGGTTCTATATGCCCAGAGAGCCTTTGTAAGTTGATTGTCCCAATCACGATGATGTGTAGCAATTGTCCTTGTCAGAATCAAGCAAAGAATGCGATTGGTAACTTCAACTTGTCCATTGGCTCTGGGATAATAGGGTGTGGAGTTACGATGACGGATCTTGTACAGTTTTATCAATTCTTCCATGATCTTGTTAAGGAAGTGAATACCTCGGTCTCACTAACGAGCTCTAGGGGACTACCAAAATGGGTGATGATGTTCTCATACAGGAATAGGACCACATTGTTGCCATCGTCCCGCTTTAGAGCTTTATCTTCACGTCACTTAGATGCGTAGTATGTACAAACCAAGATCTATTTTGTATCTTTCTGGTTGGCGGATCAATGGGACCAATGAAGTCAATTTTCCACTTCTCGAATGGCTTTAGGGAAAGAATATGTTACAGGGGCATGGCGCTGGATTTGATAGGATTTTCCATTCTCTGATAGGCATCAAAACATTTGTAGTAGTCATAGGCATCCTTGTGGAGGGTCGGCCACCAATATCCTGCAAGTAAGGCCTTTTTGGCTATTGCTTCTCCTACGAAGTGTCTGCCACATGGCTCGTCATGGCATGCTTTCAATACTATGCCAATCTCCTCTCCTACAACACATCTTCACATGACCTCATCTTTGCCTTTCTTGTATAGAGTTGATTCCAATAGAAGCTTCTTCTTCTCAGGGCTCGAGATGCGAGGGGGATACTGTTGGGTTGCCAGGAGGTTGGGTATGTTTGCATACCATGGGGTAATGGTTTCAACTAGAAAGAGGGAAGCATCAGGGAGGTCTGGATCATCTTGCTCTTCTTCATCTTCTCTTTGAGGGATTTGCGATAGATGATCAACCACATAACAGGGGAGCGACTAGGTTTGGTAATCACTTCAAAGTCAAACTCTTGAAATAGAAGGAGCCATTTCATCATTCTTCCCTTCACATTGGCCTTGTTCATATCAGGAAGGATAGGGCTTCATGGTCCATGTAGAATTTAATGTGTGTTGATAGTAGATAGTGTCAGAACTTCTCCAAGGCAAACACCATTGGTAGACACTTAAGCTCTATCGGTTATAGTAGAGTTTCTTTCTCAGTAGTTTACTTTTCGGCTTGCATAATAGATAGGTTGATCTAACTTTGAGGGGCCCTTTTGGCATAAGACTACACCTAGGCCTTCAAGTGATGCATTAGTGTGCACATGGAACTCCTTCATCCAATCAAGAGGTTGCAGGATTGGTGCTTCAATCAAACACTGCTTCAGGGCATTGGAACGCCTCGTCACAATTAGTGGTCCATGTAAACTCTGTATCTTTTCTGAGGAGTTTATGCAAAGGGGTTGGCTTGGTTGCAAAGTGTGCAATGAACCTTCTATAATAACCCACATGGCCAAGAGATCCCCTCAATTATTTAAGGTTGGTTGGTGTTGTCAAGGCAACAATATTCTCAATCTTGGTAGGATCTATTTCTATCCCCTGTGCAGAGATAATGTGGCCGAAAAGAACTTTCGACGAGACTCTAAAGACACATTTATCGAGATTGAGAGAAATCCCATACTCTTGACATCTGTTAAAGAACTGCTTTAGGTGTCCCCAATGCTCATGGATTAGGCTATAGACACATAAGTCATCTAGGTATACCTCAATGAAGTCATGCAAATGGTTTTGGAATGCAGCCATCATCACTTGTTGGAAGGTAGCAATTGCGTTACTACATAGCCCAAATTGCATTACTCTATAAGCATAGGTTTCCCAGTTTGTTATGAAGGTTGTTTTGGATTGATCCTCTTATGCGATTTGGACTTGGTTGTATGCGTTGAATCTATCTAAGAGGGAATAGAGATCATGTCCTGCCACTATGTCTAAGAGCTTTTGGTCTATGAAAGGGATAGGAAAATGATCCTTCTTCGTCTTAGAATTCATCTTTTAGAAGTCCACACATATTCACAGCTTTCCATTCTTCTTGGGTACTACCACAATGGGAGAAACCCATTCAATATTGGCCATTGGATAGATAAACTCAACTTGAAGGAGCTTTAGTAATTCAGCCTTCACTAGGGCAGAGTAATTTGGATTCATATGCCTCTATCTCTGCCTCAAAGGTTTGGCATTAGTAGTCTCTAGGTCGATGTGATGTTGGCATACTGTGGGATCATTCCCCTTCAGATATTTTTACGACCATGCAAACATGTCTAAGTTCTCCTTTAGTAGGTCACGCAAGACCAATAGTTCTTCTTTTGGAAGATTTAGACCCACCTTTAGGTGATGTTCAGTACCTTCAACATCCACAAATGTTAGTTTCTTTTCACCTTCCACTTCGCGGATGAATGTCCCACAGACTGTTTCTGGATAGAGTCCTTCAAGGGAGTGGTCTCCTCTTTCTTTTGATAATTCACTAGAACTAATGTCCTCTTTTAATGGAGGCTTAGCTCGCTCTTTGGGAAGTTGAAAGGGTATCATTGCGGTTTCAGGTTTGGTTTGAGGATGAGTTAGTTCTTGGCTCGAGGACTCGTCTTCTAAGGATGTATCTAAGAACGTCACATAACAACAATCGTTTGCATTCTATTTAAGCTACCGAACTGGGGGTCGTTGGCACGATGCATCATCATCATCATCTCGTGAGGGGGGTTGATTAGGGTGGCAAGAGCCATTGTTGAAGGAAGGCTTATTCTTCTTAATCCATTTCTTATAGAGTTTTTGCATATGACATGACTCATTAATCAGTCCAAAGGATACCATAGCCATCCTATCGAACAACAAGGAATATTTTTCTTATGAGGTTTTGCATATGACATGACTCATTAATTAGTCCAAAGGATACCATAGCCATTCTATCAAACAACAAGGGATCTTTTTCTTATGAGGTTTATGGAACTTGTTCCTCATCTCTGCCTTCACTTTCATACTCTTCTGCATATTTATCACTTTCATCCTCTTCAGATTCTATTTCTAAATATGTGGAGGCTCTATAAGAGAAGAACAGACTCTTAATTATGTCCTCTACTTCTACTTCTGTCTCTATCTTTGCTTCTATCTCTGTCTCTACTACTACCATGTAACAAGGAGAAAAATACATCCATGTTTCTATCTCACAGTCAGAGGTAATTTTAGAAGTCAATTCAGGTCTAGGTAGGAGGTATTCACCCATTGACAAAGACTTTGCTTTCTTCAGTAGTTGGCTTACAGTGCCCAATGTCAGGGATTGTGCCTCTGTTTTCTTAGGAAAAAACTATTTGACAACTTCTTCATCACTTGATATACCATTTTTCACATCATTGGAGGAGTTTGTTATGACTTCAATGGAAGTGGATCCATTGTCTTTTTGCGATCCATACAACTTCAATACCACCTTGTTGGTCCTTTGCCTAGGGTTAGGGCTCCTTTGAACCAATTCCCCATCCTTGCTCTTGCTTCAAAAATCCAAGATGTTCCCAACAACAGAGGGTATGAGGTCCTATAGGAACATGGTTTGACCATCAGATATGTCAACCAATAATCTCTTCCTATGAGGGTTGTCTTTACATACGGGAGAATGCCCAAGGGTTTGATTCTGCTTTAGTCTGTCAATCTGATAAGCCATTGTGTAGGCTGTATTCCCTACAAGCCTAGATCCTTCATGGTTACATCCATCATTATGTTTACTGATGAGCCTCCATCAATCAATGCGTATGCTATATAACATCCTTCAATCCATATGCCAATCTCTAGGGTTCTAGGATCTAGGAAGGCATTAGCCACATCCACTTCCTTCCAGGTTATAGACTTGGTTGCCATAGAGCGAGCAATTCTTAGGCCTATTCTTCTTGTTAGTATAGTTTTTAATTTCTTTCGATAGCTAAGAGATAACATCAGCAACTTTTAAAATGTTAGGTTAGGTTTAAAAGTATCTAGATCCTTGACCAAGTTATATTCTTTGATAGGATCCAAAGGCTTCTCCAATCGGCTGGGGAATGGGGTAACATCCACATTTATCTTTCCTATTTCTTCTAGGAGCGAAAACATGTGTGTTTCTTCTCCTTGCAGATGTACTTTGGCATCCTCTATCTCCTAGACCTCTGGTCCTATCTCTGCAACTGTCTCTATAGTTCTCTGTGGCTTTTTTCTACTATGTATTACATTGTTCTATACTACACTATTCTATTTCTCCTTGGGAAGGTTAAACTTCACTATCTTGGTAAAGGGACCATTCTCTTTTGGAACTACAAGTTTCCCTTTCTATGTATGTGTTATTGCGGCCACTTTCAATTCCACCAAATTGGAAGCAAGTACTTGGGTCTTCTATTGGGTATCATGAGTAGCTTTCACAGGATTAGGACTTGGATAGTCTTTTGTAGTGTGGCCTTCTCCTTTGCATCGACTGCATAAGGACTTGTAGTCCATAGACCTTCTAGGGTTGGGACAGTTCGGTGAGATATGACCCTTTCTCCACATCTGTAACACTCCAGCTCTGATCTATGTCGCCCTTTACAACTTTGAGAGGGAAACCTCCTTGGACCGAAATCGGGAACAAACTCCCTAGGCTTTGGTCCAATGTCCTGCGTTGTCATTTTGGATTCTAGCAAGTTGAAATTTGCATCTTCATCTTTCTTTCTTCTTTCATGCATCTCTTGTAGAGAGCAGAAATCCTCTATATGATGCTTCTTCCTGAAACAATATGAACAAAAGGCCCATGAATGGTTGGCTTTTAGGTAAATTAAGTAGCTAAATGTCCCACTTGATGGCACTTTCTAGACCATGTATTAGAACACATCACATCTCTCCCACCTCTCACAGGAGTGGATATATTGGCAATATTCACCTTCAGCATCTATAATTGTTCTGTAATCACATCCATAAGCTCTTTCTTGACTAAATTCGACAAGTAGTCCTTTAAATTTTCACCTCTTGGAGTACTTGTAGTAGGGTTTTGGGAACTTTCTATGATCACTGCGTACACTCATTGGGTTAATCAAGAGGATCCTCTATTCTAGTTTTGATTCAAAGCTCATATTGAGAATTGGGGTTGTTGATTTCAGTGGGTAGGATTCCACTGTTGTTGAGTCGCCTTTGGAGGAACTGTTTGAGGCCACTATTGTTGTGGTTGAACCATCATTTAAGGCATTGTCATTTGCGGCCACTGGGGATTCGGTGCACTATATTGCAGCACTATTTGCATCTGGGGGTAGGGGTAGGGAACTCTCCCCAAGACTACATTTGGTGGGTATACCATTCCTAGCATGGGAGGAGGTAAGAATCCTCTTCTTGAGGTCATTGATAACCTGGCTTCAACTTTGTCATATAGTCTTGCACCTTCCACTACAGCTTGTAGATTGATTGGTCTTCTCAATTCCACAAACTTACAAACTTTTGGTTGTAGTCCTCTAAGAAAAACTCTCTTCTGGATGCCTTCATCCAAATGAAACACAATATTAGTGAGTTTGGGAATCTCCCAATTCCCCTTTTTTTAATACAAAAAAGGTGGCACCCAAATAACATACCCATAAGTTTCTCAAAACCATATGATGTGACCTATAATTGAAAAGCACTTGAAAAATAGAATCTATTGAGCTATAGAGCACTCGATTTGGAGTTATAGTGTTCAAGTAATGACAAATCCAAAGATTTGACGACATGTCCCAAACTTATGGAAAATTCGCATATTCCCTAATATGGTTTTATGATGGTTGGTCCATCTCTTCAGTATGGATTCCAATCGTGAGACCTAAACTTCTACTCTTTCACCAAAGGACTTACTTAGGTTCATAAACTCCTCTCGCATCCGCTCTTTAAAACCTTCACGCTTGAATTTAGTGAGGAAGGCCATCCCATGTGCCAAAAGTTCATACTGCTTGTCTCTCATACCACTAGAACACCGCATCTTTGAAAGTGGTGGAAAATATTGCTAACCAATGCTTGGGAGTTCTGGCATTGTTAGCCACACATGCTACCATAACATCTACTACATGAAGATCAGAATCTTCATTGTACTCTCCCTTAAAGATGGACAATGGGACTACATTTGCTGGCCTGTCTCATCAAATTTTCAAGATGGATCTGACTAGGAAGGGGACCTTGAGTCGCCATGGGGACTTTTGTAAAGAGTGCTTTTAGGGTGTCAAAGGAGACTTTTGCTGCAAGCTTGTTCTTGGCTTTCATATTTTCCTTCTCTCTTCTCACATACCTCTGGACTCGTTCTAGTGCTTGCCTCTTGATTGTGTCATTCATCAGGGAGTTGGCTCCACCCAGTTGGTCTCTGTACTCAATAGACAGAATCAAGGGAGGTTTCAGTTCTAGAGGACTCTTTGGCCAACATTTCTTCTACTTCCTTCTTTTCTACATCTCTGAATTTAGCTTTCAAAACCACTACATAGGGGAAGATATTCTATTCTAAGGTATCAAAACTCATTCTTCTAAGGATCATTGTAGTGCCATCATCATAGTATTTCCAAATTCTGATGGTTTCAATAGTGTATGTTGTGAAGAATACTCTATCCACCAAGTTCCAGTGGGTTGTTAATTGAAAAAATAAGAGATTGTCAGTGCACCATGTGTTTCACATGTCCTACTATTGAGCATCTACAAACAAATGCCAACTCTTTTCTTTTTTGTTTTCATGAACCTCCACTGACCATGACTCCTAAAGCTTTTTCACGATCTCCCACTTGATGATGTCTGGAACTTCTTAATGAATGCCAAATCTTCCATGCATGATCATTCTCTCTATTTCTCTGCTTCAGTTTGCTCCCAAACAGTTTGCTACCAAGATGCATGTCTCTATTGCTTCAAAAGGGAGAGGAAATAGTTCACAACATAGAGCCTACATCATGATGGTGATATGTTTTTGCCATTCAGGGATGAACTTCTTGTGGAAAGTGGCTTTGGCAATGAAAATCTCCAATTCTTCAGTGGTTTAAGGAACTTTGCAAACTCGCATTGAATTCTTCTCTTCTTTGCAATGCCATTTCCTTCATTTTCAGCCTCTTCTGATGCTTGTTGATGGCAGAATTCCCTAGATGCGCACCAAAAACATGGAGCCCCAAAAGGAATACCAAGGAAACAGGGTTTCTACTACAAGAAAATATATCTTGTATCATCAGAAACCATATCTTTCATCTTTTATATAATCATAACAAGAAAAAAAACACCAGGAACAATAAATCTTCACACAGCTTCATAGAAACAATTCTCTTACAACTTTAACTTTAAAAAAATCCATCATTCTCTTCATATTTTTCATATAATTTTTTGATAGACATTGAAAACACAAAATAATAATCCAATTTAAATAAAAAAATATCACATATGACCCATCTTCAAAGATTTCATAACTTTCTTTCACATTCTCTCATATGTAGATACATTGTTTGCATAGAATTGGCTATCTCTGACTCTCTCTCTCTCTCTCTCTCTCTCTCTCTCCATTAATAGTACATCATCTCCTCACTAAAATACTCAAGAATCACTCATAATAACCCTTATTTGGTCATGGATGCCCCTCTCAAGAGTTGTGTCTGATATAAAAGGTCACCATAGCCACTACAATGAGTCTTCATAACTCATCACTGTCACTTCACTCCAGTCTTCTCTTGAGTCTTTAACAACTACTTCTTCCACTTCCTTGAGCTCTTTTAAACTTAAATTCACCTCTTTCCAAGGCTGGAAAACTTTTCCAAAGTCTCTCATACATTTCACATAACAATTACAGAGGCATACAAAGCAGAACAGAACAGAGCCTCTACAAAAGCTCAATAGAGGGTTACATAAGGTCAACAGAAAGTGTTAGAACCACATAACTCATACTAAAACCATTCCAAACTATCAAAAACCATTGGATGAGATTTCAATCAACCTCAAACTTTATCAATCACTACTCCATGCTTCATATAAAAGAAAAACAAAATAAAACAGAAGCTATTAGAACCAATGAGAACCTCAATAGAACCTATCAGAACATCACAGAGCATCATATCTCTATTGAAAAACATTACGAGCTTCCAAAACATAACCAACCTCATCCAAAACACTCTCAAATACTTCAAAAAAAACTAAAAATCATTCAAAAACCATAAAAAATCAACCATTAAAGCCTAAAAAACAACAAAAATCAACAAAAAAATCATGTCATTTCAGCATTCTAATGTGATTACATGTGAGATTTACTTTGCAGGTACAACAGATCATGTCTGAATCGAAAAATTAAAAAAATTTAATTATTTGAGGGTCATGAGCCATTTCTTCTACTTCAACATTGAATCTCCCATCTTCTATAATCTCGCATTCAACTTTAAGGGCCATTCTAGCTGTCTCTCCATTAGAAGAACCATTACTTAAGTGTATCTTTAGCATAATCAACTTCTACAGGATTTGTCACTAGTAACAAGTTACATTAGTCACCATCTACCATAGTATGAGCAACATCATCTATACTCGCCGCTTGCAGGAAAAAAATGATCCTCTTCAGCAGCAACAGATTCTTCATTAGCAGCATTCATTTCTCCTCATCAAGACTACTTCTTCAATCGATTGTTCCCAGCATCCTATGTCTCAATTGTATTTACCCTTTTGGCACATCCATGTTGTGGAAGCTCTATTCGTGTGACTACTCAAGTTTTCTATTCTATATTTCCATTCTATCATCTTACTTCCATTGTGTTGAGAGTGATTGAGTGAAAGACAATGAGAGGTGTTTTGAGCAAGGGACTGAGGGAAGATGAACCTCTTCACCATTGTCTTGCTTTTTTTATATTCTCTACTAGATCTTCAACTTGTTGGTGTGCTTGGTGGTGGATGCGAAGGAGCGATGGCATTGGGTCGTGTTGATCATGGTCATGGAACCATCTTCGAGTCTTGGAGTCATCAAACACAAGAAGGTAAGTTAGCTGAGTTTACTACAACTCGAACTAGTCTTATGTTCTTGCTTTCTTGGGTTGGAGAGGACGATGCTTAGTTAGTTAGAGTGGAGTGTTGAGAGACAAGGTGAGAGATTGTCACCAAAGTGAGCTATAGCTTCTGAAATAATGGAAGTCCATCCAAAGTTCTGATTATTGGTGCGTTAGGCTCAATATTTTGGTTTCGTTTCTAGGATCTAGGACAGTACAACTATTGAGATTCTCACACTCCTACATTGTGGCGGAATAAGAGGCTTGTGCATGGGCATGGATGGGATCAATGTGATTCCATTTGTCTCTGTTTGTGGCTAGCATTCCAAAACCCATGCGTCTAGGTTAGGAATGCCGAATCGGAAAGAACCCATGCGTCACTTTGTTTCTCCCTCCTTCCTCTCTCCCTCCCTCCCTCCACCCCTCTATTTCTCTCTTCCCCTCCATTTACCCCTCTCTTTGTTTTCCTTCTCCTCTTTCTCTCCCTCTCTCTCTTTTTCTCTTCCCCTCCCTTTCTTATTTCCCCTCCATTTTTCATGCTTTACCTCCATTATACTTACACAATCATAATTCTAAATTTTTATAAATTTTATTTTCTCCCTAATTTCTTTATCCCAAAATTACATTTTTGGTATTTTTTATTTTTAAATATAAAATGATATAATTTATAAAAAAATTTATTCAAGAAATTAATTTGAACTCTAGTCCAGTATCATATTTAATATCATCCCATATGAACATGATCTGATCACCCAAACCAAGAAAACCATAATTTTTCACTTAAAACATGCATTTCGAGCTTTTGAAAATTAATAACTCACGATTATAGACACGTTCTATATTTTATGGTTCATATACCTCAAATACATCTTCATCTCTTAACATCATTGGTCATCACTACTTAGGGTTGGCATGGTTCCACATCAATCCAGTTCAAGCCGAACAGTTGATATCCATCCCGATCTGCTCACAAGAATTCCCACATGAACTACCCACAAGAGGAGAGAGAGGGAGGAGAGAGAAGGACTAAATTTCCATATCTTTGATATTAGTCAGTTAATCACGGAGCCGAGATTAGCATTTTGAAGTGAAAATTTTGAGGAAGAGGTTGGTGCAATTAGATTATATGCTTCTTCTTTACCTCTCTAGTCCCTCCCCCCTTCCCCCCTCCATTTTCATCATCATTGCCTCCCAAGATGGCTTCGCTTTTTTTTCCAAAAAAAGAACGCCCCGTTGCCGCTTGTCTATGAGTTTTTGGGGGTTGGGGACTCCCAAAGGTCACCTCGCACCCGAGCAGAGCTATCTTGCAAGTTCGGCAACCAAATTGCGTTTTAAGATTTTTGCATGAGTGTTTTAGGGTCCCACACTACTTGGAATTCGTTCCACTTCATTTTGGCACCTAGAAAAATTACTAAAAATTCGAGACTGATGTGAAGTCTGTCTTCAGAAACACTTTTAAATCCCACTTTCCACAGTCGCTTAAAATCGTCAAGTTTGCATCCACTGTTTTCAACGAGCTTTAATTTTTTCCTCAAATTAACAAAATTTGGCATATTTCTGGCTCTTGTCTGGTCATAAAATCCCACTCTTAATTACCATGCCCGATCCAATTTGCAAAGAAAACCCTTGCGGAGAAGGTTTTTGTTCAAAAAATCAAAATTTCAGCAAAAGTGTAGTATTTGGTGTTGCCTATGGTTGCCATGGGCCGATTAGGTTTAGAGAGAGGCATAAAGAGACACTATGAGTAGGTAGGTAGGCAAACAAGCATAGAGGGAGAGAGAGAGAGCTCAAAGGTGCAATAGCAAAGCAAAAATTTCATCAAAAGGAAAAACAAGCTTGATTTTCTTTTTTGTATTTCACAAAGAAAGAAGTTTATATACAAGAAATTTATAAGGGATTAGTCTGTATCTCTAATGGCTCACCTAAATAAGAATTTTTTGGTCCTTAGTTGCAAGAAGTTTTAGACCTTTTTTAAATGGCCTCTCTCCTATGAGCTTATGCTCATGAGGAATCAAGCAAAAGATTATGATATCATCGTAACTCATAATGTGAGAATTATAGCAAGAATTTATCTAAAATATCTTATAAAAATGGAAAAGAAAGTATTTTGTTGTCTTTTCTCCTTACCCCATTAAACATCCCAAATTCAAAGGTTTTGTAGGGTTACCATAGAAATAGCACTCTTCAACCAATAGGATCACTCAAAAGCATGAAACTTTCTCCCAAATTTCCACTATACCTTTGTATATCCCCTAAATTTATGCAAATCATCCTTCTCACTTTCGCTAGGTCTCTACTTTAGTCATTGCATGGATTTTACCAACTCTCATTGGGTTGGAGAGATGAGTTTTTTGGCATGCCGCTAGTGGCTACTTCTTCTCTTTTACCTCAACCCCATTAATGTCTACAAAAGGCCAAATCCGCCTATGAGAGCAAAATGTTACATCCTAAAGCCACGGAATATTCCCAAGTCTCAAATATAGTTGTCATCTAATCTGAATGGCACACAATTTTGGCTTGATTTGTGTGCTTAGGACCCTTATAGACTACACAGACATCCATTCAAGAGAAATGTCTACAAACATGCATCACTCTAGACTATGTTGAACCTAGAAATTAGAAGTCATAGTGGCTATTACCAGCCAAGCCATTGTGATTGGTTGTTCAACCATGTTGCTTTGTTGGTGTGTGTAATTTCTGTAACAGATGTAGTGCATAATCCCTCCTTTCTAGGGACCCCTAAAGCTAATCTATAAGGGGCCTTTTTAGGAGATCCCATGGTTATTAAAATAGCTATAGAATACAACATACTTATAGTACCATTTGAAGAATAGGAAAGGAAGATTATGGCTTACAACTATGAGTATACTTCTCCTACATCAAGTTTGGCTCCTGGCATCAAATGAAAACTCTTCAACAAGCTAGTAACCCTCTTTATTGTGGGAGCTTTCACTCAACCTCCAAGACCCATGGACCAGTTATTGTTTCAAGCGTTCTAAGCCGAGCACTAATGGCTACCTCTCACATACGTGATGTGCCATCCATATCTACGGGTGTAGTGAGATTACCTCCATGCCGATCGAGTTACCTCCTCTCCCGCGCACTCCGGTAGCTCCACGATTCAAGTGTAAGCTTCAAGCAAGCTCCATGCTCCACGCTCCATCACCGTGAGCAAGAGAAGAGAAGAGAAGAGAAGACAAGAGAAGACAAGAGAAGGAGAAAGGAGAGATAGAGAGCTTCTCCTCCCCGGTCCCTCACCCTCACACACTCACTCCCTCACACTCTCACAGTCCCTCTCTCAAGAATAAGCTCAAGCAAGCAAGAACAAGAAGAAGAAGAAGAAGAGGAGAGCCACTTTGTCCACACACAAGAATGAGCTTCTCATTCACTTTTCAACTTTATATACAAAACCCTAAATCCCCTTTTGGGTGGTCATCCCCTTATCCCCTTTTTTACATGCCTGGCCACTGCCTAGGCCCTTTTTCCCATTGTCCTTCTATCTTTCTAACTTCCTTTCCACCGCCCATCTACATTTACAAATTGCGCGGGTGAGAGCCCGGCACTCCTTGAATTAAATCATGATGCGCTTGTGCTCTTTTACAAAAGTATTGACTTGCGCTTTTCCTTGTGCACCTTTTTCCCTTATTTAGGACTTTTCTACGCTTCTTGTGTTTCTAGATTTTTCTTGGCGCGCCTTCGTCTTCCGTTTCACTTTGCCTTGGCCTTTGTCTTCTGCTTTAGCTTTTCCAGATCTAGGTGGATGGTGGTAGGATTGTTGGAGTTGGTGGTATGGTTGTTCTTTGTTGGGGATTGCATTGATGGCCAGCACAAGTATTGGTTTGTTGGGGATTCTGTACATGACGATTCTTTGCAGGCTTGCACGATGATAAAGGATAAGAATTCAGAGTTGGGTGTCAATGAAGAGAGAACAACACTTTCGTTGGAGTCTTCAATACCTGCAATTGAAAACCTCTAATAGGTGGTCTCTCCCTAGGGGTAGTGCTAGTCTTCTCTATCGTGCACAAGACATAGTTCAATTAGTTTGGGAGATAGGTCAAACTCTAAGCTAGTTCAGAGTATTGTCTTGCACTTGAGGACCCAAACTATTTATATATTTCTGTGCAGATATTATGTGAGTGCTAGGCTCGAGATGCCAGGGGGATACTGTTGGGTTGCTAGGAGGTTAGCTATGTTTGCATACCATGGGGTAATGGTTTCAACTAGAAAGAGGGAAGCATCAGGGAGGTCTGGATCATCCTGCTCTTCTTCATCTTCGCTTTGAGGGACTTGCGATAGATGATCAACCATATAACAGGGGAGCGACTAGGTTTGGTAATCACTTCAAAGCCAAACTCTTGAAATAGAAGGAGCCATTTCATCATTCTTCCCTTCACATCGGCCTTGTTCATATCAAGAAGGATAGGGCTTCATGGTCCATGTAGAATTTAAAGTGTGTCGATAGTAGATAGTGTCAGAACTTCTCCAAGGCAAACACCATTGGTGGTAGACACTTAAGCTCTATCGGTCATAGTAGAGTTCCTTTCTTAGTCAGTTACTTTTCGGCTTGCATAATAGATAGGTTGATCTAACTTTGAGGGGCCTTTTTGGCATAAGACTGCACCTAGGCCTTCAAGTGATGCATTAGTGTGCACATGGAACTCCTTCATCCAATAAAGAGGTTGCAGGATTGGTGCTTCAATCAAACACTCCTTCAGGGCATTGAATGCCTCGTCACAATTAGTGGTCCATGTAAACTCTGTATCTTTTCTGAGGAGTTTATGCAAAGGGGCTGGCTTGGTTGCAAAGTGTGCAATGAACCTTCTATAATAACCCACATGGCCAAGAGATCCCCTCAATTATTTTAGCTTGTTTAGTGTTGTCAAGGCAACAGTCTTCTCAATCTTGGCAGTATCTATTTCTATTCCCTGTGCAGAGAAAATGTGGCCGAAAAGAACTTCCGACGAGACTCGAAAGACACATTTATCGGGGTTGAGAGAAATCTCGTACTCTCGACATTTGTTAAAGAACTGCTTTAGGTGTCCCCAATGCTCATGGATGAGGCTATAGATACATAAGTCATCTAGGTATACCTCAATGAAGTCATGTAGATGGTTCTGGAATGCAGCCATCATCACTTGTTGGAAGGTAGCAAGGGTGTTACTACATAGCCCAAATTGCATTACTCTATAAGCATAGGTTCCCCAATTTGTTATGAAGGTTGTTTTGGATTGATCCTCTTATGTGATTTGGACTTGGTTGTATGCGTTGAATCCATCTAAGAGGGAATAGAGATCATGGCCTGCCACTGTGTCCAAGAGCTTTTGGTCTATGAAAGGGATAGGAAAATGATCCTTCTTCATCTTAGAATTCATCTTTTAGAAGTCCACGCATATTTACAGCTTTCCATTCTTCTTGGGTACTACCACAATGGGAGAAACCCATTCAATATTGGCCATTGGATTGATAAACTCAACTTGAAGGAGCTTTAGTAATTCAGCCTTCACTAGGGCAGAGTAATTTGGATTCATATGCCTCTATCTCTGGCTCAGAGGTTTGGCATTAGTAGGCTCTAGGTCGATGTGATGTTGGCATATTGTGGGATCATTCCCCTTCAGATCTTTTTATGACCATGCAAACATGTCTAAGTTCTCCTTTAGTAGGTCACGCAAGACCAATAGTTAAATGTCCCACTTTTGATGGCACTTTCTAGACCATGTATTAGAACACATCAAATCTCTCCCACCTCTCACAAGAATGGATATATTGGCAATATTCACCTTCAGCATCTATAGTTGTTCTGTAATCACATCCATAAGCTCTTTCTTGACTGAATTGGACAAGTAGTCCTTTAAAATTTCACCTCTTGGAGTACTTGTAGTAGGGTTTTGGAAAGCTTCTGTGATCACTGCGTACACTCATTGGGTTGATCAAGAGGGTTCTCTATTCTAGTTTTGATTCAAAGCTCCTGTTGAGAATTGGGGTTGTTGATTTCAGTGGGTAGGATTCTACTGTTGTTGAGTCTCCTTTGGAGGAACTGTTTGAGGCCACTATTGTTGTGGTTGAGCCATCATTTAAGGCATTGTCATTTGCGGCCATTGTGGATTCGGTGCACCATATTGCGGCACTATTTGCATCTGGGGGTAGGGGTAGGGAGCTCTCCCCAGGATTACATTTGGTGGGTATACCATTCCTGGCATGGGAGGAGGTAAGAATCCTCTTCTTGAGAGGTAATTGATAACCTTGATTCAACTTCGTCATATAGTCTTGCACCTTCCACTGCAGCTTGTAGATTGATTGGTCTTCTCAATTCCACAAACTTACGAACTTTTGGTTGTAGTCCTCTAAGAAAAACTCTTTTCTGGATACCTTCATCCAAATGAAACACAATATTAGTGAGTTTGGTAATCTCCCAATTCCCCTTTTTTTAATACAAAAAAGGTGGCACCCAGCTAACATGCCCATAAGTTTCTCAAAACCATATGATATGACCTTGGGTTGGAGAGGAGGATGCTTACTTAGTTAGAGTGGAGTGTTGAGAGACAAGGTGAGAGATTGTCACCAAAGTGAGCTATAGCTTCTGAAATAATGGAAGTCCATCCAAAGTCCTGATTATTGGTGCGTTAGGCTCAATATTTTGGTTTCGTTTCTAGGATCTAGGACAGTACAACTATTGAGGTTCTCACACTCCTACCTTGTGGCAGAATAAGAGGCTTGTGCATGGGCATGGATGGGATCAATGTGATTCCATTAGTCTCTGTTTGTGGCTAGCATTCCAAAACCCATGCGTCTAGGTTAGGAAGGCCGAATCGGAAAGAACCGGTTCATTGGATTGAGATTTTGAAGATATGCATTGTTAGGGTAGGAAAAAACACAAAACACAAAAAAAAACACAAAAAACTCAAAACTCAAATCTTAAATACAAAATGAAAACTCATACTCTCCTTATTGGATTTCTTGTGTAGCAAGGTTGTGCATATGCTATTAATTTTTGTGTCTTCTTGGAAAGCTTGCAATTTATCTAATGGTGGAAGAAGTATTAGAAGAAGGTAGAAAAGAAGGGTGAAGGAAGAAGAGATAGGAGAATGAGGTCTCGATTTTGTTGGTGGGTTAGGCTCAACAATTTCTCTCTCTCCCTCATTGTTTCTCTTCCTCACCTTCCCTCTCTCTCCCTCCTTCCATCTCTCCATTTCTCTCTTTCCCTCCCTCTCTCTCTTTCTTTCTCCATCTCTCTATTTTTCGTGAAGCCCTCTCTCTCCCCCTTTTTGTTTTTCTCCTTCTTAAAAACAAAGAAATGGGAAGCAATGTCTCCCTCTCTCTCCCCTCTCCCTCTATTTTTCTCTCTTTCCCCTCTCTCTATTCTCTCATCATTTCTCTATTTCTCTCTCCCTCTCTCTCACTCTCTATTTTTATCTTTTCCACCATCTCTCTTTCCATCTCTCTATATCTCTCTTTCTCCATCTCTCTCTATTTATTTTCTCTCTCTCTCCATGACTTTATTTGTCTCTCTCTTCTTTTCACTCTCCTCTCTCTTGCTCTTTTCCTCACCCTTCTTCTCTCTCCTCCCTCTCTCTCCCTTTCTTCTCTCTCCCCCTCTATTTTTATCTCTCCTCCCTCTTTATTTCTCTCTTTCTGTTTCCTTGTTTCCTTCCCTTTCCCTCTCTTTGTTTCTCCCTCCTTCCTCTCTCCCTCCCTCCCTCCACCCCTCTATTTCTCTCTTCCCCTCCATTTACCCCTCTCTTTGTTTTCCTTCTCCTCTTTCTCTCCCTCTCTCTCTCTTTCTCTTCCCCTCCCTTTCTTATTTCCCCTCCATTTTTCATGCTTTACCTCCATTATACTTATACAAACATAATTCTAAATTTTTATAAATTTTATTTTCTCCCTAATTTCTTTATCCCAAAACTGTATTTTTGGTTTTTTTTATTTTTAAATATAAAATGATATAATTTCTAAAAAAAATTATTCAAGAAATTAATTTGAACTCTAGTCCAGCATCATATTTAATATCATCCCATATGAACATGATCTGATCACCCAAAACCAAGAAAAATATAATTTTTCACTTAAAACATGCATTTTGAGCTTTTGAAAATTAATAACTCACGATTATACACACATGTTCTATATTTTATGGTTCATATACCTCAAATACATCTTCATCTCTAAACATCATTGGCCATCACTACTTAGGGTTGGCATGGTTCCACATCAATCCGGTTTAAGCCGAACATTTGATATCAATCCCGATCTGCTCACAAGAATTCCCACATGAGCTGCCCACAAGAGGAGAGAGAGGGAGGAGAGAGAAGGACTAAATTTCCATATCTTTGATATTAGTCAGTTAATCACGGAGCCGAGATTGGCATTTTGAAGTGAAAATTTTGAGGAAGAGGTTGGTGCAATTAGATTATATGCTTCTTCTTTACCTCTCTAGTCCCTCCCCCCTTCCCCCCTCCATTTTCATCATCATCGCCTCCCAAGATGGCTTCGTTGTTTTTCCAAAAAAATAACACCCCGTTGCCACTTGTCGTATGAGTTTTTAGGGGTTGGGGGCTCGCAAAGGCCCCCCGCCCCCCGAGCAGAGCTATCTTGCAAGTTCGGCAACCAAATTACGTTTTAAGATTTCTGCATGAGTGTTTTAGGGTCCCACACTACTTGGAATTCGTTCCACTTTATTTTGGCACCTGGAAAAATTACTAAAAATTCGAGATTGATGTGAAGTCTGTCTTTAGAAACACTTTTAAATCCCACTTTCCACAGTCGCTTAAAATCGTCAAGTTTGCATCCACTGTTTCCAACGAGCTTTAATTTTTTCCTCAAATTAACAAAATTTGGCATATTTCTGGCTCTTATCTAGTCATAAAATCCCACTCTTAATTACCATGCCCGATCCAATTTGTAAAGAAAACCCTTGCGGAGAAGGTTTTTGTTCAAAAAATCAAAATTTTAGCAAAAGTATAGCATTTGGTGTTGCCTATGGTTGCCATGGGCCGATTAGGTTTAGAGAGAGGCATAAAGAGACACTACGAGTAGGTAGGTAGGCAAACAAGCATAGAGGGAGAGAGAGAGAGCTCAAAGGTGCAATAGTAAAGCAAAAATTTCATCAAAAGGAAAAACAAGCTTGATTTTCTTTTTTGTATTCCACAAAGAAAGAAGTTTATATACAAGAAATTTGTAAGGGATTAGTCTGTATCTCTAATGGCTCACCTAAATAAGAATTTTTTGGTCCTTAGTTGCAAGAAGTTTTAGACCTTTTTTAAATGGCCTCTCTCCTATGAGCTTATGCTCATGAGGAATCGAGCAAAAGATTATGATATCATCGTAACTCATAATGTGAGAATTATAGCAAGAATTTATCCAAAATATCTTATAAAAATGGAAAAGAAAGTATTTTGTTGTCTTTTCTCCTTACCCCATTAAACATCCCAAATTCAAAGGTTTTGTAGGGTTACCATAGAAATAACACTCTTCAACCAATAGGATCACTCAAAAGCATGAAACTTTCTCCCAAATTTCCACTATACCTTTGTATATCCCCTAAATTTATGAAAATCATCCTTCTCACTTTCGCTAGGTCTCTACTTTAGTCATTGCATGGATTTTATCAACTCTCATTGGGTTGCAGACATGAGTTTTTTGGCATGCCACTAGTGGCTACTTGTTCTCTTTTAGCTCAACCCCATTAATGTCTACAAAAGGCCAAAATCTGCCTATGAGAGCAAAATGTTACATCCTAAAGCCACGGAATATTCCCAAGTCTCAAATATAGTTGTCATCTAATCTGAATGGCACATAATTTTGGCTTGATTTGTGTGCTTAGGCCCCTTATAGACTACACAGACATCCATTCAAGAGAAATGTCTACAAACATGCATCACTCTAGACTATGTTGAACCTAGAAATTAGAAGTCATAGCAGCTACTACCAACCAAGCCATTGTGATTGGTTGTTCAACCATGTTGCTTTGTGGGTGGGTGTAATTTCTGTAACAGATGTAGTGCATAATCCCTCCTTTCTAGGGACCCCTAAAGCTAAGCTATAAGGGGCCTTTTTAGGAGGTCCCATGGTTATTAAAATTGTTGAGATATCGAGCTCCACTCGTGATATGCCAGGGTGACCGTTGTGCATTTATATCACCGACTTGTCAGTTTGCAGATGCGGTTGGTACACCGCCTATGAATAATAGCTAGATGACAGCTATCCTTATCTACTCTAGTTCGTGGCTCAGTTAGTATGCCACCTTAGTTAGTTGAGTTTGTTTTGAGACCCATATATAGGGTTCTTCTATTTCTATGTATTTGAGTTCTTTTTGGCTTACACAACTAAGAAGAGGAAAACTGTTTTCAGCCTCCACCTCTGTGTGTATTTCCCCATTGTGCAAGCAAGAAAGCTACAAGTGAGACTCCTTCCTTCTCTCCCACAATCTTGACATGGTATTAGAGCCTTGTTCGTGGTAAGGAGCTCAAGAAAGCAAGCCAAGTTCGCGTGTTCTGGTAAGAGGAGCAGTGTTGCTTTCATTTCTCTGTCTTGGGAGCATATCTCTGCAAGTAGCACAGTCGGAAATTGCAAGAGTACATTGTCTCAGGTTGAGACACCCTTCGCGGTGAAGCAAGAGGGAATATATGCTGCGGGCAAGGGCTTTAGCCCTTGGTAACCCTGTTTTTTTGATTTGAGGCCATTTCGAGGCCTGTTTTGGAGGCGGAAGTTTTCTGCACGCACTCAGGAAAAGGCCCTGTTTTATGCTGTGCGACCACTGTTCTACAGTCGGTGAAAAGTTACCACAGAAATTGCATCGTATGCTTGTGTGTAGAGACATTGGGAGTTATACAATCATCCTTGGTTCCTGTTTATGCAAAATCGTCACTAGGAAGTGACTGTGTGGTCAAATACCACTTTCGCCAGTTTTGCATATTTGCCCTTGTGAGGGTGAAGCTGTGTTTTTTGCAGTGACAGAATTTTTTGCAGTGTTCTGTAATGGCGTTTGATTCTCTTTCACAGATTGTAACTGAAAAGCTTGATAAGAATAACTTCCAAGCATGGAAGTTTAGAATGATGAATTTCCTTATGGGAAAAGGATATTGGGAATTTGTTGCAGGGAATGAAGAAGAACCAGTTCTTCCTGATGTTCCCAATCAACAACAAATGCAGGCATTTAAAGCATGGCATGAGAGAGCCAGGAAAGTTATGTACTGGCTGTCTATCAACATTTCAGACTCTATGATTGTGCATATTCAAGATGCAAGTACGCCAAAGGAGGCATGGGATACTTTGTCAAAATTGTATAGCACAAATACGCAAGCCAGGAAAATGCAGCTCAAGCAAGAGTTGCATAATGTGCAAAGAGAAAATATGAGCATCAATGACTACCACATGAAGGTGAAGAAGATTGCAGATGCACTTGCTTCCATTGGGTCGCCAATGGAAGATTATGATTTAGTTTCTGTGACCTTCAATGGTCTAGGAAAGGATTATGCACAGTTCCGAACATCCATTTCCGTCCGTGAAAGATTTTATGATTTTGAGGAGTTGATTGCTCTTCTAATTTCTGAGGAGCAGAGAAATGGTGGTGCATCTTCTTCAAGAGGAACTTCAAAAGAAGCTATCTTCTACTCAAATGCTGGAAGAGGTAGAGGCAGAGGTAGAGGAGGCCGATCTGGAGGCCGTGGTAGAAATCAGAATATGCAACAAACTCAAGAAAACCAATCCTATGGAGGAGGACGTGGTAACTCTAGAGGCAGGGGGAGCCAAAGAGGTCATGGTGGATGGCAAAGAGGCCAAAATGCAAACAGTAATGTTGAATGCTACTACTGTGGTAAAATGGATCATATGGCTAAATACTGCTATAAAAAGCAGAATGACATCATGAATGGAAAACTGCAACAAGGGAATTATGCATCTTCTAGTAGATAGGGTGATGACAAAAATGAGCATTTGTTTATGGTGCAGCACATGAACAATTCTGTGACAAGTACAGAAGAAAGCAACGATGTATGGTATGTTGACTCAGGTGCATCAAACCACATGATAGGTCATGCAGAATGGATGGAGGATGCAAGGAAAATGGAAAAACCAGGATTTGTGGAGACTGGTGATGATACTGCACATCCTATTGTGCAGATTGGAAAAATTCCTTTGTCTATGCAGGATGGGAAAAAGAAATACCTGTCCGATGTATTTCATGTCCCGAATATCACCAAGAATCTGGTTTCTGTTGGTCAAATGGTTGAGCAGGGCTTGCAGGTCAGATTTAATCCTCATGGATGCTTTGTTGAGGATATAAAAAATAAAGGTCGCTTGATAGCAAAAGGAAAGAAGAAGGGCAGAATGTTTACGTTGGATGCAGACATGTCTGAATTGAGTGCAGCAATGTTTGCACATGGGACCGGTGTAGTTGCAGATATTGATATCTGGCATAAATGCATTGGTCATGTTAATGTACAGCGACTTAAATCAATGCATGCCCAAAATATTGTTGCAGGATTGCCTAAATTCAAGGTTGCAGAAATGCATAAGGTATGTGAAGCCTGCCAATTTGGAAAACAGGCAAGGAAACCATTTCCTAGACATGTTCAAGAGAGTAAGAAGCCATTGGAATTAATCCACTCTGATGTGTGGACTACTAAAGCTACATCTCTTGGAGGCTGTCATTATTTTGTTACTTTTATTGATGACTATAGCAGAAAAGTTTGGGTGTATTTTATGAAAAAGAAAAGTGAAGTTTTTGGGCATTTCAAAACTCTTAAAGCTATGGTTGAAAAAGAAACAGCTCTGTAAATAAAATGCTTAAGGTCAGATGGAGGGGGAGAGTACCTCTCAAATGAGTTTGCAAGGTTCCTGCAGGAGCATGGCATAAAGCAGCAATATTCATGCAGTCATACCCCACAACAAAATGGAATTGCAAAAAGGAAAAACAAGCATATTGGAGAGGTATCTCGTGCCATGCTCAATGAAAAAGACCTCCCAGAATTTTTATTTGGGTTGAGGCAATTGCTACAGCAGTCTACATAATGAACAGGACTCCCACTGCAGCAATACATGGGATGACTCCAGAGGAGAGGTATAATGGTAGGAAACCAGATATTTCTCATTTGAAGATTTTTGGCTGCATTGCCTATGTTCATGTGCCAGATGAGTTGAGATCCAAGTTGGATCCAAAAGCTGAGAAGTGTATCTTTATTGGTTACTCTTTGCAGTAGAAAGGGTATAGATGCTATAACCCTTCTATTCGTAAGTTTACAGTGAGCAGAGATGTTGTTTTTGATGAGATGAGTAGCTGGTATAAACCAGTAAATGTGATTGATAATGTAGATGCACAAAATGGTAATGCTGCATAGAATTCATAACAGCAGTCACAAGATATTAGTGGACCTGGAGCGTCCTCTAGCAGTGGTTCACATTCTTCGCCATGGATAGGCAGATTGAGATCAGGAGAATCTTCTCAAAGCAATGCAGATAGTGGTATGCAGGTATCACGAAAAGGAAAAGAGAAGGTAGATCAGCCCATGTTTGATATGAATGCAGGTCATCTTATGTGGATGGTGAATCCAGTGGCTCAGAACAGAGCATTGATGATGAGTTGGGTATTCCTTCTATTGTTACACCTGGAGTAAGGAAGACCAAGGATGTTTTGAGAGCACTTGAGAGTGAACCTACTTTGCGCAGGTCTACCAGAGCTAGGTATCCTGTGGATAGGCTGAAATATGATGGATTTATAGCCATTCACTATGCATATATGGTCAAAGTGATACAGGAACCAGAACCCACTTCTTTTGAGCAAGCCATGGGAAAAGAAAAATGGGAGAAAGCCATGGATGAAGAAATGGATGCCTTGGAAGCAAATGCTACATGGAAATTGGTACCTTTGCCTAAAGATAAGAATGCAATTGGTTGTAAGTGGGTTTATAAGGTGAAGCACAATGCAGATGGTTCTGTAAACAGATACAAGGCAAGATTAGTAGTCAAGGGGTATGCACAAACATATGGCATTGATTATGAAGAAACATTCAGTCCGGTTGCAAGGATGGCAACCGTAAGAGCAGTCATTGCTATGGCTGCATCAAAGGAATGGTCTTTACATCAGATGGATGTAAAGAATGCCTTCTTGCATGGTGTTTTGCAAGAAGAGGTCTATATGGAGCAGCCACCAGGTTATGTGCATGCTGTTCATCCTGAGTTTGTTTGCAGGTTGAAGAAAGCATTATATGGCTTGAAGCAAGCACCTAGAGCATGGTCTAACAAGATAGGACAATATCTTGTCACTATTGGATTTCAGATTTCCAAGGCAGATTTCTCACTTTATGTGAGAAAAACAGAGAAAGGTATTATGCTACTTATCATTTATGTTGATGATTTGATTATGACAGGTGACAGTGATGAAGATATCCTTCATGTGAAAATGCTATTGAAGCAGAAGTTTGAGATGAAGGATTTGGGAGAGCTGCGTTATTTCTTGGGCATTGAGGTGATTAGATCACCAAGTGGGATACAGCTCTTGCAAAGGCAGTATGGATTGGACATGCTGTCCAAATATGGGATGACAGGCTGTAAGCCTATTTCAGTTCCTTTGGAGGAGAATGTGAAGCTGAGCGCAGATGCAGGTGAGCTTCTGGAAGACCCTACTATGTACAGACGCATAGTAGGAAGTTTGATTTATATGACTATTACCAGGCCAGATTTGAGCTATGCTGTTGGATTGGTAAGTCAATTTATGCAGGGTCCAAGGAAACTGCATTTGGATACGGCTACATACTCAGGTATGTGAAGTCCACATTGTAGTATGGACTATTTTATGAGACTGGGATTCAGATACAGTTGCATGGATACACTGATGCTGATTGGGCTGGTAGTATTTCTGATAGACGATCTACCAGTGGATATGTGTTCTCTTTTGGGAGTGCTGCAGTCACTTGGAGCAGCAAGAAACAGTCTACAGTTGCCTTATCCAGCACAGAGGCTGAGTACAGGGGCGCAGCAATGGCTGCATGTGAGGTAGCTTGGTTGCATAAGCTACTTTATGATATGCGTCAGCCTACAGATGGGCCAGTTGTCATTTATTGTGACAACATGAGTAGTATACACTTGGCAAATAACCCAGTCTATCATGCTAGAACAAAGCACATTGAGGTGCATTATCACTATGTGCGGGAGAGGGTTTTACTAGGTCTTATTGATCTAGTTTATGTCAGCACAGAGGATCACGTAGCTGACATATTTACGAAGGCATTGGGCACAGAGAAGCTGCGCAAGTTCAGAGACCTGCTTGGTGTGCAGGAATTGGGATTGAGATCGAGGGGGAGTGTTGAGATATCGAGCTCCACTCGTGATATGCCAGGGTGACCGTTGTGCATTTATGTCACCGACTTGTCAGTTGCAGATGTGGTTGGTACACTGCCCATGAATAATAGCTAGATGACAGCTATCCTTATCTACTCTAGTTCGTGGCTCCGTTAGTATGCCACCTTAGTTAGTTGAGTTTATTTTGCGACCCATATATAGGGTTCTTCTATTTCTATGTACTTGAGTTCTTTTTGGCTTACACAACTAAGAAGAGGAAAATTATTTTCAGCCTTCACCTCTGTGTGTATTTCCCCATTGTGCAAGCAAGAAAGCTACAAGTGAGACTCCTTCCTTCTCTCCCACAATCTTGACAAAAATAGCTATAGAATACAACATACTTATAGTACCATTTGAAGAATAGAAAAGAAAGATTATGGCTTACAACTATGAGTATACTTCTCCTACATCAAGTTTGGCTCCTGGCATCAAATGAAAACTCTTCAACAAGCTAGTAACACTCTTTATTGTGGGAGCTTTCGCTCAACTGCCAAGACCCATGGACCGCTTATTGTTTCAAGCGTTCCAAGCCGAGCACTAATAGCTACCTCTCACATAGGCAATGCGCCATCCATATCTACGGGTATAGTGAGATTACCTCCATGCCGATCGAGCTACCTCCTCTCCCATGCGCTCGGGTAGCTCCACGATTCAAGTGCAAGCTTCAAGCAAGCTCCATCCTCAAGCTCCATGATCCAAGATCCATCACCGCGAACAAGAGAAGAGAAGAGAAGAGAAGAGAAGAAGAAAGGAGAGATAGAGAACTTCTCCTCCCCGATCTCTCACCCTCACACACTCACTCCCTCACACTCTCACACTCCCTCTCTCAAGAATAAGCTCAAGCAAGCAAGAAGAAGAAGAAGAAGAAGAAGAGGAGAGCTACTTTGGCCACACACAAGAATGAGCTTCTCATTCACTTTTCAACTTTATATACAAAACCCTAAATCCCCTTTTGGGTGGTCATCCCCTTATCCCCTTTTTTACATGGTTGGCCACAGACTAGGCCCTTTTTCCCATTGTCCTTCTATCTTCCTAGCTTCCTTTCTACTACCCATCTACATTTACAAATTGCACGAGTGAGAGCCCGGCACTCCTTGAATTAAATCATGATGCGCTTGTGCTCTTTTACAAAGTATTGACTTGCGCTTTTCCTTGTGCGCCTTTTTCCCTTATTTAGGACTTTTCTGCGCTTCTTTTGTTTCTAGATTTTTCTTGGTGCGCCTTCATCTTCCTTTTCACTTTGTCTTGGCCTTTCTCTTCTTCTTTAGCTTTTCCAGATTTTACACCTTGGTCATCTGAGGTTAGCATTACCTCTCCTAGATGAGTGCCTGTCCCATGGCACTCACCGTCGTAGGTAGTAGGATTTGGCATACACTGAAGACGTGGGTGGAATGGACATCGATGGTTGCCGTGGAGGAGTGTTGGTGGTGGTGTGGAGGAAGGTCATTGGGGGCATGTTGGTGGCCTAGGTGGCAGGCACTACAACAAAAAGGCTCCATAGACGCGCTTGTAGACGCAATATTTGAATTGTGAAAAAAAAGTCGGGTGCGTTTATAAACGCGTCTATTTTCGCGTCTACCAAATCGCGTCTAAAAGCGCACTTATAGGCAGAAGTAGATGCACATTTAGACGCGCCTATAGACGCAGGTATAAACGCGCTATGTAAATATATAATCATATTTAAAAAAATGTAGATATATTCATATTGTGCATCTATACACGCGTGTATCTACGCGTCTAACACCGCGTTTACTCTGAAAGTTTTTGACAAGAATAGACGCGCATTTATCCTGCAATTTAGACGCGTTGATAGACGTGCAAAACAGAGGTATGAAAAAAAAACCAGGCTTTGCAGGCCACATGCTCTCTGGTTTTTTTCCCCTCCATCAACATCAAATTATATACTTAGGAAAAATAGAGAAAGATTATTTCAAAGATTGAATACTGAAAACAAAACAATGTATGTAGCACACAAAATTTCATATATATAGATGAAACGTTTTTACATTATGAGTTCTAGTTCTTGTGACGTCATGATCGCAAGCACTAGCTGAAAGTAATACATATCAAAAATGAAAATTACAAGCCAAGGGGAGGTATGCATGCATGGGGCTCCTCTATATCTCCTCAGAAGAGGCATCATCATCGCTACCACCACCACTGTCTGTGCCACTGCCGTTGCTGCCACCGCTACTGCTAGTCCCCCCTTCGCTATCCTCAACTGCATCAGGGTTCGCCTACACAAAGGATTAAAGTATATAAATACCATTACAAACAATAAATCATATTGATCTATACTTTTCATGTAAAAAATAAGACATACCTCTTCTGGTGGTGGAATCCTTATGGCGCGATTATATTGCTCCTCCGTGATGAGTCCCTCCTCGTAGAAATGCTGTCAAGTGGACACCCGGTTATGACCTCGATGGTAGCCTACCTCTCTAGGAGTAGGCATCCTACCAACGATATGGAACTACAAAACAATTTGAACATACAACGTATTAAAACACACTACATAATGAAGTGAAACAAATTACAAAATTTAATTTAAAAAAAGAAATCAAATAATACTTACAAACTCAGCCTCCCATGACTCCCTGCCACCCGATCCATAATGCGACGATCCCATGGTTGCCATCTGGATACGTCGCGCCTCTGCATGCTGGTGTCTACCAATGGTGTTTGCCTTGGAGAAGTTCTGACACTATCTACTATCGACATACTTTAAATTATACCTGGATCATGAAGCCATATTCTTCCTGATATGAACAAGGTCGATGTGAAGTGAAGAATGATGAAATGGCTCCTTCTATTTCAAGAGTTTGACTTTGAAGTGATTACCAAACCTAGTCGCTTCCCTATTATGTGGTTGATCATCTATCAAAAATCCCTCAAAGCAAAGATGAAGAAGAGCAGGATGATCTAGACCTCCCTGATGCTTCCCTCTTTCTAGTTGAAACTGTTACCCCATGGTATGCAAACATAGCCAACCTCCTAGCAACCCAACAGTATCTCCCTGGCATCTCGAGCCCTGAGAAGAAGAAGCTTCTATTGGAATCACCTTTATACAAGAAAGGCAAAGATGAGGTCCTGTGAAGATGTGTTGTAGGAGAGGAGATTGGCATAGTATTGAAAGCATGCCATGACGAGCCATGTGGCAGACACTTCGCAGGAGAAGCAACAGCCAAAAAGGCCTTACTTGCAGGATATTGGTGGCCGACCCTCCACAAGGATGCCTATGACTACTAAAAACGTTTTGATGCCTATCAGAGAATGGGAAAGCCTATCAAATCTAGCGCCATGCCCCTGTAACATATTCTTCCCCTAAAGCCATTCGAGAAGTGAAAAATCGACTTCATTGGTCCCATTGATCCACCAAGCAGAAAGAAACAAAATAGATACATCTTGGTTTGTACATACTACGTATCTAAGTGATGTGAAGCTAAAGCTCTAAAGCAAGACGATGGCAACAATGTGGTTCTATTCCTGTATGAGAACATCATCACCCATTTTGGCAGCCCCTAGAGCCCATTAGTGAGACCGAGGTATTCACTTCCTTAACAAGATCATGGAAGAATTGATAAAACTGTACAAGATACGTCATTGTAAGTCCACACCCTATATTTATCCTAGAGCCAATGGACAAGTTGAAGTTACCAATCGCATTCTTTGCTTGATTCTGACAAGGACAATTGCTACACATCATCGTGATTGGGACAATCAACTTACAAAGGCTCTCTGGGCATATAGAATCTCCCATAAGGCTGCTACAGGACACCAACTGGTGTATGGAACAAAAGCCGTCTTCCCTGTTGAACTCAAGCTACCCTCTCTAACATGTGGCTATCAAAGAACGCTTAGGGCTAATACCCTAAATGATGCTGGGGCCAAATATGGGTGGAGCATGATGTTGTCTTCGAATGGCTCATTCCTTGTCAGGGCTAATACCCTAAATGAGGTTGGGGCCACATATGTCTCATCATACTGAGAAGTCTTAATTGCACAATATTTATCTGCATTAGTCATGATTTGATAACCCTCTTGAGCCCATTAAATGCGCAAAGTATACCAATTTCGTAAGAAATTGTACTCCGAATCAACAGATCGTTGAAGTGCAGCAAGTTCCTATGGTGCATGGGAATTTTGTTTTTCTTAAAGAATGTGATTAACCATTGACTTAAGGTTTTTCTTGAATATTTTCATTGCAATCATTTTATCTACAATACTGGAGGCCTTAGTGAAAATGAATTTGTATTCTTTCCAAGAACATGGCAAAGAACGTACCTTGTTTGCTATGGGTTCATCAAGTAGGCCTAGGTTCAAACATTCGTAACTTCTAGCAAACAATATGAAAGTTGAGTCTAGTCATCAAATGCACATTACTAAGACATCCCCCATGTCTATGGCCATGTTGGAAGACACTTCAAGAATGGATCATTATTGCTGCGATAGCCTAAGGCCTACCGGTGGCTTAGGTTTAGTCGAATTGGACAAGTTGATACATGGTACTTCAACTTTGGGATTCTCAATGGGTGTGGTAAGCTTGGTTTGAGAATTCCAGAGTTTATTTGAGGCTTTATCATTGATTTTGTAGTGGGTATCACCTTATCAAATGCTACCTGGCCATGACTTTTTGTCTCTAAAGGGTTACGTACTGACATGTTCCCCAATTGTACAAACTTTTCATATTTGCATTTATTATGTTTCACGTCTTAAGCAAAAGAAAAGATAATCAAGCACATGTGATAAGTATCTAAGTCAACACCATGGAATTCAGATAAGTGATGTCTCCTTGTGTTGCATTGGTTTATTATAGTTGTGGCATGAGCTGTGCATGTACTCTCATGAAGTGACAAGTGGATGCAGGATGACGTAGGTCTTTGTGCGAAAGTGTTCAATACCCAAGACACCACAAGACCGCCAACCCCACGAAGAGCCGCGACAAAGCTATGCTGTCAAAAGTGAAAATTACCCTTGTGAGTGCCCATGTTGCATGGCCCAAAGCATGAGCTTAACCACTTCCTCTTTTTGGGTTACACTCTACGGCAGGCACTCACGACAGCTATTACCCTAGTTGTACCAATATCACACGTTCCAAAGAGGGTTGCAATATCTCATGTGTATCTCCCCATCTGAACAACTAGTTCTCTAACAACGAGGCTAGGGCACAATCATCACTGTAATATCCATTTCCTGAGCCTTCGAAGCTTGACATTTTCCAACCCATTGAAAGGTTGATAGCCTCAATATATTGCAATGGTTGTACGTAGGTAAGTCCAAAAAAAAAAAAAGAAAGAAAGAAAGAAAAAAGAACAAGAAAAGGAAACAAAAAAGAAAATGGAAAAGGAAAAAAGAAAAGAAAAGAAAAGAAAAAAAGGGAAAGATACGAAGCACCTACGATCACAGCACAACACCTAGGGGTCCTCAAATTAGGTACATCCAGTGATCTTAGTCGGCTGGCTCCGTCCCTAGTCCCCTAGCCCTTTAGTATCACCCACAATTGTTCAGGGCACATCAAGGGCATGACATACCTAGGGAGCTTGTCTCGCCTATGGTTAAACCTGTCACCCTGACCCATTCGCATGATTCCCTCTTGCACTCTGCCTTAATACCATTGCATTGAATTGTGGTAAGCATTGTAGAATGGCCATGAAAAGTACACTGTCCTCATCAAGCAAGTCCACTAGCTCCCAGCTACCGAAAGTGCGGTGTCCTTGTGTTCAATTATGCTACGTCATGGAGTCACAATGCAAATGATGTCTCATATACCTTCACGTGTACTTCTTCTCAACATGGATAATTTTGCTTCATCCACACATCGTTACGAGAAACCAGCCCGCGATCTTCTAACTACGTAATATCTAAGTATGCACGAGCACTCACATAATATCTGCACCGAAATATATACACAATTTGGATCCTCAAGTGCAAGACAATACTCTGAGCTCGCTTAGAGTTTGACCTATCTCCCAAACTAATTGAACTATGTCTTGTGCACGATAGAGAAGACTAGCACTACCCCTAGGGAGAGACCACCTATGAGAGGTTTTCAATTGCAGGTATTGAAGAATCCAATGAAAGGTTTGTGCTCTCTTCATCGACACGCAACTCTGAATTATTATCCTTTATCATCATGCAAGCGTGCAAAGAATCGTCATGTACAGAATTCCCAACAAACCAACACTTGTGCTGGCCATGATCAGTGCAATCCCCAACAAAGAAGAGCCATACCACCAACTCCAACAACCCTACCACCAGCCACCTAGGCCACCAACATGCCCCCAACGACCTTCCTCCACACCACCACCAACACTCCTCCACGGCAACCATCGATGTCCATTCCACCCACGTCTTCAGTGCATGCCAAATCCTACAACCTACGACGGTGAGTGCCATGGGACTAGCACTCATCTAGGAGGGGTAATGTTAACCTCAGACGAACAAGGTGTAAAATATGGAAAAGCTAAAGCAGAAGAGAAAGGCCAAGGCAAAGTGAAAAGGAAGATGAAGGCGCGCCAAGAAAAATCTAGAAACAAAAGAAGTGCAGAAAAGTCCTAAATAAGGGAAAAAGGCGCACAAGGAAAAGCGCAAGTCAATACTTTGTAAAAGAGCGCATGCGCATCATGATTTAATTTAAGGAGTGCCGGCCTCTCACTCGTGCAATTTGTAAATGTAGATGGGCAGTGGAAAGGAAGCTAGGAAGATAGAAGGACAATGGGAAAAAGGGCCTAGGCCATGGCCAGCCATGTAAAAAAGGGGATAAGGGGATCATCACCCAAAAGGGGATTTAGGGTTTTGTATATAAAGTTGAAAAGTGAATGAGAAGCTCATTCTTGTGTGTGGCCAAAGTGGCTCTCCTCTTCTTCTTCTTGTTTTTGTTCTTGCTTGCTTGAGCTTATTCTTGAGAGAGGGAGTGTGAGAGTGTCAGGGAGTGAGTGTGTGAGGGTGAGGGACCCGGGAGGAGAAGCTCTCTATCTCTCCTTTCTTCTTCTCTTCTCTTCTCTTCTCTTCTCTTGTTCGCAGTGATGGATCTTGGAGCATGGAGCTTGAGGATGGAGCTTACTTGAAGCTTGCACTTGAATCGTGGAGCTACTCGAGTGTGCGGGAGAGGAGATAGCTCGATCGGCATGGAGGTAATCTCACTACACCTATAGATATGGATGGCGCATCGCCTATGTGAGAGGTAGCTATTAGTGCTCGGCTTGGAACGCTTGAAACAATAAGCGGTCCATGGGTCTTGGCAGTTGAGCGAAAGCTCCCACAATAAAGAGTGTTACTAGCTTGTTGAAGAGTTTTCATTCAATGCCAGGAGCCAAACTTGATGTAGGAGAAGTATACTCATAGTTGTAAGCCATAATCTTTCTTTCCTATTCTTCAAATGGTACCATAAGTATGTTGTATTCTATAGCTATTTTAATAACCATGGGACCATGCCTCCATTAAAAGAGGACATTAGTTCTAGTGAATTATCAAAAGAAAGAGGAGACCACTCCCTTGAAGGACTCTCAGCTTCCCAAAGAGCGAGCTAAGCCTCCATTAAAAGAGGACATTAGTTCTAGTGAATTATCAAAAGAAAGAGAAGACCACTCCCTTGAAGGACTCTACCTAGAAACAGTCTGTGGGACATTCATCAGTGAAGTGGAAGGTGAAAAGAAACTAACATTTGTGGATGTTGAAGGTACTGAACATCACGTGAAGGTGGGTCTAAATCTTCCAAAAGAAGAACTATTGGTCTTGCGTGACCTACTAAAGGAGAACTTAGACATGTCTGCATGGTCATAAAAAGATCTGAAGGGGAATGATCCCACAGTATGCCAACATCACATCGACCTAGAGCCTACTAATGCCAAACCTCTGAGGTAGAGATAGAGGCATATGAATCCAAATTACTCTACCCTAGTGAAGGTTGAATTAATAAAGCTCCTTCAAGTTGAGTTTATCTATCCAATGGCCAATATTGAATGGGTTTCTCCCATTGTGGTAGTACCCAAGAAGAATGGAAAGCTATGAATATGCGTGGACTTCTGAAAGATGAATTCTAAGACGAAGAAGGATCATTTTCATATCCCTTTCATAGACCAAAAGCTCTTGGACACAGCAGCAGGCCATGAGCTCTATTCCCTCTTAGATGGATTCAACGCATACAACCAAGTCCAAATCGCATAAGAGGATCAATCCAAAACAACCTTCATAACAAACCGGGGAACCTATGCTTATAGAGTAATGCAATTTGGGCTATGTAGTAACGCCCTTGCTACCTTCCAACAAGTGATGATGGCTGCATTCCAGAACCATCTGCATGACTTCATTGAGGTATACCTAGATGACTTATGTATCTATAGCCTAATCCATGAGCATTGGGGACACCTAAAGCAGTTCTTTAACAGATGTCGAGAGTATGGGATTTCTCTCAACCTCAATAAATGTGTCTTTGGAGTCTCGTCGAAAGTTCTTTTCAGCCACATTGTCTCTGCACAGGGGATAGAAATAGATCTTGCCAAGATTGAGAAGATTGTTGCCTTGACAGCACCAAACAACCTTAATAATTGAGGGGATTTCTTGGCCATGTGGGTTATTATAGAAGGTTCATTGCACACTTTGCAACCAAGGCAGCCCCTTTGCATAAACTCCTCAAAAAAGATACAGAGTTTACATGGACCAATAATTGTGACGAGGCGTTCAATGCCGTGAGGCAATGTTTGATTGAAGCACCAATCCTGCAACCTCTTGATTGGATGAAGGAGTTCCATGTGGACACTAATGCATCACTTGAAGGCCTAGGTGCAATCTTATGCCAAAAGGGCCCCTCAAAGTTAGATCAACCTATCTATTATGCAAGCCAAAAAGTAACCGACTGAGAAAGGAACTCTACTATAACCGAGAGAGCTTAAGTGTCTACCAATGGTGTTTGCCTTGGAGAAGTTTTGACACTATCTACTATCAATACACTTTAAATTCTACGTGGACCATGAAGCCCTATCCTTCCTAATATGAACAAGGCCGATGTGAAGGGAAGAATGATGAAATGGCTCCTTCCATTTCAAGAGTTTGACTTTGAAGTGATTACCAAACCTAGTCGCTCCCCTGTTCTGTGGTTGATCATCTTTCGCAAATCCCTCAAAGCAAAGATGAAGGAGAGCAGGATGATCTAGACCTCCCTGATGCTTCCCTCTTTCTAGTTGAAACCATTAACCCATGGTATGCAAACATAGCTAACCTCCTAATAACCCAACAATATCCCCCTGGCATCTCGAGCCCTGAGAAGAAGAACGTTCTATTGGAATCAGCTCTGTACAATAAAGGCAAAGACGAGGTCCTGTGAAGATGTGCTGCAGGAGAGGATATTGGCATAGTATTGAAAGCATGCCATGACGAGCCATGTGGCAGACACTTCGCAGGAGAAGCAATAGCCAAAAAGGCCTTACTTGCAGGATATTGGTGGCCGACCCTCCACAAGGATGCCTATGACTACTGCAAACGTTTTAATGCCTATCACAGAATGGGAAAGCCTACCAAATCCAATGCCATGCCCCTGTAACCTATTCTTCCCCTAAAGCCATTCGAGAAGTGGAAAATTGACTTCATTGGTCCCATTGATCCGCCAACCAGAAAGAAACAAAATAGATACATCTTGGTTTGTACATACTATGTATCTAAGTGATGTGAAGCTAAAGCTCTAAAGCAGGACGATGGCAACAATGTGGTCCTATTCCTGTATGAGAACATCATCACCCATTTTGGCAGTCCCCTAGAGCTCGTTAGTGAGACCGAGGTATTCACTTCCTTAACAAGATCATGGAAGAATTGATAAAACTGTACAAGATCCGTCATCGTATGTCCACACCCTATTATCCCAGAGCCAATGGACAAGTTGAAGTTACCAATCGCATTCTCTGCTCGATTCTAACAAGGACAATTGCTACACATCATTGTGATTGGGACAATCAACTTACAAAGGCTCTCTGGGCATACAGAACCTCCCATAAGGCTGCTACAGGACACCTGGTGTACGGAACAAAAACCGTCTTCCCTGTTGAACTCAAGCTACCATCTCTACATGTGGCTATCAAAGAATGCTTAGGGCTAGTACCCTAAATGATACTGGGGCCAAATATGGGTGGAGCATGATGTTGTCTTCGAATGGCCCATTCCTTGTCAGGGCTAATACCCTAAATGAGGTTGGGGCCACATATGTCTCATCATACTGAGAAGACTTAATTGCACGGTATTTCTCTGCATTGGTCATGATTTGATAACCCTCTTGAGCCCATTAAATGTGCAAAGTATACCAATTTTGTAAGAAATTGAACTCCGACTCAACAGATCATTGAAGTGCAGCAAGTTCCTATGGTGGCATGGGAATTTTTTTCTTAAAGAATGTGATTAACCATTGACTTAAGGTTTTTCTTGAATATTTTCATTACAATCATTTTATCTACAATAATGGAGGCCTTAGTGAAAATGAATTTGTATTCTTTCCAAGAACATGGCAAAGAACGTACCTTGTTTGCTATGGGTTCATCAAGTAGGCCTAGGTTCAAACGTTCATAACTTCTAGCAAACAATATGAAAGTTGAGTCTAGTCATCGAATGCACATTACTAAGACATCCCCCATGTCTATGGCCATGTTGGAAGACACTTCAAGAATGGATCATTATTGCTGCGATAGCCTAAGGCCTACCGGTGGCTTAGGTTTAGTTGAATTGGACAAGTTGATACATGGTACTTCAACTTTGGGATTCTCAATGGGTGTGGTAAGCTTGGTTTGAGAATTCCAGAGTTTATTTGATGCTTTATCATTGATTTTGTAGAGGGTATCACCTTATCGTCATTAGGCAGGAGCTCACTCATGAGCGATTGTTCATGGACTCTTGGTTGAGCTTTGGGGTCGATAGACCATTGGAGCATGCATGGATTGAGTACCCTTCCTTTTGATTTTTCTCCTACCCTATTTTGGTTGAAATTTTTGGCGCTTGGTTTTTGGGTCATGAGATTGAGGATCATACATGGCACTCGAGAGTTTAGGCAATCACATTAAGATGTTACCTTCATAGTAGCTGTGGGCCTGCAACAGGGCTTTTGAAACCCAGCACACTGCCCAATCATGTGTGAACTATAGGAGCACCAACTCTGTTGTTTAGGCCTAGAGTTTGAGGTATGGAAACTATGAGTTTCAAATGGTCAGCATTTGTGAGACTATGGTCTAGGCTTGTGGACTCAATTGAGTATTTGCATCGTAGCTTTGGTTGTCATCTCTAGATGTTGATGGTGACTTTACTATAGGAGTATGTTGTGATGCAACACCCTGCTCCTTAGGATTGACACTAGGCTTACCTACCAATGACCCTACATGCTTTTGGATGGCCATGGTGCCCTTGCTGAAAGCCATTACATTGCCAATGGCAAGTTGGATGCACTGCAACTCATAGTCAACATTACAATGAGCTTGTTTTTTGAACATGCACTCTAATGAGACTCCAATAGAAATTCCTTACCAACACTTTTCCTATTAAATATGACATAAAAGATGATGGGTAGGCTCTAGGTCCCAGTAGAAACCATTAGTTTGCACTTCCCCAAAAGTGGATAAGACTCCCCCAAACAAGCTAAGTTTTGCATTGGTTGGTTGCAATTGAGGTTGAGTCCAATGTTCATGTGTTAAGATATTTTAGTTAGCTCCCTTGTGAATTAGCATATCAAGGGTGTATTCCTTTAGGGCAGTCACGATTATTCATAGGTAGGCTGGTGCCACTTCTTCCTCATCCTCCTCCTCTAGTTCCGTGATGGTTGCAACCCTCACATTCATCAGTGGATCTATCATATTTCCTCTATCCATCAGCCCCTCTCACTCTCCTCACTTCTCTTACCTCCCCCTCTTATGCGCCTCCACAACCTCTTCTCTTGGCTCCTCCCTCATCCCTCTGCCCTCTAGTAGCACCTCCACATTTCCTTCTCTCAACTCCTCCTTTTTCCCTCTACCTTCACTCTATCCCCACACCCCCTCTAGTTGTTGTTGCCTTGCGAAAGAAACCACTTGCCACATTTTGGGAATTCATGGTGCATGCCATGTGCAAACACTTGAGACATTGCCTACTTGGAACAGATTTCACAAGTACTACCACATCTACTTCTTAGAGTTGTTGCCACATTTGCTGCTTCGAGATGTCACTTGAGGTGTACCTTACCATCCAAGCTGCCACCCAAACAACCCTCTTAGCCTACTAGATTTTCCTAATAAATAGTACTCACTCCCATACAATCAGAGAAGGCCCCACCCCTTAGTAGGGATATTAGGTAGATCTTGAATGCTATATTGATGTGTGTTGTTTAACTTCCACTGCTTAGCGTTGTCACCACTACATGTCCTCAAGTTTGCAACAACAAATATGTTAGAAGCAACAATAGGCTAATATATGAATCAACAATAAATAGGATTCAATAATTGAGATCCCATGAATAGTATGGTGTATGAATCCAATGCTAGAGTCTAAGACCAAGCATATGGGTGTGTGGGCATTTATAGCTTAACCACAACAACATAACACATAATACATAGATTGGTGGTACATTGTGCTGCATCGGCGTTCATAGCCAATAAGATTGATGTTCGAGTTGGGGGCATTAGTAGCTGACAGGAAACTCTTCTTAGTTGTTCCTATTGTTGGTGCATTTAGCATCCACCTAGCATCCACCAAACCAAAAAGCATAAAAGTTGGTTTGGGATAGTTGATGCCATCCATGGCATGGGCATGGCCAACATAAAGATTCTCTTGTTCACTGGCTACTTATTGGCATGTCTAAGGTGACCTCCCTTATGCCATCGACTATGAAATCTTGAAATAGCCTATGGGGATTAACAACACCACCATGACTTTCTCCATGAGAACTAGAGCCTAGACTGTGCCACATGCACTGGGCCTTCAAGAAGAAGTGGGTGGGGCCCTTAGAGGCACATGCCCACCTCTCTCTCTCTCTCTCTGAGATATATGCAGATCTATATGCCACATCGATTGAGAGTTCTTATTGGACAGCTCAGGGTATCATCACATCAGCTTATGATTGAGAGTGGCAGAGCCAGTGGCATTCCACGGGAGGAGAGGATATGCCCCCTTTGCAGATCAAAGGTGGAGAGTGAGGAGCATTTTGTTCTCAAATGCCCGGCATACTCAGAGTTGAGATCTAGATACACATTGAGCAGCTCACTTCAGGGATGTATGACTGATATGGATCAGAGATCATTTGGCCATTTTCTGGGAGAGGCATGGCACATTAGAGAGCAGAGCACACAGCGGGTCCCAGTCAGAGAGGGGCCCACCCAGACGACTATTACACAGTTCTTTCAGACAGACAGAGTGAGAGCTACTGTACCAGCCTCGAGCTAGACCTCTGGGCTCACACTACAGCAAGCTGAGGACCAGCGTACCCGACGCCGCACGAGGATCCGTGGGTTTCGGACCCCACAGCCACACCGACAGGAGATCCGGAGGATTCTCGATCTACATCGACAGTAGACTGAGATCCGATGACACTCGACACATTGAATCTCAGACCTCCAGTTTGCTCTTTCTCCACCGCCGATGTACCACATGTTGCATCCAGGAGGGATCACCTGCTATTAGCGACTTCGATGACTGCTACTACATCCCAGGATAGTATATCTCCCTGCATCTGTTACATATACACATCGCACCACTTTATCACAGCCGACAGTTGTTTCCCTATCACAACCGACATTTGTTCCCCTTTTGTAGCCATTATCTGGAGTACCAGAGCTACATACGCACATACACGACACTTATCACACTCACAGCACCGTATTTTCAGTTTCCAATTTTTAGCTTTTCATTCAGCACTTTTATTTTGGATAGCTGGACCTCATCAGTTGTCTCACAGTTTGTCTCATAGGCCAGTTTTGGTCTTTAGAAGACGTTAATATAACTTTCTTTCTTTCTTTCTCTCTCTCTCTCTCTCTCTCTCTCTCTCTCTCTCTCTCTCTCTCTCTAGTATAAAGTTGCGAATTAGTAAACCATTGCATGAGTCGTCAATCCCACATTGTAGCTTTGAGTCCCACCATGCATGCAACTTGACTTGCTTAGCATGCTATCATCATTTGGTATCACTAACGAACCATGGCAAAGGCAAATCATTATGTATAATTTGGCTTATGTATGTTATCAATGTTTCAATGTTATGCTTGATACATTTTTTTCTTATTTCCAAGATGCAACTTATGATTAAGATTGTAGATTTGAGATCATCAACATAACATAAAGTAGCATGAAAATTGAGTATCTATGATGGTCATTTACATATCTTTAGGAAATATTAAATCAATTGATAGATGGATGTGGATGTACGCATGAGATATAAGCAATCCATATGCCCGTGCATGTGTATGTGTATTATATTGCATGCTTACTTCATAATGAAAAATCTTTTGTACTTAAATGAGGACATGATTTTGGTTTCCATCTTTTTGCTATATCCTTTATCCTTTACTATTATTAAAAAAAGCTTTTAGGGGAGAGGGGGACACCTGTCTACATTATCAATACTCACATGTTCCCACCACAAAGGTTCATGTTCTAGCTTCTACAATTGTGGTGCTATGTGTCTACATCATTAATGCAACCCAGGCATTCAGGCTTTCGCTCCCACTCACACTATGATGTACTTGAAGTGGGGGTAGAGGTGTGGGGGGGCGGGGGGACATGAGAAATGTGTTAACCAATAGTAACAGTGGTGCTTCAAAATTTGGTGCGAAGCACTGGAAGGAAACTAGACACAAAGTGTCTAGTATTAAATTATTGATTGATATAGTTACCTTTAAAGGGCTCGATGTACTAGCAAATAGTCTTTAGAGGAGTTGTAAGAAGAAGAGTTTTGCAAAATTTTGTAGAAAGGATGAGAAGCAATGTTGTTATTGAGTGACTCCTTAATTTAAGCCTAATTTGTTGCATGACCATTTCATTCAAACTATTTGTAATTTTCCACAAAGTATAAGATGTGGGGAATGTAATTCCCTAGTTATACATAGGGAATCCATATATACATACCTAGGAAAGTTTAGGGAATTTTCAACATTCTAAAAGTTTTCCTATGTAGAAACTCTTTAAAAGTTCCTCGTGATGTAAACAAAGGCCTGTAAATACAAGTGAGGTGATTTGTCATAAGGGAATGCTGATCAGATCTGTGAATGTGAAACCTCTTCCAATGCAGTCAAAGATGATATTGTATAGTTGGGGAATGGGCATATCATATAGGTGGATCCAAATCCATATACACCATCCAAGTCAACTTGCCAGGCTAGGGGATACACATGTGGATCAAGGGATTGAGGGTCACAATGTGCACTGCTACTACAGTGAGGGTGGGGATGCTTCTTTTGCATTTTCCAGACCTACAATTTCAGGAGATGAAGAGGTAGTTATGTGAGGAGGTACTATTTGACGTTGCTATTACAGTGTGACTATGGCCATGGCACATGCTTGAAGAGTTGAGTTAGAGGAGGTGTTCTAAGTAATTTCAAAATACTAGACACCTAAAAGTTGTAGTACACCTTTGGGGAGATGATTTTGTGTAGTGTTCCCCTAGGAATAGTTAGAAGGGTCCATCACCAAACTTCGTGAGGATGGAAGCTTGCTTAGATGGATTGTTGTGTTCAGCATTCAACCTCTGACTTATACAGTACTGTGTGATTGTAGTACCCTCTGCTTCCTCTTTCATGTCGTTAGACTGTGTTAAATAAATCAATTTTCTCTCCTATTGACAAGCTTGCTAAGATAAGATGGTTGGGGTTCAATGTCGCCAACCCTCATCTAAAGCACAACATATATGCAGCTACAGTCTATGCTTCCTCTTTTTATGTTGTCAAGGTCTCAGGTGCTCCATTCATGTCTAAGCCAAAGTTTTAAGAACCTTTCATACCGTGGGTGTATTTACGAAAGATATTGTTGTTAAATATGCATATTATTGTTTTCAAGCACCACGTGGGTGCTCTCTTCTCTGTTGCACATCTCTAAACACAAACAAAGCATAATATGACGAATGCCAAAATGCTCGATTGCATGAATCCACTATCTAGAGCATTTCCTACAAACAAATATGGAGCTTTTATAACCCACAACTTAGTCAACAATTTAAGAGGAGGATGTAAGGCATTGCCATTACACATGTGCTACTACAAGCCTATGGAGTTGAAACTATTACTATCCAATTCCCTGGCATTTTGTTGCAAGAAATACCTTGATGATTCTTCTTGGATTTGTTTCAATCTTGATACAAGTCAATCTGAAGCATGCTTCTCCTTTGTAGGAGATAAAGATTGGTCTTTCATTGACTTATAGACTTTGTTCTTTATTTCTTTTTCATCTATTTGAACATGATAATGCACAATGAAACATTTCTAATAGATGATGATTATATTAAAACCCTCCTAAAAAATGTTCAATGCTACTTGCATCCACACACAATATGGATTAGCACATGCAAATTTTGTTTGCTTATTAGCCACTTGAACTACAAACTAAAATTGATTGCTTGTCTTACCAAGAAGTATGTGCAGCCACAAATTAGTTACACGATACACATGCTGGTAGGACTCCGAATATACCATTCCGTGCAATCAAATTTCTAATTCAAAATTCACAAATTGGAGAGTACAAAGATGCTTGGTGACACAAGAGGACATAGACAAAGAAAATCAAGAGAAACTGAGATTTAGGGCCATATACAGCATTGATCTAAATCCAATGACACTCTCCTTTCACTAATCTGTAAACAGCCTTGATCATTGACAAGCCGGAGTGTCATGTGTATCATTATTACTTCAGGGAAACGATTTGCATTTATGAGATTGACTTGGTTGAAGTGTCTACACAAGGCAACGTTGCAAATATATTTCTTATCAAAGTTATTCTCATCATTTCATCCATGATGTGGATTGTCACTCCAATGTTTTCCTTGCGTAGTGGGTCTGGTGTGTTACACCCTCCAATACGGAAGCTCTTTTTACCATCTTATATATAGGGAGAGGTTTCTTCCTTGTACAGCCACCCAGTGATCAATCTTTAGGACGTAGTGACACTACCACACCTTAAAGATACAGCTAATTATTTTCCATTCACTCAAAGCTTGTCCTAAACAAAGCTTACATTCCAACTATCCCTCATGATCTCGCGAGTCACTTATATGCCTCTGTCCTTAAGCTTCGAAACCAAGAACTAATCAAAGCTCAAACTACCACTTATACAAGGTCACACTTCTAATTTTAGTACGACTTGTTACGACACAAAGCATCCATAATTAGAGAGGATCTCTCTTACCTTGATGAATAGAGCACTTTTATCAGCTCATTGCAGTGATTCACTGCCATCTAATATTCAATCTAAACATAATATTTGGTGGCTAGGAGTACTAGATACAAAGGATTAGCATATACTATATTCGAATTTCCATTAGACTTTAATACTTAATGTGATTAAGAGCCAACATGCTTGTAAGGGGCAAAGGAACCCTCCCCTTAAATATTAAAGGAAAATTATTTTTTTTCTTTTGCTAAACTCAATTTTTTTTCCTCCCCTCCCCTCTCTCCCCGCTGACAGTAGTCGGGGAAGGAGAGAGGGAGTGGGAGTGGTGGATTGGCAGGGGAGGCATGCACCCTCTAGGTGGAGGGTGGCCATGCCAACTATCCCCTCCCCTCCCCTATCTAAGGGGAAGGCTTCTCCCCTCCCCAAGACGAAGGCTACGCCCATCTCATGACGGCGGCCCACCATCCTGCTGCACAACCCCCCTGCGTTTGATTGTGCCAACCCCCCTTGGGGCCTCGTCCGCAGCAACCCCCATCGCTTGGACTGCAAGCATTCTCCACCTCCCTGCACCCTTTCAAATGGGGTCTTCCCCCCCCCCTCCTTGTGATGGACTGCAACAGCAGCTCTGCGGCGGTCGCTCCACCACCCAGTTCCCCCCCATGTGGCATCCCCCCTCCCCCCCCCCCCCCCCCGACAACTCGCCGCAGGCCATCTGGGCCTTGATCCTTTACAACCCCCCCTTTTTGACTGCAGACGCGGGACCCTCCCTGGGCCCTCCAAAATTAAACGGTCTCCTTGTTTGGGCCGTGACGGGAAAAAGGTAGAGGGAGAGGATAAGAAGAAGAGGGTGGGACAAGAGAAAGAAGGTGAGAGAGAGAGAGAAGAGGAGGAAGAGGGAAAGAGAAGAAGGTGAGAAGAAGGGGTGGAAGAAAGAGAGAGAAAAGAAGGAGCAGGTGGAAGAGCAAAAGGAGAGAGAGGGAGAAGAGATGGAGAAGGAGTGAAGGAGAAGGAGTGAAGAAGAAGGAGGGAGGTAAGAATTAGAGGAAGGAGGTAGAAGGAGGAGAGAAGTAAAAGTAGGAGAGGATAAGAAGTAGAAGGAGGGAAGAAAAAGGAGGAAAGAAGAAGTGGGTAGAAAAGAAGGAGGTAGAAGAGTAAGAAGGAGGGAGAGAGAGAAGAGAAGGAGGAGTGAAGGAGAAGGAGTGAAGAAGAAGGAGGGAGGAAAAGAAGTAGAGGAAGAGGGAAGTAGAGGGGGAGTAGTAGAAGAAGGGAAGGATTAGGAGAGAGGTAGAGGAAGAGCAAGAAAAAGGGAGAGAAGGAGGAGAGGAGAAGAAGAAGGGAAAAGAGAGAGGAAGAGGAAGAAGAAGAAGAGGTAGAGGAAGAGAGGTGAGAAGTGGTAGAGGAAGGAGCAGAAGGAGAAAGAAGTGAGAGAAGGACAAGAAGAGAGCTAGAAGAAAAAAAAAGGGGGGTAACCGCTACGAGTCACCCAAACGACTCTCCTGGCAAGGAACCGCGTCCGACGATCTTCCCAACCGATTTAAGGTCCGGACTGCCCCAATCTCCGCGAGGCGAATGGCTCCCAAGAAGAAAGTCGCGGGAAGCATAGGCGCCCAAGCCACCGGTAATGCTGGAGGGATGAGCGAAAGGACTAATGCAGCACACACAAATCAAGCCCAGGTTCCAAGCATTAAAAAAACATTAATTTAGGACTTAGTTCTCATGGAAGGATTAATGTCGTGCATAAGGTTTTATTTATACTAAAAAGTAAGTTGCATGCAACGGTAGGGTTGAATTCGCATAAGTTTTTACTCACCTAAAATGATAAGGTTATCACCTTACCTCACATGAAATGATAATTTCTACACACATAAAATGATGGGGTTATCGCCTTATTTCACATAAAATGATAGCTTTTTAACCAATTCAGTGCATGAATAGTCATTTAGAACTCACGTTACGCAATTATGGTTAAAAGAAACACATGAAATGTTAATTTTTGTTCATAAGATACATTTGCTTCGTTAGGAACAAAACCCTAAGACTTTCATAGACGCAAGTCACATGTGATCCGGTGCATTAGAAATAAGTACTCATTGCCAGGAATAAAGGGAGATAAAAGTTGTTTAGGGGACAACTATACTAAATGCACAACGTGCATGATGGTTGGGAACTCCTGCATAGAACCGCACTAAGAGAATTGGAAGGATCGCATGCATTTAAACCGCATCTTGAAATTTTAAATGAGGAATCATGTGTTGCCATGTGTGTTAACTGAGCTTGGCTAGAATTAGAGATTATAAGACCCTTGGTTGGGTTGTGAATAAGGCATGTCCATTGCCTTGACTGACAAGCTAGCGCTTCAATTAGGGACTAAGATATCCTAAGAAAGTATAAGTCAACTTACCAAGACCATTTGCTCTTGTTGAAATTATTGGGATTTTGCCAAGTCGTGGAAAGACCCAAGATCGGGTGCTGGGCATCCGGGAAAAAGGAGTCACACCTTAGTAGTCAGTCGCCCAAACTACCTCCGAAATGTTCGTGCTTGTACTTAGATACATTATTTGATTTCTTCACTCAAGGAATTAATTCAAGGAAAACACTTAATGATTCAGGTTGAAAGCCTGGAGGGAGAGGCTAAAACAATTACCTCTGATTGTCTGCTTGGCCCTATCCAAGGGGGTTGTTAGCCGCGCTGGGTATATGGACCTAACCTGCTGCGAGATGTCTCTCCGTGGGTACTGCTTGGAGTCGGAGGACGCTTGGGTGCCAGGGGAGGCTCTGGCTATAAATCCCTTGCCTCCGGATCCCGTACAAGAGGCCGACGTGACTCGAGATGGGATCTCGAGGCCCGTGTTCTAGTCTACGGGTGGAACTTGGAACAACGATCTTGTAGATTGCTAGGATGGCCTTCGGGCATGATGTTGGATGTAATCCAGAATTTTGATAAATAAAGAACAGATGCTTGAGAAAAAGGAACTTGCTTGACATTGTTTTTGTGTCAGTGCCTAAGTTACATGAAGGGACCCGTGATTAAATTGTTTAATTAAGGGAGCTGATTTTGCATGTCATAACGTAATGTGTTAGGTAATTAGATAACTAAAGCAAATTAAGGAAAGTGCAGTGGACGTGACTCAGGTCCGTCCTAGGGAAGGGTGGTCCTGGTTAGCTGGGAACTTTTCTCAAATGTTGACATAATAAAAACCTAATCAGTGGACATAGATTCTTTAGTTTATTCTACTTTAGGACAAAGGAATGGGTCTATGCTATTCGACAGAAAGGTTGAGAATTTGCCGATAGGAAAGGATCCTGACCTCAAGTCGATCCCGAGTGGGAATGGTTGGACTCTTTCGCTCGGGGCAGACTAGGGAAGACCTAGATTGCAAACCCTGTGTCATTCCCTGCGAGTGCCAGGTAGAGCCTTCTAGACCCTCCTCCCGATGGGCTACTAAGACGTGTCCCGCAATCGGACAAACGGGCACTTTACAGTTGGTATTAGAGCAAACCAACGGAATCTAATATTTACAAAGGAACTTAATGGAGGGAGGAAAGTAGAGCAATGTTTGCTGTTGAGAAGATTTCCTTACTTACTTATGGATGCTGGGCTGCAGAGTCACGAAGCATGGAACAAATTCTTGGTGTTCCACATTATGTTTATGACTGCAATGCGTGCTTCAGATTATCAACAGAGGCTAGGCATGATGAATATTCTAGACCACATCTACAATCCTTCACCCCTGTACGCGGAACGAAGATGGACGGGAGAATCAGGAATATATTACATAGCAGCCCACCGACTTGCGTACCTTCAGACCAACTTGAAGAGAATCAAGTGGATGGAGGATTTAAAGATTGTGAAGCTGTTCATCTTTGTTGAAGCTCACGCAAACGCAACCCTATATGTTGGCAGTCGACAAGTCAAGCAGAATAAGTATGTGTACGAAGAAGTGACTCGGGTGATCCCTGCCTGACAGAATCAAAGTGCTGGGGCGCTATGACAAGAATGGGTATCAAAGGAAGGGATATCCCAAGCTTCCTATGACTTATCGATTCCTGAAAATCCATGACCCCTCTCCATATTATTACTCAGTCCCTATAGCCGAATGCAACACAATCCTATTTTCCCTAAACTGATGTGCCAATCAGCTTGTTCTACTTTCCCAAAATAAATGTACTCAAAAGGGCTATGCCCTCATGAATGAATAAGATTTTTTACTGTCTATCTTGACTATAAATGTTGGTGAAGGAGTTAAGTGATTAGGTTACTTGGCTAAAAGCTATGCTGGTTATATTAACATAATGTGAGAAACGTTTGGTAAGTTTTTAACATAAGGAATCTTATTGCCCAAGCGCAACCCCAAGTGCAGATTCCAAGTCCGATCGATGCACTTAGTACACCTGTGATTCAAGAGAAGAAGTTCCTTCTCAAACAAATCAAGCCACGTGAATTCGATGGTAAGGGAAGGACTGTTCAAACTGACATCGAGGTCTGGATCGAGTCCATGGAGGACTATTTTGAGGCAGTAAGAACTGCACCTGCTAACCAAGCTATGCTCCCCAAACTTAAGCTTACAGGTGAAGCAAGACTTTGGTGGAAACAGTGGTGCAAAGACAAAGGGATCTCGGAAGGGACAGTGACTTGGGAGAAGCTTAAGGAAGCTGTGCGAGGGAGGTACCTGCCCCTTGCCTACCACACACAGAAGATGAATGAATTCTATGAATTGAAGCAGCTTGGACTATCCCTGGATGCATATTATTCAAAGTTCGTCTCTCTCTTAAAGTACGCGCCACAAATGGATATGACACAACAGGTGTCAAAGTTTTGTGTTGGGTTAAATCCACCCATAAACACGCGCTTGGAATCAATGTGCCCAACGGACCTACAAGACGCACTCATTCGAGTTGCACCAATAATAGAGGAGGTGCAGACCAAGCCAAGGAACAACAGGACTTGGCCTTACAAGGATCAGAACAAGGGAATGTATAGGGCTCAGGCTCAGAGAGCCTAGGGTCACAATCAGGGACAAAGGAAGAAAGCTAGGACCAATGATGTCAACAACTTTGTTCCTACACAAGGTAATGGCCACAATCTCCGTTTCTTCCATTGCAACGAGCCTAGACACTTCAAAAGGGAGTGTCCCAAGCTTAGTGTTGCCAATAAGGAGTTGGATGATGAAGAAGATCCATCCATGGAAGTTGACATTGAGAGGGAAACGGTTCACGCCGCTCTTCACAAGAAGGGACCGAATCACCAATTCTCGGTGATCCAATCTCCATTGGATTATGAAGGTAAAAACTTGAAAACCCTAATCGATTGTGGAAATACAAATTCCTTCATTTCACCAATCTGTGCAAAAAGAATAGGGATAGCCACAATAGACGCAGCTACTTTACTTGTGGAATTAGCAAATGGTCGTGAGGTCTCTTATACCAGGAAAACTGCTAGGGTGAAATTCCTACTAGGTGGGAAGCCGACTTCGGGGAGTTTTAGGGTAATGAATCTAGGTGTCCACAAATGTTTGCTCGGAATGGATTGGCTAATACCCAATGATTCACACATCCACTGTGGAAAGGGCCAAGTCTCCTTTCAAAATTCTGAAGGGGAACTAGTTACAACTCAAGGAGAGGATGGTAAGCCAAAAATTCAGCTAGCAAAAGCAACACGGATAATAAAAGGAGTTAGAAAGGGCCTACCTGTCTATCTAATTAAACTAAATAAGCTAGATCAGAATCAGGAATCTGGGGAAGAACCTTCATGGATAAAGGAATATGCAGACGTATTTCCTGAAGAGCTGACAGAACTTCCTCCTCAAAGGGAATTCGACCACGAAATCAAGCTGGAGCCAGGAGCTGCACGAGTCACAAAGAGACCATATAGGATGTCCATCCCGAAAGCGATTGAACTAAAGGAGCAACTCAAGCAACTGTTGGACCAAGGCTATATCCATCCTAGTAGTTTGCCATGGGGAGCTCCAGTGTTGTTAGAAGAAAGATGGAATGCTTCGGCTATGCATTGACTATAGAGAGTTGAATCAATCGACCATTAAAAACAAATACCCCATTCCAAGAATAGATGAACTTCTTGACCATCTTCGAGGTGCGAAGATCTTCTCTAAGATAGATCTCAGGTCTAGATATTATCAAATAAGGATCAAGGAAGAAGATATCCCAAAGACTACATTCAGCGCAAGGTATGGACACTTTGAATTCCTAGTGATGTCATTCGGATTGACAAATGCTCTTGCTACCTTCAACAGGTTAATGCATGACATCTTTAGGCCCTACCTTGATGACTTCGTACTCGTCTTCTTTGATGATACCCTAGTCTACTCTAAGCAGGAAAAAGATCATGAACCCCAGTTTTGCATTGTTCTTGAAACAATGAGAGCACACAAGCTTTATGCCAAGAAGAAGAAGTGTGCATTTTTCAAGCGACAGATTGAATATCTGGGATTCATTGTATCAGCGGAAGGAATTTCAGTGGATCCGCAGAGACGTTCTAGAATGGCCAACACCAACTTCTATCAAAGAAATACGTAGTTTTCTTGGATTGACAGGATGGTACAGGATCTTTATAAAAAACTATGCTTTGATTGCAGTGCCTCTGACTAATCTACTAAAGAAGCAAGTAGCAATTGTATGGTCGCCTACTGAACAGAATAGCTTTGACAAACTAAAGCAAAGCTTGGTATCAGCACCCATCCTGAAACTTCCTGATCTTAGTAAGGAGTTTGAAGTGGTAACTGATGCTAGCGCACTTGCCTTAGAATGTGTGCTTATACAAGAAGGTCATCCCGTAGCATACTCTTCGAGGAAACTGAAGAGCCATGAAAGGAATTATGCTACCCACGATCTGGAGCTATTGGCTGTCATCCATGCTCTCAAAATTTGGAGACACTACTTGTTGGGTAACAAATTTGCCTTAGTGACGGACCACAAGAGTCTTAAATGGAACTTCACCCAGAATGAGCTCAATATGAGGCAACATCGATGGATTGAGGTGCTGGAAGAATATGATTTTGAAACCAAATACCGGCCTAGGAAGGAGAATGTAGTTGCCGATGCACTTAGTTGCAAGGCATTTTCGAACACTACAAGATATAGACCTTATAGCGACGTTTAAAGCGACGAAAATACAAACAACAAAATTTGCCCCCGTCGTCGCAAAAAGCGTCGTTATTGACGACGCCATGGAATCGTCGCTATATACGTCGCTATTTGCGTCGCTATTTGCATCGCTATATGCGTCGCAAATTCGACGCATATAGCGACGCAAATAGCGACGTATATAGCGACGGTTACAGAGAGTTTGCGACGCTGATAGCGACGACAATAGCGACGCCTGCAGTAAATTTGCGATGCAAATAGCGACGGTAACAGAGAAAAAAAAATTTTTGTGGCAGGGCAGCAAGCTGCCCTGCCACATATAGCACTGTGTGCTGTATGAGAGCCATACAAAATAGTTTCTGCACTGCTGCATACAAAGCGTTTGCAAACAAAAAGAATCTATACTGAAATCATAAAACTGATAGATGAAATAAATACATGATATCGCATAAAATGCGATTGGTACAATCATAAAACAATATCACTAATACATAGAAAATGTCTACATAGATCGGGCGACTAAAAACTAAAGGTATGTGAGCGCTAAGGATCCGAGGGCGAGCTACAAATCGTCGTCCCCCGAAAGCTCTTCCCGCTGTAAAGGAGCATCAAACGGATTCTGCAGAAAAAGAAACAACATATCAATCCACCATACAATAATGCATTCAAATATCTCATGGTAACTACGGACATGAAAGATGAGAGACTTACTGGGCCGCCGCGTCTGTACAATCGGTCGATCAATGATCTGAGACCGTGCCTCTCTGCATATTGAGTCTCAAGGCCTTGCGGATCACGATTTGTAATGGAGTGCTACAAAGAAAACAAAATGCTAACTGTTAGAAACATGATTGTCGGTACAAATAATATCTCAAAAAAACAAATAAGCAAAACAAAAGAGAAACTTACAAAGTCCTCCAAATATGTCCTGTGGCCGCCACTCCCAAGATGATGTACCGATCCGGCCTCGATTCGTGCCCTCGCCGCCTCCCGCTGCTGACTCCAACGTCCTGGCGCATTTGTAGCCTCCTCCCTCAGTCGGCGCCAGTCATCTGCATCTAATCACTTGGGCTTTGGAGCCCCACTCTTGATTGCCTTGCGTGCGTCGGATCGTCTATGTGACATGTATGCACGAATGCAATCCATCATCCAGCCCGTAGAGAATCTATCCACTGCGGCTGGCACCGGGAACTCCTCATGCAAGGATGCTACTATGTACTCCTTGCTCCCCTCCGGTATGTTCCTCCAATGATCCAGGACGTTGTGCCGAAAAACTTGTTGGCACAACTCCCTCATGCGAGCCATCACCCTCCTCCCCTCATCATTCATGATGATAGCTCCTGACCTGCCATCCACTAGGTATCCATAATCCCTAGGAGTGTGCCTCGTATGGGCCCTCTCCCATCTCCGTCCACGCTCCTGGGCATATCCAGGAGACCCCTGAACATCCGGTGTACCGACGGGGGTACCCTCTCCCGGAGTGCCACTGAAAGGGGTGCCACCAGAGGGGGTGCCACCAAAAGGAGTGCCACCAGAGGGGGTGCCACCAAAAGGAGTGCCACCAAAAGGCGTGACATCTGCCGACGGCTGCGCAAAATCCGGAGTAACTGGAGTGGACGTCCCCACAGGTGTGACAAATCCTGGAGGTGACCGAGCTCCAGCTGAACGACGAGACGGAGACGCCGTGCGTCCGTGTCTCCACAGCAGCACCCCCCTGATCCTCCTGCAGTCGTAGTCCCTCCCTCTGGCCCAAGTCGCGAGCGTCGAGATCGTCTGCTCGAAGCTGAAGCATCTGATCGCACTGAAGCTGATCTAGCAGAGCGCCCTGACGAAGAACAAGACAGCTCCTGATCTGCTATCTCTCTGAATCTCGCGAGCTGATCTGGAGACATATGTGCCATCATCTCCTGAAACTCCTCATCGCTCATCCCTCGACTCATCCTGAAAATATCGATACCTGCAGAGATAAAAAATAATGTTAGAATAATCAATTGAAACTATACAAAGCGCATTAATATAAATCATTTTTGAAAAATCCATCTTAAAATGCATATCTTATCTACCTTTATGGAAGATCTAAACAACAAATTGAGTAATACAATTCTCCAAGAATGAAGTATTCTATGGTCCCATGTTAATCTCCTGACATAACTCTGCATACACTGGAAGGTCGATAGACATGTCACCACAAAAGAACGAGTCTGCCTCGTTCTCAAAAAATTCTACGACTTCTGTATTTCCATCATTGTTAGCCGATGCGGGCTCCAAGCTTGCGGTGGCCTCCACCCCTTGTAATTTCGATCCCTCTATTTGCATATATTCTTTATCTATGCCTGGAACATCGCTTTGATCGTATACTCTCGCACCTTGAGGAGTTGAAGGTATAACATACCACCATCGAGGTTGTCGGGGATTTGGATAGAAGATTACCTGTTCACAAACACTTACAAACCGTCTTCAAACCATTGTGACATAAAGCATGTCGTATTACAATTAGCAAGCAAATGACTAGAAGATTACCTGTTCACAATGTGCCGGCAACACAAAGGTGTCGCGCAAATCCATCCATTTTTTTTCGGAATCTATTTCGAGAAATCCAGATGGACCTCGTCGAACCGTTGCGCCAGCTCCTCCAAGTACCACTTTGAACCACTGCACATCAAATATTATCATGGAGAAGCTACGGTAATCCACCGTAATAATACTTTGCAAATTCCCAAAATACTCCATCTCATCCACAACCGTGTTCGGATCCGTTGCTCGTCGCCGGCTCTCTTGCTCAAACCTTGCCATGACACCACAGTCCATTGTGGAGCGCATTTTGTCAATACGCTCCACCCGAAAATGCCGTCCGCGCGACCACGCTGCACTATATATTTTGTACTGCACATTGAAACACTCAAATTAGATGTAGCAAACAAATTCAGATACGACACATTCTAAACCCCTCATTACCTTTGGACTACATCCCCTCGAGAACTCCCACTCCTCCATTGAGACCTCTGCCCCTTCGCTGGATGCTGCGATCAAGGCTCCATGCAACCATCGTGTTGACATAAACCGCGGCATCTCCTCCATGCCTTCGGGATATCGAATCGGTCGGTGACGCGTACTGCGTCGGAATTCAGCTCCCGCTTCCTCTCGATCTTGCCTTGCAATCTGGTACTTGCCGAGCCACGTCTCCATGGAGGCATGGTGCAACATACAAAAGCGATTCACCTTCTCTTCCATTGAGGCATCCATTCTTTTTTCTACCCCATTTCCAACCACCACATCTCCAGTCAGTCTGTCATCGTCCTTGAGCGTCCATAGCATTTCATTGTCTGGTTCCACCGTTGGTAGCCATTGTGAGATATGCACTAATGCCTCTGACACCAACCAACCCTCCGCCATGCTACCTTCCGGACGAGCTCGTTGTCGCACAAAGCCTTTCAGGGTTTTCATGAAGCGCTCCAGGAAGAACATCCATCGCGTATGGACAGGTCCGGCAATCTCCACTTCGTCCACAAGATGCACAAGAAGGTGAACTTGTATCGTGAGCATGCTAGTGGGCAGGTATTTCTCAAAGAGACAGACCATCTCAACTGCTCCCCGCCTTGCGGATTCAATAGAGGACGTCTTAATCTCTTTCTGTGAGATCCATTGCACCAAAGTCGACAGCTTGTAAATGGCCCCGCGAATTTCTGGAGTTAGGCATCCCGCGATCGCGATCGGTAGGACAAACTGCCACAAATGAGAAAGCATTAAGAATAATGGTCACTTTTCAAATTTCAAAATGTCCACGCTAATTAAAATCCATTCTGTTCACAAACCTGACATATCTTATGCCAATCATGGGATTTTAGCCCAGACATTTGGTCATCTTTAGAAAATGCGGACCTGAGAGAACGCATCATACCCGTCGGAGTGCGGATAGACTTGATTACTTGCTTCACAATGCGCTCTTCTTTGGTAGACAAAACCCAGGGAGCGCGAGGAAGCTGCACTCCCCCTTCAGCACTCGACTGCGGCCAAAGCGCCTCCATCTTACCTACCTCCTTTAAATCCATTCGTGACCCTATAGTGTCTCTCTTTCCTGTGATGTGGTCCCATAGCAAGCTGCCCACATTTTTGAAAATATGCATGGGATCCAACAAGTGGTTGACCTGTAAGTGGGTCCAATATGGCAACTCGTAGAAAACTGAGAACCGTCGCATTCCATTTGGATGTGATTCCGGGTTTACCATTTTCAGCTCGTACCAGCTTGCAGCGTTCATACGTGCTGGAGGTCGTCCAAGAAAACCTTCCCTAAGTTCATGATCCTCCGGCAAGAAAGTGGCGTGTCCTTGATATACCATCTTCTTCATGGTTCGTGACCTTCGGGAGTCTAACTGTGGCCCACACAATGGACATGCATGATAACCTGAGGTAACGAGACCTGCAAGGCGATCCACGACCTAGTGAATACTTGATTGAATGAAATAAAATATAGATATTACCGGCGTGAACAAAGGTCTGCTCACCTGAGCACTCTCCCAATCCCGGAAAGTCATGCATCGTCCACATGAGAATGGCTCGAATGTTGGCTGACCGCCGACCATCGCGCCTGCTCATATCTTGCACCGTGACCCCTCCTCCCACAAAATCTTAAGCTCATCGACTAATGGACGAAGATACACGTCCATATTTTTTACTTTGTAGCGGCCCGGGACGAGCAAGCTAAGGATGAGATGTCCTTTCTTCGTAGAAAGCCATGGAGGAATGTTGTAGTTGACAAGCACTATAGGCCACACACTGTAAGAAGTCGAGCGCAGACCGAATGGGTTCACACCATCCATGGCGAGACCGAGCCGAAGATTCCTTGGCTCTCGCGCAAAGCCTGGGAAGGTAGAGTCAATGTGGCTCCATGCGCGCGAATCTGCTGATATTCGTTGCACTCCATCCGTAGACCTATTCTGCACATGCCACATTGTCAAGCTTGCCATGGCAGACGTGCGAAACATGTGGTTTATGCGGGGGATGAGCGAAAAGTGTCTGAGGACTTTTTGAGGGATGGTCTGCCCTTGCAAGTCCTGTCGATACCTGTGAGCACCACACTTTGGACATGTCTCCATAGTCTCGTATTCATCTCGAAACAATATGCAGTCGTTGATACATGCATGGATGTTATTGTAGTCCATGCCAAGCTTCCGTAAAACATGTCGTGCATCATCACGAGACTCAGGCATGGTGTTTGCAGGTGGCAATATATGATATTTCAATAACCTGAAAAAATCATAAAACACCTTGAAAAATCCATCCATATTTACAATAATACTGTTTTTTAAAAAAACAATGAAGTCTGTGTGCAAGGTACCTGAATAACTCAGTCACACTCGTATCGCTCCAACCGTATTTTGCTTGCACACTTAAGAGTGCAAGCAATGTCTTCAACCGAGATACTCGGCACCCATCATATAATGGTATGGATGCTTCCTCTCTAAGCGGGTCAGATGTCTCAACATCCATGGGAATCAATGCATCGATCATTGCCTCCATCTCAGGCTCCAAGATTGTAGGCAAGTCGGGAAGGTTGTCTGTCTCCTCTGGCATTGACGATATAGATGGGCCTTGCGAGTGGTCTATTGGCTCCTGCCATCCATCCATCGCACGTCCACGAACTCTTCTAATTGGCCGCAAAGGGTGCACTCCCCCTTGGGTCGAGACATCACCCCCCTGGACACAAAATTTGCCAACAAGACCCAATCTTATTGTGTATGGTTTTCAATTAGCTTGAGAGTACAATGCATGAAAAATGCTAACTTGAAAATACCGTTTGCTGAAAATTTGCAATCGCCTAATCAATAATCTCAGGTTGAAACTCGCCAAATCGTCGTACGTGTTCTATAGACAATCGGCGTTTTCGTCTAATTGCCAACTTGCATTGAGAGCAAGGACATGGGACACGCTGATTAAGATACGACTCGCGGTCTTGAACAATAGGACCTTCTTCGTTTGCCATCTTATCTACATTACAGCAAACGAGGCTTAAATGGATAGCTTTATGGAGATGTACGTCAACTTGCAAGTTGACCATAAACCTTGCATTGTATATAGTAGTCGAGAGATTTTCCGATGTTATATCTCGGCCTTGTATCATGCTCAACGATTTGTTTGTCCCGGTAGATAATTTTTTGTTATATCTCGGCTTTGAGTATAAGTAATCCATTTTAAAATTAATGTGCGCCATCTATGAAATTTTACAACTATAGTAATAAAATTTATTTCAATCAATTCTACTCATAGTCATAAGACCTGAGAGAAATTATCATATACTCAATTTAAGGGATCTCCACTTCTATAACAATAAATTTGGGTTAATTTTGATGAAGTACGTGGCCGTATGCAAAGCACATTGCATACCATTATCGATACGTATATTATCTTAAATTTCATTCCCTTCCCTCTCCCTCTCCCTCTCTTCCTCTCTTTCTCTCACCCTCTCCCTCACCCTCTCGTTCTCTTTCTCTCCCTCTCTCATTTCCTCCCTCCTCCTCCCTCTCCCTCTCCCTCCCTCTTTCTCCCTCTTTCTCCCTCTTTCTCCCTCTCCCTCTCCCTCGCTCCCTCTCCCTCCCCCTCCCTCTTTCTCTCCCTCTCTCATTTCCTTCCCCTCCCCCTCCCTCTCCCTCTCCCTCTCCATCTCCCTCTCTTTCTCTTTTTCTCCCTCTCCCTCTCTATCTCTCTTTCTCTCTCATTTCCTAAACAAGCAAAAAATAAAGTGATTTAAACATCCTCCAAGCAAAAGGGAGAGGGAGAGATACAATGCACTCTCCCTCTCTTTCTCTTTCTATCCCTCTCTCATTTCCTTCCCCTTCCTCTCCCTCTCACTCTCTTTCTCTCTCATTTCCTCTCCTAAACAAGCAAAAAATAAAGTGATTCAAACATTAAACAAGCAAAAGGCAGAGGGAGGGAGAGAGAGAATGCACTCTCCCTCCTTCTCCCTCTCTTTCTCTTTCTCTCCCTCTCCTATTTCCTCCCCCTCCCTCTCCCTCTCCCTCTATTTCTCTTTCTCTTTCTTTCCCTTTCCCTCTCCCTCTCCCTCTCTTTCTCTCTTACTCTCTCGTTTCCTCTCCTAAACAAGCAAAGAAGAAAGTAATTTAAACATTAAACAAGCAAAAGGGAGAGAGAGAGAGAGAATGCACTCTCACTCTCTTTCTCTCCCTCTCCCTCTCTTTCTCTCCCTCTCTCTCCCTCTCCCTCTCCTTCTCTTTCTTTTCCTCTCCTAAATAAACAAAAGAGAACGATTTAAACCTTCAACAAGTAAAAGAAAGAGAGAGGGAGACTCACCAATGAGATATGGCGAGCGTGGGCGGCTTCTCTTTGCAACGAGGGCTCCTCCTCTCCTTCGCGAACAACGATGGTGGCGGTGGCGGTGGCGGCGGCGGCAGCGGCGGCAGCAAGTCTCTTCCTCCTCTTCTCTCACAAAGCCTTGGCTCTCTCCCTCGCTCTCTCCCTCGCTCTCGCTCTCAAAAGGCGAAGAAAACAAAATGAAAACGGCGCTCTGGTTTCGGCCGCGCTTTTTTTCCCTGCGGCGTCGCTATTGGCGTCGCTATTGGCGTCGCTATTAGCGACGCCAATAGCGACGCCAATAGCGACGCCGATAAACGCCGTCGCTAATCGGCGTCGCTATTGCCCCAGTCCCTTGTAGTGGAATTCTCTGTTTTTTCAAGATCCATCAATAGTAATATCTCTAGCCACAAAGGTATCAATGCCAAAAAACCCAATTCTTGAGCTAGCTAGAGAAGAGGCATGCCATGACCCAATCTACCAGAAATTGCTAAGGGAGATCCCCATCAAAGATCAAGAACCGAAGCTAAAGACGAAGTATCAAGAATTCTCTGTCAGTAGTGGACTTGTCTACTTTAGGACAAGATTATGTATCCCTGCTAACCAATCTCTCGAGCAAAATATACTTTGGGAAGCCCATGACTCTGGCCATGCCAAGACCCTTAATGCAGTCAGGAAGAGCTATTATTGGGATAGGATCAAAGGTGACATTCTCAAATATGTCATGGAATGTTTGTCTTGTCAACGCATTAAGGTGGAACATGTCAAAATGCCTGGGAAGTTGCAGCCACTTGACATTCCCCAAATGAAATGGGAATTCATTAGTATGGACTTTGTTGTTGGCCTACCCCAAGTTCAGGGAGGATACAACTCTATTATGGTTGTAGTAGATATGCTCACCCAGGTTGCACATCTCATCTTTGTCAAGACAAACTATAAAGCCTCAAACATTGCTAGATTATTCATTAAGAAAATATTCAAACTGCATGGGTTACCCGAAAGAATCATTAGTGATCGTGACTCTCTCTTCACATCACACTTCTGGAGGGCTATCTTTGAGGCCATTGGGACTCAACTCTATTTTAGTATAGCTTACCATCCCCAAACCGATGGTCAAACGGAATGAGTTAACCAAGTCATTGAAGATATGCTTAGGGCACATTGCTGTCGCGAACCCAAAAGGTGGATTCAATATTTTCCACTGGTTGAGTTTGCCTACAATGCTTCTTACCAACAAAGTATTCAGATGACCCCTTTCCAAGCATTGTATGGGCACGATTTTCATACTCCTTTGAGGTTCTCGGATCCAACCTTGAGGGTTGAAGCTTCAAAGCAGATGCTAGAAGACACGGATGACCAAATCAAATCAATAAGACAAGACATCCAAGCCGCCAAGGACAGACAGAAGGCTTACGAGGACTTGAAACAGCAAGACAGATCTTTCATTGAAGGTTATATGGTCTTCATCTGTGTATGCCCTAAAAAGAGTTCACTATCCTTGGGAGAGTACAAGAAGCTGAGTCCAAGGTATTGCAGACCTTATAGGATCACTAAGTGCCTAGGACCTAATCCTTTACAACCCCTCCCTTTTTGACTGCAGACGCGGGACCCTCCCTGGGCCCTCCAAAATTAAATGGTCTCCTTGTTTGGGCCGTGAAGGGAAAAAGGTAGAGGGAGAGGATAAGAAGAAGAGGGTGGGAGAAGAGAAAGAAGGTGAGAGAGAGAGTGAAGAGGAGGAAGAGGGAAAGAGAATAAGGTGAGAAGAAGGAGTGGAAGAAAGAGAGAGAAAAGGAGGAGTTGGAAGAGAAAAAGGAGGGAGAGGGAGAAGAGACGGAGAAGGATTGAAGGAGTAGTAAAGAAGGAGAAGGAGTGAAGAAGAAGGAGGGAGGTAAGAAGTAGAGGAAGGAGGTAGAAGGAGGAGAGAAGTAAAAGGAGGAGAGGATAAGAAGTAGAAGGAGGGAAGAAAAAGAAGGAGGAAAGAAGAAGTGGGTAGAAAAGAAGAAGGAGGTAGAAGAGTAAGAAGGAGGGAGAGAGAGAAGAGAAGGAGTGAAGAAGAAGGAGTGAAGAAAAAGGAGGGTGATAAAGAAGTAGAGGAAGAGGGAAGTAGAGGGGGAGTAGTAGAAGAAGGGAAGGAGTAGGAGAGAGGTAGAGGAAGAGCAAGAAAAAGGGAGAGAAGGAGGAGAGGAGAAGAAGAAGGGAAAGGAGAGAGGAAGAGGAAGAAGAAGAAGAGGTAGAGGAAGAGAGGTGAGAAGTGGTAGATGAAGGAGCAGAAGGAGAAAGAAGTGGGAGAAGGACAAGAAGAGCGCTAGAAGAAAAAAAAAGGGGGGTAACCGCTACGAGTCACCCAAACCACTCTCCTGCCAAGGAACCACGTTCGGCGGTCTTCCCAACTGATCGTGTCTAACTGAAACCGTTAAGGTCCGGACTGCCCCAATCTCCGCGAGGCGAATGGCTCCCAAGAAGAAAGTCGCGGGAAGCATAGGCGCCCAAGCCACCAGTAATGTTGGAGGGATGAGAAAAAGGACCAACGCAGCACACACAAATCAAGCCAGGTTCTAAGCATTAAAAAAAGTTAATTTAGGACTTAGTTATCATGGAAGGATTAATGTCATGCATAAGGTTTTATTTATACTAAAAAGTAAGTTGCATGCAACGGTAGGGTTGAATTTGCATAAGTTTTTACTCACCTAAAATGATAAGGTTATCACCTTACCTCACATGAAATGATAATTTCTACACACATAAAATGATGGGGTTATCGCCTTATTTCACATAAAATGATAGCTTTTTAACCAGTTCAGTGCATGAATAGTCATTTAGAACTACGTTGCGCAATTATGGTTAAAAGAAACACATGAAATGTTAATTTCTATTCATAAGATATATTTGCTTTGTTAGGAACAAAACCCTAGGACTTTCATAGATGCAAGTCACACGTGATTTGGTACATTAGAAATAAGTACTCATTGCTAGGAATAAAGGGAGATAAAAGTTGTTTAGGGAACAACTATACTAAATGCATAACGTGCATGATGGTTGGAAACTCCTACATAGAACAGCACTAACAGAATTTGAAGGATCGCATGCATCTAAACCGCATCTTAAAAATTTAAATGAGGAATCATTTGTTGCCATGTGTGTTAACTGAGCTTGGCTAGAATTAGAGATTATAAGACCCTTGGTTGGGTTGTGAATAAGGCATGTCCATTGCCTTGGCTGACAAGCTAGTGCTTCAGTTAGGGACTAAGATATCCTAGGAAAGTATAAGTCAACTTACCAAGACCATTTACTCTTGTTGAAATTATTGGGATTTCGCCAAGTCGTGGAAAGACCCAAGATCGGGCACTGGGCATTCGGGAAAAATGAGTCACACCTTAGTAGTCGGTCGCCCAAACTACCTCCGAAATGTTTGTGCTTGTACTTAGATACATTATTTGTTTTCTTCACTTAAGGAACTAATTCAAGGAAAACACTTAATGCTTCAAGTTGAAAGCCTGGAGGGAGAGGTAGAAACAGTTACCTCCAAGTGTCTGTGTGGCCCTATCCAAGTGGGTTGTTAGCCGCGCCGGGTATATGGACCTAACCCGCTGCAAGAGGTCTTATCTAATTAGATCCTATCACATTTATGTGTGATATTTAAAATCGGATTCATTAACTAAGCCTTTTAGGGAACAAGGTTTGTTCGCATAACTTATGGCACATACATGAATACAAAGCAAGCAATCCTTTGACAAACAAGTTCAAACAAATTCCTTAACTTATCTTCATGTTAATCTTTGTCTTCTCTGCCCATACAGGAGAAATTATATATCCCTTCTACCGAGCAGAAGTACCCGGTCCAAATCACATGGCACCATAATTTCCATTGAGTATCTAGAATAGGATCTTCCAATGCCCTAGATGTTGGGCTCACGGCAGTCTTAAACTCCATTCCGGACTAGGAAAGGGGTGTCTAGAGCTCCACCTGACCCCAAGCGACCTAGGAGTGAGACACAACTTCCGTGGTTGGCCTTTTCACCACTCAACCTTCGACCCGTGAATCGAGCAGTGCCCTCTTGGGTTGAAGCACGGTGTGACCTTGGAGATGATCCATCTATGTAAAATATCATTTCTTGATTAATCCAATTAAGAATCGAGCACAATCAATGCAATCAACCTAATATCATCTTCCAAGAAAACATTCATTTATTTCCCCATGGCAACTTGTCATTACTGACCCATGCCATGCATTTACCTATCAAACACAAGCACTTGGAATAATCATTCAAATCACACCCCAACAATCAGTTTAATGCAAAATCATTTAGGATGTTGTTTGATCAATAAACAAAAACAATGGTATCCTTTTCCAAACATTGTAGGAATAGTCGTGATAACGTTCCCATCGCACAATTGCTCTCCCCCTTGGAATCAGGAGTGATTCCATGTAAAATTTACTTAACACACCCTTATTTCGGCTAAGGCATATGTTAAGGTTTCAAACACTGTACAAGACACAAGTTCTATTAATCACTTACATTGATTGATAACCTGGCCTTCTTCTCAACAAGTACAAAAGCATCAGTCTTTCCCTTTGACTCCAGCTCTCCTAACCCCTTGAGCTCTCTACTTGCCTTTGAGGCTCGGATTTGTTGTTTGTATCTATCCCAATCCCCAAATTTGGATTGATAAACACAGTGGTTATTGGATGGATCCCAAGGCATCTTAGACTTTAATCCTTATGATCATTATTTGTTCTAGCTAAGCACAACATCAAGATTTCCAATCGATTAAACATGAGCTATTAATGAGAGCTTGGGCAAAGGTCTAGAGCTTCGAAAATGATTCTCTTCTAGACTAAGTTGCTTGCCATGCAATCCTTCGGGCATGCAAGTTGCAACATATACCTTCGAAGTGATAAAAACACACATACTATTTCAAGGACGAGAAGTTGAAAATGCTTAAAGCCTTATATGTTGTTTATGAATTCATCGCTTATACCCTCTCTCTCTCTCTCTCTCTCTCTCTCTCTCTCTCTCTCTCTCTCTCTCTCTCTCTCTCTCTCTCTCTCTCTCTCTCTCTCTCTCTCTCTCTCTCTCTTTTTGGCAACAAGGGGGCTCTCTCTCTCTGTCACCGGCAGAAAAAGGGGGGGAAAGAGGTGGGATCCCCATTGTTTTTTTTTCGAAGGGGAGGGGGTTTTATAACGAGGAGGGAGGTCTATTATTGGGGGGGGAACATCATGATATGGAGGCCCTTCCCTCCACTTGGGGGGCCAACTTTTCCCTGACGCCATGCACTTGATGTTTGGGGGGGGTGATAGGCCCATGGCCTCGGCATCATCATCGTTATCTCTTGCTTTTGCTTTGTCATTATCGTCATCCTCCTCATCATCTCTGACTGCTCCTCCTTGTCATCTTCTCCTTCCTCCACGTCGATTGTTGTCTTTTCCTTCCTTTCCATCATCATCACCTACTTCCTCCCCCCTCGACGTCATCACGTCATCTCCTCCATCTTTTGCCACTCATTCTCTTTCCTTTCCCATCTCGGCGCTGTCATTTCCTCCCTAGTAGTCATCATCAACAGCTTACTCCCTTCTCACATAATCTTCACGCCATCCTTCTCCTTTCTTTCCTCCCTCGCCACCTATTGGTGACAATAGGGGGGAAAGGGATTAATTTTTTTCCTCCCTCGCCACCTGTTGGTGACAACAGGGGGGGAAAGGGATTATTTATTTTTTTGAATCACATATGTCTAGGGAGGGGTTTTTTCAAAAAGTGCATACGTGTATATATTAGGGGTAGACCTTCATTAATTTTCCCCTCCAATCTTAAAAGTAAGGAGGGGGAGTTTTGGGGAAATGGGGGGTAAAAAAAAAGGTAGGAAAAAGGGAGAGGTCTATGGGGTAGTTGCATAAAGATTACCATGGTTATATAGTACTTTCTTTCAATGTCTAGGAGCTTACATATTGAGATTTTCATAAGCATCACCAATTGTTATACATTGTATCAACATTGACCTACCATTGGCCTTAGTGATTTATGCCAAAGAAGGCACAAGATTGTTGAGAAATAACAAATGATGTATGCTCATGGAAGAGATGTCTTGAATCCCATATGCACAGTGAGGATAGTGGAGAATTTGGAAAGCTATAAAAGCATGTTCTTGGTTCACTTTTTAATGCAATGCTATTGTACTTTGAACTAAGACTTTGTAACTCTATCCACTGAAGATTGTGTTTATGAGTCTAAGCTAATCTATCTTGGAACCTAATTCACTTGAGTGAAAGTCTATGTCTAGTCATCAGTCTTCATGTCTCTTGCTTATGAGTTCAAGCCTCCATAGCTAAACTGTGTTCAAGATCCAAGTTTCTCAACATGGTATTAGAGCCATGGTGAGCTCAATTTAGCTCTTCCTCTTGATTCTCATAGCTCATCTCCAACTCAGGACAAGTGGTTGAGTTCATGTCCTACTTTATTTTCACACACTTCTTCTTGGCCACCATAGCCATACTGCACCTACCTTCAATGGAGCAATTAGATCTCATCATACACATGATTTCAGCTCAAGGTGTCTTCTGAGAAGCTTGTCCTCTGCTCCCATCACATCTTCCTATCACATCAAAGTGTGACATTGTCCACTGTGGAGCTTGGCATTATGAAAAATCAACATTGTTGTCTTTGTTGCGCCCTGTGACAGTCGTATTGTCTATGTGACAACGTGTGGAGGCTGTTATTTGTCCTATCTATATGGAGCATTCAAAGCCTATATTATGGGTTATCCTCCATTCAATTCTTGGCCTAAATGGCTGCGCCTAGCTACTGCTGCAACAAAAAAGAAAACGGGGTTATCTGAAACCCTAAACAATGGAAGCCATAGCTAGGAACTTAAAAAAGCTTGGCAACCTTGTATTTTCTCATTGCCATCATCAATAGTGTCCTTGACACTGTGAAATTATCTCTGAAGCCTATTGCAGATCTGGAAGTGTCCAAGGAAGTCCAAAGATTACCTAGCAACATCAAGCCAAATATCAAGATCTTCAAGACATAGTATCTATTGATACTCAAATAGTGCTTCTTGGCACTTGAGTTTTTCACCTTACTCAAAAAAAGTAACTCACATTTTGATTCCTATTTTGAAGAATATTCTCAGGTTGTGTAATGATTTAAAGACACATTGATCAAATCCCTTGTAAAAGGATAGACACTGCCTGATAATTCTCGTGGTAAGACCTCCTTCTAAAATGACTGAACTGGAACAGATAGCAAAGTTTAATAGTGAAGGATTTCACTCATGGAAGGAGAAAACCATGTACCATCTCATGAGGAAAGACCTCTAGGATCTCTTTGAGGAAAATGATGCAGATGACAAGGAAGAAGATGCTGAAGAGGAAGATGTTGTAGAAGACCAGCCTAAAACAAAGGCATGTAAGAATATGAACAACAAAGCTCTAGGTATTATTGCCTGGGGTCTATCTGATGATGTATTACATGATATTTTTGGCATTAAGGATGCAAAGAAGGCACGGGTAGAACTTGACAAGATCTTTGGTACACAAGCAAAGAATTCGAAGGTAAAATTACTTATGCAATTTTTTTTAAGTTGGATGTAAAAGAGAGTTCATCTATGACTGTACACATCAATAAGTTCAAGAGCCTTAAAACCTAGATAGCAACTCTTAAAAAGAACATTGATGAGGATGAGGCAATAGCAGTGCTACTTGCCAGTATTAATCACAAACCATATGAGAACCTTGTTTCAATACTAAGTAATGTTCCCAGTCTCTCAGTTAAAGATATTGAGCACTCTCTTCTTGATGAAGAGAAAAAACAAAAGAACAAGAATGCAAAAGATGGTATCCCATCATCTAGGGCAAATCTCTTATACACTAAAGGAGCTACTGGACCCAAAGGAAGAGGTTGAGGATTTAACACCGACAACAAAAGTTGGATGGCATGTCATTATTGTGGAAAAATTGGCCATTATGCCACTGAACATTTTCACAAGAAAAGAGCACAGCAAATGCAGAATGACCACCACCAAAGTCAATTCATGAAAGAAGAAGAAGAAGAAGATGCTTCCGCTACCATCAACAACTCTGACAGATTGTTCTAAGGAATTTGTTCTCATAGTGGATTTACTTTGTAAAAATCTTACCAAAGATGTAAAGTCTCAAGCTTTAACTTGACTAGGTTGCCTATGAGCTAGTCTCCTGGGCCATGTTATCATGTAGGGGGAAAAAAGCAAACAAGTGTAGAGACTCATCATTTGAGGGGGGTGTTGAGAAATAAAAAATGATGTACGCTCCAAGAAGAGATGTTCTAAATCCCATATGCATAGTGAGGATAGTGGAGAAGCTAGAAAGCTATAAAAGCATGTACTTGGTTCACTTTTTAATGCAATGCTATTGTACTTTGTACTAAGTTTCTATAACTCTATCAACTCAAGATTGTGTTTATGAGCCCAAGCTAATCTATCTTGGAACCTAATTCACTTGAGTGAAAGTTTGTGTCTAGTCATCAGTCTTCATGTCTCTTGCTTATGAGTTCAAGCCTCCATAGCTAAATTGTGTTCAAGATCCATGTTTCTCAACAAAGATCATGTCTCATGAACATTGCAATATGTACTTCTTATGTTAGAAATGATCTAATCTTTTAAGCTTAGATAATATGAGAAATTGAACATAATATAAAATCTTATATCTAAAAATGGAGACACACTTTCTTTTTGATACATTGTATTAGAGTAAAAAGGGGGGATCATATGACTCTTGCATGAGCCATAGATAGGGGATTTTCTAGGATTCTTCGCTCTCAGGTGACGTGTCTACATTACAAAGAGTGAACTCCCCAAGAAAGTATCTAGCTCTAAATTTATTGTATCTAGGCATGTAGCTAGAAACTCTTATATCTTCTTCCTTCTCCACCAAAATCATATTCTTTGCTCCTCTATTGAAAATTTGAGGTTCAATCACTTTGCAGATAGCTTTTAAAGCCATCATTTGTAAACTTGGAGAGCTTGACGATCTCTTGTGATAAAATACAATAGTTTGATTATTCAAGCTTCCAATATAGTGGTTAAGGCCTTGAATTTTGCCAAGCTTCAATTGCCTAGAGCCCTTGCCTTTTCCAAGAAAGTTGTCAGGGTCTTCAATTTCAATATGTAGAGTGATAAAAAATTTTAAGGTGTCAATACATGAAAATCCTATATCATTTATTCATTAAGCATAATAAAACTCTAGCATTAATCCTTAAATATGGATACCTTGGGATTTGCATCTTCTTCAAGAAGGTTTTTTTTGTAAATATTTATTGAATTTTTTGGATTATCCTCTAATGAAGGCTTTAGTTTGTCTTTGTATCCCATGTCTTCAATACCATATATTTTGTTGAGATGACAAGCTCAACACATGCGGACATTAATGATGGACCACCTGGTTAGATGGGTCCACACGTCTACACATAGCACATCAATGGTCATTATGACTCTCACATGGCCACTGACTCATTACTTATTATATTCAAGTTGTTACACCTATTTACAGTTGGCATAGTTATAGCGCTAGCAGTCGACTAGTGTAGTCGGTTATGCATTGTTTGACTTAGTAGGCTGCTTTCCTTTATGTTGTATCTTATCTATACTTTGTGTACATTGTAAAGTGTGTGGAAGAAGTAGAAGAAACTAGTAAGAAAACGTTTTGGCCTCCATCTCTCTTCTTGTCTCTTGAGTGAGCTTCTCCTTGTGCATTCTCTGTGTGTTCGGCGCAGCATCTTGAGCAAGTCCCCCCACCATGCGATTCTTGACATGGTATCAGAGTCGCGCCACTGAGAGAGGCTGATTTTGAAGGCTAAAGTGAAGGAGAAGAAGCAAGGTTCGAGCAAGCAAGCAACGGGTAAGAAGCTCTCTCATTCTTCCACTTTCTCTCTTGGATAGTGCCTGTGGAGGCACCGAAAGCAGGGCAGAGAAAAAATCTCAGATTGCAGTGAGATTTAGTGTGCGTGAAGAGCACTGTGTATTCTACAGACAAGCCTTATAGGGCTTGGCCGCAGTTATTTTGGGCATCTGAGGCCGTTTCAGGCCCTGTTTTAGAGCCGCAAGGTTGCCAGCAGCAGTTTTAGGGCACACTGTGACTTCGGCTGTATTGACCGAAAGTGGGTGCACAGGTTACAGATTTCAGATTTGTAAGTTCAAAGGTGTTTATCAGCAACTAAACACAAGGTTTATCTGCAAACTGGTTGTAGATTGTATGTATTATTGAGCAGACAATGAAAAAGGTTGTCTGTTATATTGCTGTGCACTACAGGTCGAGGATTGCAGAAGATTTGCTTGTTGTTTGGTATTAGTTTTGTGATAATGGCAGAGAATAGTGGAAACCCCATCATTGAGAAGCTCGACAAGAATAACTACCCTTCATGGAAGTTCCGTGTCACGAACTTTCTTATTGGAAAAGGCCTCTACGAGTTTGTTTCAGGTGAAGAAAAGGAGCCGGAGGTGAGTGATCCTCCAAGTGCAGAAGAGACAAAGGCACGAAAGGAATGGAATGCAAAAGACAAAAAGGTCATGTATTGGCTATCTGCAGTAATTGACAATAATATGCTGTGACATATCAGAAATGCAGAGAATTCATATGCAGCTTGGACCATACTTGAAAGTATGTTTTCTGTAAATATAAAGGCATGAAAGATTCAACTCAAGCAAGAGTTGAATACATTGAAGAAAGGGAAGATGTCTATCAATGAGTATGCACTGAAGGTAAGGAGCATTGCAGATGCCTTGGCAGCGATTGATGCAATGCCCGATGATGATGATTTGGTGTTGTCTACCTTGGGTGGACTTCACAATGAAAAGGCTTGAAAGTCTTTTATAACTTTCGTATATGTCAAAAAGCCATTTCTAGATTTCAATGAGTTGGTCTCCCTTATGATCACTGAAGAGATCAACATTGGAGATGATGCACCCATACAAAATATCCTTCCTTAATTAATCCAATTAAGAAACTAGCATAATCAAGGCAATCAACCCAATATCATCTTCTAAGAAAACATTCATTTATTTTCCATGGCAAATTGTCATCACTGACCCTTGCCATGCATTTACCATCAAACACAAGCACTTGGAATAATAATCCAAATCACATTCCAACAATTAGTTTAATGCAAATGCATTTAAAACGATGTTAGATCAATCAACAAAACGATGATATCCTTATCCAACATTGCAGGAATAGTCGTGATACCCTTCCATTGCATATTCACTCTCCCCCTTGGGATCAGGAGCTGTTCTATGTAAGATTTACTTAACACACTCTTCTTTCGACTAAGGCATATATTAAGGTTTAAAAAACTGTACATGTAATGTCCCCACTACTTAGTTTATTTTAATAAACAATGTGCATATACATTCCAAAGAAAATTGACTTATGTTGCATGTCCACACATGGAAAAAAATACAAAATCTCTACATGATTTACAAGAAATAGGACTTGTTTACTAAAATAGTTTGAAATCTCTCGTATCATGTTTAGATGATTTAATTTGCCACTTTAGATAGATTCAAAAATATATTGTGAATTATTTTGAAAGGAATAAGTTGTCAAAGACAAAAGATCGATAAAGATAACACAATTTATGAAAATCATTATTTTCACCTAATTTTTATAGATTTTCGCAATTCTATCTACAAAAGCTATTCTACCACATATATTCTGATCGTTTTGAGTACCCGAACGACTATACTTGGAGTTCATATGATGAAGTTAAGATTCAAATAAGTTGCAAGGTAGAAAAAAACGAAAATAGTGAAAAAAAGCATAAGATTTAAAGCTATCCACTAAAATAACGTGTTCTCTCTTTGTCATCAATGATGTCATCATCCTCTCTTTAACCCTCCTCTCACTACTATATAAATAGGGGTAGGGCGTCACGTCAAAGACACACATACACACAAAAATCCATGCAAAAGTATCTCTGCTGCTATTGACACGATGAAGCTCTGCTGCAAGCAGCCGAGCCTCTCTTTCTTTCTCTCTCTCTCTCCAACCCTATGCGGAAGCACTACTCGAACCCATCAAAGCTTCTTCCGTGGATCCCAAGAGACGTTGAGATGTTGAGCGAGGTCACACTCAAAGAGCTCCCCAATGCGAGGAAACGGGTGTTGTTGAGACGGAGCTCAACACGATGCTGAAGCACAAGCAGAAGTTAACCCCGAACCCATTCAAATTGAAGAACCAGCCATCCCACAATAAATCAAGGTTGTGTCTATAAGCTATATTCACGATAGATGGCGAAACGAAGATAATCAAGTTGGTACCTAAGAAAAGGATTACGATTAGTTAGAACTTACTTAGAATTGTAAAAGCACGTTAGTATTATCAAATGCTTTTTAGGAAGGAATACTGAAATTGATGAAGGGGATAGATTATATGCATTACATTGACAATTGTGTTAAAATGTCTTATGGTTATGAGTGCTTTTGGATTTGTGAATGATGAGTTATGGCTCTTATGATTCTGTGCTTGCATAGACAGATGAGTTGTGGATTGCGGTGGTTTGGGACGTTGGGATCCCCAACCCAATGCTCCTTAACACTCTGCGGAGTGCGGAAAACTCACCTACATATGGGGGTCTAATGATCCAAAGGGAGATAGGTGTTATTGATTTTTGATCACTCGAGCACTTGAGAGGGGAAAGGACCAAGTGGTTAGTGCCCCTATTATGTAGGACGGCTCCAGAGGCTTAGGGAAGCTTAGAGGGGCTATGAGCAAGTAAATTCCCTGTTGATCGTAGATGGAGTGCGATCACATACAGCCCAATCCCGAGGAATTGGAAGGTCCTATCCTAGGTTGGACGGTGTATTTCAATAGAAAGATAGTTTTGTATCACTCTACGGAGTGATGGTAAAATAAAGTATCTGATTTTCGTAGTATTTGTTATGTGCTATAGATCGAGTTTAACGAAGTAATAAAAGAAAACTGATTTTATATATCCGAACAGTGTGGTAGTATGATTTGCTAATTAGAAAACTAAGCAAACCCATTGAGAAAAGTGGGAGGCTTCGATCCTGACAATTGGACGCCTCTGCTGGGTGGACCCGATAAGTGGGTAACTTTCCAACACTAGATAGAGCTGATTAAATCGTGACCCTCTGAATAGAATTAGAATTAGTTACCAGGTTTAACACCGTTTTAGGGGTTCGAAGGTGAGATTTTACCTTATGGGTAGGGGAATCCAATTACACTCTCTCCATTCTCTTACGCTCTTTGAACCAAGTGTAGTGTTAACCTCACTCCTGCCTTTGATTGATTACAAAGTGGTCTTTCTTAGGTGGGCATTAGATTGTTGTTAGGGGTGACTTGTCCATGCTTCTCACATGAAGCAGAACTGAGATTCCCATGGTCAACTAAGTCCAAGGTTTCCCATGGGGAGAAGGGATGGTGTTGTGCGTGGATATGAATTTCAGTCGACTGCTTGAGGACTCCTCCGGGTTTGTTGGAGGAGGAACTTCACATGTGGTATCAGAGCCTAGGTTTCAAATGAGCTTTTAGTGTAAGCTTAAGTAGTCAAGGTATAAAAGGAATTAATAAAATAACCACACTTGTTTTTGAAGAAAAAGTGTTGTTGATTATCTTGCATTAACTTGAGCATACACATTGTACCCACAGGAACTTATCGATGAGGAAGCTATACGTTTGCAGAATATTTTTCCAATCATGTATCAAGTAGCCTTAGGGTCAAATAATTTCTCATACCATGAGGCTGTGTTTGAGATAATGGAGATGATCTTTATTCCTTCAATTGTATTGAAACCTCATCCTAACTCATGGTACATAGGAGATTTATGGCCAAGGAATGAGTCACACATGGAGATATATTGTGAGCATAACATTCTTCTTCATTATGAACTATGGAGGATTTGATGGACTGAACAAGTAAGGATAGTTAAGATATATCTTTCGTTCAGTGCCTTTGCTGAACGAGTACTAAACATTGGGAATGGAACTGTATCTGAAACATTGTGGGTATACTGGAAGGTGTTTCAAATAGTACCACCCGAGAGAGTTTTTGTAGTACCAAGAAGGCCTTATTTTGGTATTGGATGTTTTGGTTATGCCCAAGAGCCACCATATTATGTTGTTTGCCATGTATATGAGAATCCCCCAAGATATGAGAATATAGACCCTAATACTTTTCATGAGGAAAGTATCCATGAGATGATGTATTGATAGATCATAGTACGATCAAATACATCTTTGTAAGTACTTTTCATAAATATAAAGTCTCATCATTGTTTTTGAAAAGCATGAGTTATGAGCTTATGATGATAATTGAGTTGCTTTGACAAGTTAATGATGAAGTACGCTTTATGCGAGTTATTTTTGAGATCATGTACTCCACTGCTTGTGTGCCAATCAAATATGTTGGAGTTAAGAGAAACAGTAATGGCTATCTTAGAGAAGACTCGTATGTGGAATTGTTTAAGCTTCTGAAGGGACTAAAACTGGATCCCAAAACTTGGGGAAGGGACAACCCTTACTTAGAGTCAACTATGTACAAAGATGTGAAAGTCCATCTCAATTTGTTGAAATGGTTTGAGGATCTCAACTTGATAAGACTTTGTAAAAGTATGATACTCTTTGAAATTATAAGGAAAAATATATAGATGGAAAAATTGTAATGAGAAATAAATGGGTGTATGACCATTTATTTCGCATTACAAAGGTTATTTCTCCTGATAGGTTAACCCTTACCGTGAGGAGTGTAAAGTCTATGAGCTTCCAGAGTATCCCAATCTCCCAAAGTCTTATCGATTGCTAGAGACGAAGGCCAAACCACCTCGTTTTGTAACAAAGAGTTTAAGAAGATAATTAGAATTGCCAACTAGTGTGAATTGATCAAATATACAAGGAACTCCATGAGAAGAAGTTTCTTCTCAAGCAAACACCATCAACTAGGTTTAGTGGTGAAGGACCCAAGATAGAGCAAGATGCAGAAGCATGGATTCAGGCTTTGGAGGATTTTGTCCTAGCCATTGAAACTACTGCTACAAATTAGTCCATGACTGCTCATCTTCGTCTTACCAGCAAAGCTAAGCTTTGCTGGAAATATTTTTTTCGAGATAAAGGGTTAACAGAAGCTTCCTAAACTTGGGAGGAGATCAATGAAGTTGTGAAAGAACGTTATCTTCCCTCGTCTTTTGAATCAATCAAGATGAATGAATTCTACAACTTACAACAACGCAGCCTAACCTTGGAAGGATACTATTCTAAGTTTGTGAGTCTGCACAAATATGTGCCCCCAATGACAACGTCTCAATATATTGCAAGGTTCTGCCAAAGGACTAAATCCACATTTGGACACTCGCCTTGAATCAATGAGACCAATGACTCTTGAAGATGCTCTTATGTGAGCAAAACCTATGGCCAAGGAAATCGCTCGAAATGGCCAAAGCAACTGTCCAATAAACAACTATGGAAGGGGCTATCCAAACCATGATATCGATATGGCCAATGCCAAAGGGAATGGTAGAGCTAATGCAATCACCTAAGGACCAAATGGGATAGGAATCAGGCAATGCTGCTAGTGCCGAAGGACTCGACACCCAAGGGATAATTGTCCAAACCGTCCTCAAAATCCTAGTCCATACCAAGTTGGTGGAAGAGGCGGAGGGAATGACAACAACAACCCATGCAGTGGATGTGGAAGAATAGTTGATGCGCGGGTAAATACCATGATTAGACATCCCGATGAATGCACGTTAGGTGAAGAATTTGAAAGAGGATCCATTCATGCTATCGTGGAAAAGAAAGGAGAGGACCACCAATGTTAAGTAATTCAATCTCCAACTACTTACAAGGGTACGTCGTTTATGATCTTAATTGATTGGGGTAACATGCATTCCTTTCTTGCATCCAAGACAATTAAAAGATTACATCTAGAATCCAAGGGGACAAGGAAAATGATAGTAGAATTGGCCAGTGGGAAGGAAATCCCCTCAATCGAAACTATAGGGAAACTTCATTTGAGTTAGACAGCCATATAACTGAAACAAATTTTTCAATCCTACTACTAGGATGCTACAATTGCATTTTGGGAATGGATTGGCTCAAGAAGAAAAAAACCCAAATTCAATGTGCTGAAGTGGAAATAGTCTTTCAAGACTTGGAAGGAGAAACCATAAAGGCGTATGGGAAAGCTGGAAGAACTATGGTCCAACTAGCCAAGGCAAGTCGACTCAGGAAGGGATTGAAGAAAGGTCAATCAACCTATATGATCCGGTTGAATAAGGTTGAAAAGACTAATGAAGGCACTCTACCTTCGTGGATCAACGACTTCAAGGATGTCTTCCTAGAAGAATTGACTCAATTGCCTCCAAGTCATGAGGTTGATCATGAAATAAACTTGATTCCTAGAGTTGAGCCAATGTCAAGAGGACCATACAAAATGTCTATTCCTGAAGCTATTGAGCTTAAGAAACAACTGAGGCAACTAGTAGAGCAAGGATTTATCCACTCGAGTAATTCACCTTGGGGAGTGCATGTCCTCTTCTAGAAAAAGAAGGATGGAACACTTAGACTCTCCATTGACTTTAGAGGACTAAACCAAGTTACGATGAAAAACAAGTATCTTATACCGAGGATAGACGAACTTTTAGATCGCCTATACGGAGCCAAGGTCCAACATTGATGTAAGGTCCGAATACTCTATCAAATTTGAATCAAGGAATAAGATATCCCAAAAACTACCTTCAACTTTCCTAAGAAGGCAAGCATCATAATATTCAGAGCTTCTATCAAAGCCTCTATCACTTTATTCAAAAAATGTGTCCCACAGTCAAATACAAGCTCCTTAGGTGGACCAAAAAGCCAAACAATCTATTCCAAAATAAAACTAGGCATTTCCTTAGCATTATCCTTCATCATAGTGCAAGCTTCAAACCAATTCATGAAATAGTCTGCCACAATGATGTAATGCTTTCATGCAAATGACAAAGGATGTATAGGTTCAATGAAATCAATGCTCCACTTCTCAAATGGTAGTATATCCGTAATAGGAGTCAGTACACTTTGCAAGAAGCCTCCCAGTTCTCTAGAACCACCCTGCCATAGGATGGACCCGTCAGGAGTTCTACCCACCCAGCTCCCTTGATAGCTTTAGTTTTCTAATTAGCTCCTATCACATTTATGTGTGACATTCAAAATCAGCTTCTTTAATTAGACCTTTTAAGGAACGGGGTTCGTTTGCATAATTTATGGCACAGACACGAATACAAAACAATAAGCCCTTTTGACAACGAACAAGTTCCTTAACTTATCTTCAATTTAATCTTTGTCTCTTGCCCATACAAGAGAAATTATGTATCCCTTCTATCCAATAGAAGTACCTGGTCCAAATCACATGGCACCATAATTTCTATCTAGTATCTAGAATAAAATATTTCAATGCCCTAACAACTCTGTTTTTGGACTAGGCAAGGGGTGTCCAGAGCTCCACTGACCCCAAGAGACCTAGGAGTGAGACACAATTTTCGTAGATGGCCTTTTCACCACTCGACCTTCGGCCCATGAATCAAGTAGTGCCCTCTTGCATTGAAACACGAAATGACCTTGGAGATGATCCACCCGCACAAAATATCCTTCCTTAATTAATCCAATTAACAAACTAGCATAATCAAGGCAATCAACCCAATATCATCTTCTAAGAAAACATTCCTTTATTTTCCATGGCAAATTGTCATCACTGACCCTTGCCATGCATTTACCATCAAACATAAGCACTTGGAATAATAATCCAAATCACATTCCAACAATTAGTTTAATGCAAAAGCATTTAAAACGATGTTAGATCAATCAACAAAACAATGATATCCTTATCCAACATTGTAGGAATAGTTGTGATACCCTTCCATTGCATATTCACTCTCCCCCTTGGGATCAGGAGCGGTTCTATGTAAGATTTACTTAACACACTCTTCTTTTGACTAAGGCATATATTAAGGTTTAAAAAACTGTACATATAATGTTCCCATTACTTAGTTTATTTTAATAAACAATGTGCATATACACTCCAAAGAAAATTGATTTATGTTGCACGTCCACGCATGGAAAAAAAATATAGAATCTCTATAGGATTTACAAGAAATATGACTTGTTTACTAAAATAGTTTGAAATCTCTCGTATCATGTTTAGATGATTTAATTCCCACTTTAGATGGATTCAAATATATACTGTGACTTATTTTGAAAGGAATAAGTTGTCAAAGACAAAAGATCGATAAACATAACACAATTTATGAAAATCGTTATTTTCACCTATTTTTGATAGATTTTTGCAATTCTATTTACAAAAGCTATTCAACCACATATATTCCGATCGTTTTGAGTACCCGAACAACTATACTTGGAGTTCATATGATGAAGTTAAGATCCAAACAAGTTGCATGGTGGAGAAAAACGAAAATAGTGAAAAAAAACATAAGCTTTAAAGCTATGCACTAAAATAAAGTGTGCTCTCTTTGTCATCAATGATGTCATCGTCCTCTCTTTAACCCTCCTCTCATTACTATATAAATAGGGGTCATACACACAACAATCCATGCAAAAGTATCTTTGCTACTATTGACACGATGAAGCTCTGCTGCAAGCAGCCGAGCCTCTCTTTCTTTCTCTCTTTCTCTCCAACCCTACACGGAAGCACTATTCGAACCCATCAAATCTTCTTCCGTGGATCCCAAGAGATGTCGAGATGCTGAGCGAGGTCACACTCAAAGAGCTCCCCAATGTGAGGAAACGGGCGCTGTTGACGGAGCTCAACACAATGCTGAAGCACAAGCAGAAGTTAACCCCGAACCCATTCAAATTGAAGAACCAGCCATCCCACAACAAATCAAGGTTGCGGCTATAAATTGTATTCACGATAGATGGCCAAATGAAGATAATCAGGTTAGTACCTAAGAAAAGGATTACGATTAGTTAGAACGTACTTAGACTTGTAAAAGCACGTTAGTATTATCAAATGCTTTTTAGGAAGGAACACTGAAATTGATGAAGGGGATAGATTATATGCATCACATTGACAATTGTGTTAAAATGTCTTATGGTTATGAGTGCCTTTGGATTTGTGAATGATGAGTTATGGCTCTTATGATTCCGTGCTTGCATAGACGGATGAGTTGTGGATTGTGGTGGTTTAGGACATTGGGATTTCCAACTCAATGCTCCTTAATACTCTGCGGAGTGTGGAAAAACTCACCTGCATGTGGGGGTCTAACTCTCCCAAAGGAGGTAGGTGTTTCTGGTTTTTGACCACTTGAGCACCTGAGAGGGGAAAGGACCAAGTGGTTAGTGCCCCTGTTATGTAGGATGGCTCCAGAGGCTTAGGGAAGCTTAGACGGGCTATGCGCAAGTAAATTCCCTATTGAGCATAGATGGAGTGCGATCACATACAGCCCAATCCTGAGGAATTGGAAGGTCCTATCCTAGGTTGGTCGGTGTATTTCAATAGAAAGATAGTTTTGTATCACTCTACAGAGTGATGGTAAAATAAAGTATCTGATTTGCGTAGTGTTTGTTATGTGCTATAGATCAAGTTTAACAAATCTAGTTTAATAAAGTAATAAAAGAAAATTGATTTTATATGTCCAAATAGTGTGGTAGTATGATTTGCTAATTAGAAAACTAAGTAAACCCATCGAGGAAAGTGGGAGGCTTCGATCCTAACGATTGGACACCTATGCTAGGTGGACCCGATAAGTGGGTTTCCAACACTAGATAGAGCTGTTTAAATCATGACCCTCTGAATAGCAATAGAATTAGTTACCAGGTTTAACATCGTTTTAGGGGCTCGAAGGTGAGATTTTACCTTATGGATAGGGGGATCCAGTTACTCTCTCCCCGTTCTCTTACTCTCTTTGAACCAAGTGTAGTGTTAACCTCACTCCTGCCTTTGATTGATTACAAAGTGGTCTTTCATACGTGGCCGTTAGATTGCTGTTAGCGGTGACTTGTCCATGCTTCCCACATGAAGTAGAACTGAGATTCCCATGGTCAACTAAGTCCAAGGTTTCCCATGGGGAGAAGGGATGGTGTTGTGCGTGGATATGAATTTCAGTTGACTGCTTGAGGACTCCTCCGGGTTTGTTGGAGGAGGAACTTCACATGTGGTATTAGAGCCTAGGTTTCAAATGAGCTTTTAGTGTAAGCTTAAGTAGTCAAGGTATAAAAGGAATTAATAAAATAACCACACTTGTTTTTGAAGAAAAGGTGTTGTTGATTATCTTGCATTAACATGAGCATACACATTGTACTCATAGGAACTTATCGATGAGGAAGCTATACGTTTGCAGAATATTTTTCCAATCATGTATCAAGTAGCCTTAGGGTCAAATAATTTCTCATACCACGAGGGTATGTTTGAGATAATGGATATGATCTTTATTCCTCCAATTGTATTGAAACCTCATCCTAACTCATGGTACATAGGAGATTTATGGCCAAGGAATGAGTCACACATGGAGATATATTGTGAGCATAACATTCTTCTTCAGTATGAACTATGGAGGATTTGATGGACTGAACAAGTAAGGATAGTTAAGATATATCTTTCGTTCAGTGCCTTTGCTGAACGAGTACTAAACATTGGGGATGGGACTGTGTCTGAAACATTGTGGGTATACTGGAAGGTGTTTCAAATAGTACCACCCGAGAGAGTTGTTGTAGTACCAAGAAGACCTTATTTTGGTATTGGATGTTTTGGTTATGCCCAAGAGCCACCATATTATGTTATTTTCCATGAATATGAGAATCCCCCAAGATATGAGAATATAGACCCTAATACTTTTCATGAGGAAAGTATCCATGAGATGATGTATTGATAGATCATAGTACGATCAAATACATCTTTGTAAGTACTTTTCATAAATATAAAGTCTCATCATTGTTTTTGAAAAGCATGAGTTATGAGCTTATGATGATAATTGAGTTGCTTTGACAAGTTAATGATGAAGTACGCTTTATGCAAGTTATTTTTGAGATCACGTACTCCACTGCTTGTGTGCCAGTCAAATATGTTGGAGTTAAGAGAAACAGTAATGGCTATCTTAGAGAAGACTCGTATGTGGAATTGTTTAAGCTTATGAAGGGACTAAAACTGGATCCCAAAACTTGGGGAAGGAACAACCCTTACTTAGACTCAATTGTGTACAAAGATGTGAAAGTCCATCTCAATTTGTTGAAATGGTTTGAGGATCTCAACTTGATAGGACTTTGTAAAAGTATGATACTCTTTGAAATGATAAGGAAAAATATATAGATGGAAAAATTGTAATGAGAAATAAATGGGTGTATGACCATTTATTTCTCATTACAAAGGTTATTTCTCCTGATAGGTTAACCCTTACTGGGAGGAGTGTAAAGTTTATGATCTTCCAAAGTATCCCAATCTCCCAAACTCTTATCGATTGCTAGAGACGAAGGCCAAACCACCTCGTTTTGTAACAAGAGTTTAAGAAGATAATTAGAATTGCCAACTAGTGTGAATTGATCAAATATACAAGGAACTCCATGAGAAGAAGTTTCTTCTCAAGCAAACACCATCAACTAGGTTTAGTTGGTGAAGGACCCAAGATAGAGCAAGATGCAGAAGCGTGGATTCAGGCTTTGGAGGATTTTGTCCTAGCCATTGAAACTACTGCTACAAATTAGTCCATGACTGCTCATCTTTGTCTTACCAGCAAAGCTAAGCTTTGCTGGAAATATTTTTTTCGAGATAAAGGGTTAACAGAAGCTTCCTAAACTTGGGAGGAGATCAATGAAGTTGTGAAAGAACGTTATCTTCCCTCGTCTTTTGAATCAATCAAGATGAATGAATTCTACAACTTACGACAATTAAGCCTAACCTTGGAAGGATACTATTCTAAGTTTGTGAGTCTGCACAAATATGTGCCCCCAATGACAACGTCTCAATATATTGCAAGGTTCTGCCAAAGGACTAAATCCACATTTGGACACTCGCCTTGAATCAATGAGACCAATGACTCTTGAAGATGCTCTTATGTGAGCAAAACCTATGGCCAAGGAAATCGCTCGAAATGGCCAAAGCAACTGTCCAATAAACAACTATGGAAGGGGCTATCCAAACCATGATATCGATATGGCCAATGCCAAAGGGAATGGTAGAGCTAATGCAATCACCTAAGGACCAAATGGGATAGGAATCAGGCAATGCTGCTAGTGCCGAAGGACTCGACACCCAAGGGATAATTGTCCAAACCGTCCTCAAAATCCTAGTCCATACCAAGTTGGTGGAAGAGGCGGAGGGAATGACAACAACAACCCATGCAGTGGATGTGGAAGAATAGTTGATGCGCGGGTAAATACCATGATTAGACATCCCGATGAATGCACGTTAGGTGAAGAATTTGAAAGAGGATCCATTCATGCTATCGTGGAAAAGAAAGGAGAGGACCACCAATGTTAAGTAATTCAATCTCCAACTACTTACAAGGGTACGTCGTTTATGATCTTAATTGATTGGGGTAACATGCATTCCTTTCTTGTATCCAAGACAATTAAAAGATTACATCTAGAATCCAAGGGGACAAGGAAAATGATAGTAGAATTGGCCAGTGGGAAGGAAATCGCCTCAATCAAAACTATAGGGAAACTTCATTTGAGTTAGACAGCCATATAACTGGAAAAAAAATTTGAATCCTACTACTAGGATGCTACAATTGCATTTTGGGAATGGATTGGCTCAAGAAGAAAAAAGCCCAGATTCAATGTGCTGAAGTGGAAATAGTCTTTCAAGACTTGGAAGGAGAAACCATAAAGGCATATGGGAAAGTTGGAAGAACTATGGTCCAACTAGCCAAGGCAAGTCAACTCAGGAAGGGATTGAAGAAAGGTCAATCAACCTACATGATCCGATTGAATAAGGTTGAAAAGACTAATGAAGGCACTCTACCTTCGTGGATCAACGACTTCAAGGATGTCTTCCTAGAAGAATTGACTTAATTGCCTCGAAATCGTGAGGTTGATCATGAAATAAACTTAATTCCTAGAGTTGAGCCAGTGTCAAGAGGACCATACAAAATGTCTATTCCTGAAGCTATTGAGCTTAAGAAACAACTGAGGCAACTAGTAGAGCAAGGATTTATCCGCTCGAGTAATTCACCTTGGGGAGTGCATGTCCTCTTCTAGAAAAAGAAGGATGGAACACTTAGACTCTCCATTGACTTTAGAGGACTAAACCAAGTTACGATGAAAAACAAGTACCTTATACTGACAATAGACGAACTTTTAGATCGCCTACACGGAGCCAAGCATTAGGGCCAAATATGCTTCAAAAATGGCGCTTGTAAGAAAGTGATTAAGTTGCTAATTAGTTGAGGTTTAGGAAGAATAAAACCTCTAAATTTGGTTGTCCAGATGTGATTAATGAGAGAATATTTGGTTCATTGAAGAGGTCGGCCATTAATTGCCCTCATCTTTTAATCCGGGTCAGGGGTCACCTTTTCGGTCATTTTTCTCTTGGAACTTGAGAGATTTTGTATTTTCGAGATTTTGTACCAAATTTGCATTTGTTTGCTCCCGCGTTTTCTTTCTACACACTATTCTCTTTTGCCATTCTTTTTGTTGCACTTGCTTCCTATCACTGTGAGATTCTTGCTCGATTCATTTGCTAGAATGTCTAGCAATACCTCTTCAGATAACATTGGTGCAATCACACATAAATACAAGCTAACTGTTCAGCTAGATCCGATTTACACATCTTGGAGAAGTATACATCATCGAGTATTGATAGATGAGATCGAAGCCAACAAGTTGCGAACACAAGGAATGAAGCATATACATTTGTGGGTGGATGGAAATATTTATCCCAGGGATCCTTCTACAGGTAAATCACCTCCTTTTTTCAATGTCCATGACTACATAAGATATGTTGGAGAAGGTTACAATGGGATGCTTGGCTACTATATGAGGTTATACTCTGCATCTTACACATATATTGTCAAGATTGTGGGAGAGAAGGAAGGAGTCTCACTTGTAGCTTTCTTGCTTGCACAATGGGGGAATACACACAAGGGTGGAGGCTGAAAACAGTTTTCCTCTTCTTAGTTGTGGAAGCCAAAAAGAACTCTCATACAAAGAAATAGAAGAACCCTATATATGGGTCTCAAACCAAACTCAACTAACTAAGGTGGCATACTAACCAAGCCAGGAACTAGAGTAGATAAGGATAGCTATCATGTAGCTATTATTCATGGGCGGTGTACCAACCGCGTCTGCAACTGACAAGTCGGTGACATAAATACACAACGGTCACCCTGGCGTATCACGAGTGGAGCTCGATATCTCAACACTCCCCCTCGAGCTCAATCCCAATTCTTGCACACAAAGCAGGTCTCTGAACTTGCGCAGCTTCTCTGCGCCCAATGCCTTCGTGAATATGTCAGCTACCTGATCCTCTGTGCTGACATAAACTAGATCAATAAGACCTAGTAAAACCCTCTCTCGCACATAGTGATAATGCACCTCAATGTGCTTTGTTCTAGCATGATAGACTGGGTTATTTGCCAGGTGTATACTACTCATGTTGTCACAATAAATGACAATTGGCCCATCTGTAAGCTGATGCATATCATAAAGTAGCTTATGCAACCAAGCTACCTCACATGCAGCCATTGCTGCACCCCTGTACTCAGCCTCTGTGCTCGACAAGGCAACTGTAGGCTGTTTCTTGCTGCTCCAAGTGACTGCAGCACTCCCAAAAGAGAACACATATCCACTGGTAGATCGTCTATCAGAAATACTACCAGCCCAATCAGCATCAGTGTATCCATGCAACTGTATCTGAACCCCAGTCTCATAAAATAGTCCATACTGCAATGTGGACTTCACATACCTGAGTATGCGTGTAGCTGCATCCAAATGTGGTTTCCTTGGAGCCTGCATAAACTGACTTACCAATCCAACAACATAGCTCAAATCTGGCCTGGTAATAGTCATATAAATCAAGCTTCCTACTATGCGTCTATACATAGTAGGGTCTTCCAGAAGCTCACCTGCATCTGTGCTCAGCTTCACATTCTGCTCCAAAGGAACTGAAATAGGCTTACAGCCTGTCATCCCATATTTGGACAGCATGTCCAATCCATACTGCCTCTGCAAGAGCTGTATCCCACTTGGTGATCTAATCACCTCAATGCCCAAGAAATAACGCAGCTCTCCCAAATCCTTCATCTCAAACTTCTGCTTCAATAGCATTTTCACATGAAGGATATCTTCATCACTGTCACCTGTCATAATCAAATCATCAACATAAATGACAAGTAGCATAATACCTTTCTCTGTTTTTCTCACATAAAGTGAGAAATCTGCCTTGGAAATCTGAAAGCCAATAGTGACAAGATACTGTCCTATCTTGTCAGACCATGCTCTAGGTGCTTGCTTCAAGCCATACAAGGCTTTCTTCAACCTGCAAACAAACTCAGGATGAGCATCATGTACATAACCTGGTGGCTGCTCCATATAGACCTCTTCTTGCAAGTCACCATGCAAGAAGGCATTCTTTACATCCATTTGATGTAAAGACCATTCCTTTGATGCAGCCATAGCAATGACTGCTCTTACGGTTGCCATCCTTGCAACCGGACTGAATGTTTCTTCATAGTCAATGCCATATGTTTGTGCATACCCCTTGACTACTAATCTTGCCTTGTATCTGTTCACAGAACCATCTGCATTGTGTTTCACCTTATAAACCCACTTACAGCCAATTGCATTTTTACCTTTAGGCAAAGGTACCAATTCCCATGTAGCATTTGCTTCCAAGGCATCCATTTCTTCATCCATGGCTTTCTCCCATTTTTCTTTTCCCATGGCTTGCTCAAAAGATGTGGGTTCTGGTTCCTGTATCACTTTGACCATATATGCATAGTGAATGGCTGTAAATCCATCATATTTCAGCCTATCCACAGGATACCTAGCTCTCGTAGACCTGCGCAAAGTAGGTTCACTCCCAGGTGCTCTCAAAACATCCCTGGTCTTCCTTACTCCAGGTGTAACAATAGAAGGAATACCCAACTCATCATCAATGCTCTGTTCTGAGCCACTGGATTCACCATCCACATAAGAGTGACCTGCATTCACATCAAACATGGGCTGATCAACCTTCTCTTTTCCTTTTCGTGATACCTGCATACCACTATCTGCATTGCTTTGAGAAGATTCTCCTGATCTCAATCTGCCTGTCCATGGCGAAGAATGTGAACCACTGCTAGAGGACGCTCCAGGTCCACTAATATTTTGTGACTGCTGCTGTGAATTCTGTGCAGCATTACCATTTTGTGCATCTACATCATCAATCACATTTACTGGTCTATACCAGCTACTCATCTCATCAAAAACAACATCTCTACTCACTGTAAACTTACGAGTAGAAGGGTTATAGCATCTATACCCTTTTTGCTGCAGAGAGTAACCAATAAAGATGCACTTCTCAGCTTTTGGATCCAACTTGGATCTCAGCTCATCTGGCACATGTACATAGGCAATGCAACCAAAAATTTTCAAATGAGAAATATCTGGTTTCCTACCAGTATACCTCTCCTCTGGAGTCATTCCATGTATTGCTGCAGTGGGAGTCCTGTTCATTATGTAGACTGCTGTAGCAACTGCTTCAGCCCAATAAAAATCTGGCAAGTCTTTTTCATTGAGCATGGCACGAGATACCTCTCCAATATGCCTGTTTTTCCTTTCTGCAATTCCATTTTGTTGTGGGGTATAACTGCATGAATATTGCTGCTTTATGCCATGCTCCTGCAAGAACTTTGCAAACTCATTTGAGAGATACTCTCCCCCTCCATCTGACCTTAGGCATTTTATTTGCAGACCTGTTTCTTTTTCAGCCATAGCTTTAAGGGTTTTGAAATGCCCAAAAACTTCACTTTTCTTTTTCATAAAATACACCCAAACTTTTCTGCTATAGTCATCAATAAAAGTGACAAAATAATGACAGCCTCCAAGAGATGCAGCTTTAGTTGTCCACACATCAGAGTGGATTAATTCCAATGGCTTCTCACTCTCTTGAACATGTCTAGGAAATGGTTTCCTTGCCTGTTTTCCAAATTGACAGGCTTCACATACCTTATGCATTTCTGCAACCTTGAATTTTGGCAATCCTGCAACAATATTTTGGGCCTGCATTGATTTAAGTCGCTGTACATTAACATGACCAATGCGTTTATGCCAGATATCAATATCTGCAACTACACCGGTCCCATGTGCAAACATTGCTGCACTCAATTCAGGAATGTCTGCATCCAATGTAAACATTATGCCCTTCTTCTTTCCTTTTGCTATCAAGCGACCTTTATTTTTCATATCCTCAACAAAGCATCCATGAGGATTAAATCTGACCTGCAAGCCCTGCTCAACCATTTGACCAACAGAAACCAGATTCTTGGTGATATTCGGGACATGAAATACATCGGACAGGTATTTCTTTTTCCCATCCTGCATAGACAAGGGAATTTTTCCAATCTGCACAATAGGATGTGCAGTATCATCACCAGTCTCCACAAATCCTGGTTTTTCCATTTTTCTTGCATCCTCCATCCATTCTGCATGACCTGTCATGTGGTTTGATGCACCTGAGTCAACATACCATACATCATTGCATTCTTCTGCACTTGTCACAGAATTGTTCATGTGCTGCACCATGAACAAATGCTCATTTCTGTCATCACCCTGTCTACTAGAAGATGCATAATTCCCTTGTTGCAGTTTTCCATTCATGATGTCATTCTGCTTTTTATAGCAGTCTTTAGCCATATGACCCATTTTACCACAGTAGTAGCATTCAACATTACTGTTTGCATTTTCGCCTCTTTGCCATCCACCACGACCTCTTTGGCTCCCCCTGCCTCTAGAGTTACCACGTCCTCCTCCATAGGACTGGTTTTCTTGAGTTTGCTGCATATTCTGATTTCTGCCACGGCCTCCAAATCGGCCTCCTCTACCTCTGCCTCTACCTCTTCCAGTATTTGAGTAGAAGACAGCTTCTTTTGAAGTTCCTCCTGAAGAAGACGCACCACCATTTCTCTGCTCCTCAGAAATTAGAAGAGCAATCAACTCCTCAAAATCAGGAAATCTTTCACGGACGGAAATGGATGTTCGGAACTGTGCATAATCCTTTACTAGACCATTCAAGGTCACGGAAACTAAATCATCATCTTCCACTGGTGACCCAATGGAAGCAAGTGCATCTGCAATCTTCTTCACCTTCATGTGGTAGTCATTGATGCTCATATTTTCTCTTTGCACATTATGCAACTCTTGCTTGAGCTGCATTTTCCTGGCTTGAGTATTTGTGCTATACATTTTTGACAAAGTATCCCATGCCTCCTTTGGCGTACTTGCATCCTGAATATGCACAATCATAGAGTCTGAAATGCTGATAGACAGCCAATACATGACTTTCTTGGCTCTCTCATGCCATGCTTTGAATGCCTGCATTTGCTGTTGATTGGGAACATCAGGAAGAACTGGTTCTTCTTCATTTCCTGCAACAAATTCCCAATATCCTTTTCCCATAAGGAAATTCGTCATTCTAAACTTCCATGCCTGGAAGTTGTTCTTGTCAAGCTTTTCAGTGACAATCTGTGAAAGAGAATCAGACGCCATTACAGAATACTGCAAAAAATTCTGTCACTGCAAAAAACACAGCTTCACCCTCACAAGGGCAAATCTGCAAAACTGGCGAAAGTGGTATTTGACCACACAGTCACTTCCTAGTGACGATTTTACATCAACAGGCAACAGGGAAGATTCTGTAACTCCCAATGTCTCTGCGCACAAGCATACGATGCAATTTCTACAGTAACTTTTCACCGACCTGTAGAACAGTGGCTGCACAGCATAAAACTGGGCCTTTTTCTGAGTGCGTGCAGAAAACTTCCGCCTCCAAAACAGGCCTCGAAATGGCCTCAAATCAAAAAAACAAGGTCGCCAAGGGCTAAAGCCCTTACCCGCAGCATATACTGCCCTCTTGCTTCACCGCGAAGGGCGTCTCAACCTGAGACAATGCACTCCTGCACTTTCCGGCTGTGCTACCTGCACAGATCTGCTCCCAAAAGAGAAAATGAAAGCAACACTGCTCCTCTTACCAGAACACCGCGATCTTGGCTTGCTTTCTTGAGCTCCTTACCACGAACAAGGCTCTGATACCATGTCAAGATTGTGGGAGAGAAGGAAGGAGTCTCACTTGTAGCTTTCTTGCTTGCACAATGGGGGAATACACACAAGGGTGGAGGCTGAAAACAGTTTTCCTCTTCTTAGTTGTGGAAGCCAAAAAGAACTCTCATACAAAGAAATAGAAGAACCCTATATATGGGTCTCAAACCAAACTCAACTAACTAAGGTGGCATACTAACCAAGCCACGAACTAGAGTAGATAAGGATAGCTATCATGTAGCTATTATTCATGGGCGGTGTACCAACCGCGTCTGCAACTGACAAGTCGGTGACATAAATACACAACGGTCACCCTGGCGTATCACGAGTGGAGCTCGATATCTCAACATATATAGCTCAAATGCACGAAATGAAAAAAGCATTAGAAACTACATAAACAAATATTTTAGAGTTGACAAGTCAGATTGATGTTTTGAAAAATGTTAACAAGTCACTACAGGATAAGCTAACACGCTTGAGAGAAACTCTAGTAGGATTTAGAGAGAGGAAGAGACTATTAAAAAATATAACCAACTTGTGTGAGAGAGCAAAGAAAAGGAGACTAAATCTTACAAAGAAATATGTCTCTAACATATTAGGCATCAATATCCGAGAGAATGAGGAAAGAATCGAACTTTTGAAGAAAACCATGAATAAGAAAGATATTTTGAGGGTTCTTAAGTCACTCGAAAATGTGGATTTGAGAGGTCCAACTCTCAAAGAGTTAGTGAAGGACTTAAAAGGCACGGTGAAAGCAAATGAAATTGTAGAGACATGTGATACTGTCGGTATAAGTCGAAAAGGTTATCGTGCTATCTCTGGATTATGGTTTAAAAATCTTAAATGCAATAGGGTAACTATATTTGGATTGCCCCCAGCCCTTGCAGTTTCGACTGCAAGAATTGCCATGAATCGCAAGATTCCACATGTTTTTGGAGATTACATTCACATCAAAAGGTCTATGTCCTATGAAAAACAAAAAAAATGCAATTTTTTATTACAATGCGTTTAACAATATATGGGTTGATCTAAAAAAGGTGCAAATCGCAATGGTTCACATGTATAAAATCACAGTAGAAGAAAGTTATGGTGTTCTAAAGTTTTCCTTGAAGTTGAATGAAGCACTGATTCAAAAGGGACAGAAGATGGAAAGAATTAGCATTTGCCTCATGAACATGGCATTGGACCATAGGAATGGTGAGGGCCAAGCTCCATTGCATAAGATCCAATTCGAGATGGAGATTTGGTGGACTGGTGCAGCCCAGGTACCAATTGAAAATCATCAAACGTTGAAATGGTTGTTCAACCATACAGGTATTCCAAATATCATTAAGTCTCAAAGTGAAGGCGAAATGTTGGTAGTTGATGGGATTGGTAATTTTAATGTGTAATGGCATATGAGTGTTGATTTAAAAACTATCAAATGTATGCTTGGAATATGTTATGGTGCAAATGCAAAATATCCTTGCACTTATTGCATGGAAAGTATTGGATCCAAAGATTGGAGTAGTTTGCGACCAGTAAGAAGAGCCCCAAATAGAGACTCTATAGATTTGAGTAAATTTAAAAACATAGAAGATATCTGGGATCCCATTCTTTCAATCTCTCTTAAGAATGTTCATATTTGTACTTTGCATGCAGAGATTAGAATAATCGATAAGCTTCTCAAGTTGCATCTTCACTATGCATATTCCATCAAGCCATTATCTTTATCAGATGAGTGTATTGATAAATGCGAGGCATTACTATCAAAAATGGGATTTCATGGGGGCCAAGTTCACTTGAGAAAGGATCCAATACTTTCAGGAAAAACAAGAGGTATCTTGGCCGATGTCTCTATGGGAGGCTCAAAAGCTAGACGATTCTTAGGAAACCATTTAGGAAAGCAGGTGAATGCGGCTTGGGAGTGTTGGAGAGAGCTATGTGAGATCACAGCAAATGTTGCAAGCACGCCGAGGCTTGCGTTTCTTAGAATGGAGGTCTGGATACACCTTGATGTTTTTCTGAAACTCCTAAGGCAACATAAGACAACATATACATATGTGGAAGAGTTCAAAAGATCAATCACAAATCTTGTTCAGGCGATAAAAGAGGCATGGGGAGAAAAAGATATCACTTTTTATCTGGTAAAGTAACAATTATTTAATATGGGTTTATTTTAACAAGTTTTTCAATTGGTATAAAATTAGTGTTACTTTGTATTGCAGCATATTCTTCATATTCATGGGCCTTACTTTGTGGAGGAGCATGGACCCTTAGCAACTTATAGTAACCAAGCCATGGAAAAATCCCACTATCAAGCACACACAAGTTATTTTCGAAGCACAAGGCATGGGGGAGGAGTTACAAAAAGCAATGCTTTGGAGGAGCTATTCAATTGGTTTTTTCGACGACAACTTCAAAGAATGCAGATAAAAGACGGCAATGACACATGAGCAGTCGCACTTTTATATATATGAAAGAATATATACAAAGCTAGCTTTCCAAAACTCTCACATTCTCTTCCTTCTCAGGAATATTTCCTCTATAACGTAGAAATTTTTTTCTCTTGTAGCCAGCTATAGATTTTACATCAGTTCGGTTTGTAGCAAAGGCATAGGATGTGAACGCCAAAAAGTATCCTGCTCTAGAAGCAGAGTAACCTGGACCGTAGCCAAAAATCCTGATTGCTGCAGTCTTTTCCAAAAACATTATGTTAACCCTCAAACGCAAGAAGGTGGAAAATCCGGAAAAGCTAAAGCAGAAGACAAAGACAAAGGCCTAGGCAAAGAGAAACAGAAGACAAAGACGCACAAGGAGAAGAGTCCCTAAATAAGGGAGAAAGGCGCACAAGGAAAAGCACAAGTCAAAACTTTTATAAAAGAGTTCAAGCGCATCATGGTTTAGTTCAAGGAGCGCCAGGCTCTCACCCGTGCAATTTGTAAATGTAGACGGGCGGTGGAAAGGAAGCTAGGAAGATAGAAGGACAATGGGAAAAAGAGCCTAGGCCGGCCATGTAAAAAAGGGGAAAAGGGGATGACCGCCCAAAAGGGATTTAGGGTTTTGTATATAAAGCTGAAAAGTGAATGAGAAGCTCATTCTTGTGTGTGGCCAAAAGTAGCTCTCCTCTTCTTCTTCTTCTTCTTGTTCTTGCTTGCTTGAGGGAGTGAGTGTGTGAGGGTGAGGGACCGAGGAGGAGAAGCTCTCCATCTTCTCCTCTCTTCTTCTCTTGTCTTGCTCGCGGCAATGGAGCTTGGAGCGTGGAGCTTGAGGATGGAGCTTGCTTGAAGCTTGCACTTGGATCGTGGAGCTACCGGAGTGCACGGGAGAGGAGGTAACTCAAACGGCACAGAGGTAAGCTCACTACACCCGTAGATATGGTTGGCGTGTCGGTTATGTGAGAGGTAGCCATTAGTGCTCGGCTTGGAACGCTTGAAACAATAAGCAGTCCCTAGGTCTTGGCGGTTGAGTGAAAGCTCCCACATTTTGGTTTCGTTTTGCCGGGACCAATGGATTCAAGCCTTGAGAGCTTGCGCGCTTCAAATCGAGCATTGAAGTAGGGTTTTTCCCGAACCAGTGCTTGAGATAGGTAGGAAGTGAGGGGGTTGAAGATGGTATTCGATCTCCTTGGCAAGTAGATTTTTTTTTGCTTTTTTGAGATTTATGTTGTGAGATGGAGTAGTGTAGGTATTTACTTTATGATTTGGATGCATTAGGGTAGAAAAAAACAAAGAAAAAGAAGAAAAACAAGCATCAGGGTTTCTGTTGTCATAACAGGGCATGAGGGTTTGATTTGTTTGTCGATTTGCATTTTGGATTTTATTGGCTATCCCAGGTATATAGATCTCTTCCCCATCACCCAGCATCATTCCTGTTGAATCTTGTAGCTTGTGATAATCAATACCTTATGATTTTTGACGATTTCATGCTCGAAAGTGCGTTTGGGTTAGCGGGATCGGACATTCGATCCAGTGTCCGAGTCCCAGAATCGGACGTCCGATTCTAAACATCGGACCACTCGGACCACTCGGACTCGGACCACTCGGACCGACCCGTCCGATCGGACCACTCGGACCACCCCCGTCCGATCGGACCACTCGGACCACCCCCATCTGATCGGACCACTCAGACCATCCCCGTCCGATCGGACCACTCGGACTAGTCAGAATCGGACCAGTCAGAATTGGACCAGTCCAGAATCGGATCACAGCTAGAATCGGACCACCCTGTCCGATCTGACTCCTAGAATTGGATGTGACCAAAATCGGACCACTGGGCCGATCGAACCAACCCAAAATCAGACGTCCGATTCTGATAATTGAGCTCCTAAAAATCGGACATCTGAGAATCGGACAGAAAACTGTCAAAATCAGACAGGTATCTAGAACACAAATTTTGACACATCTAAACCCCGAGATTGACCCCAAAGGCTACGTAGAGCTAAAGGCACATCACAGATCCATCACTGGGCTAAAATTTAGAGCACCTAGTTCAAAATTTGGCTATAAACAGTCCTCCAAATTACATATGGCGTTTACCGTAACGGCCCTGCGGGCCGGGGGGGACTGCCCCCCCCGGACCCCCGCAGAGGGGGCTCTGCCCCCTCCGCACCTCCCCCGAGTAGGTTGGAGAGAAAACGCATGCCATGACAGGTCCTCCAAATTGGACCCTAGTGTAGTAATAGCTCTACACGAGCATGGAACCTCACTTGCAAAAGAGCAACCAAAAGCCCATACCCAAACAGAGAGAAACAGAGACCCTAGAACATCAATGGGCCAAACTAGCCATCAAGGGCAAAAAGGCCACGCCATGAGAACACAAAGACATTGTGTTCAGACCGTGTCTAGTCATAGCAAAATGCAACTTCAGCAAGCTACAAATGCGAAGATGACTAGACATGACACTCTTGACGAGAGATGTACCTTGAATAGCACTGCACTGACGATACAAGATAGCAGTGGAGAATCCACATCTGGTCATGCAGACGAGAACTCAAGGGCATCTGTTAGAAGGCTTAAATTTACAAGCCAAGACCCGGAAGATGAAGACATAGTACCACCTGCTTATCTTAGGGTCAAACTCACCGCGAAAAGAGAGCATACTATTGATGCTCTAATTGATGAAGGAGCAGATTTTAATATCTTGACCTATGAATCATGGACCCTACTAGGCCAACCAGAGCTCACACCGACTGATGCAACTCTTAATCCTTACGGGGAACACCCACAAGTACTTCTAGGGAAGTGCAGAATCCTTGTAACTATTGAAACAGAAAGCTTGCCACTCCTGTTCTATGTTCCTCCCAATAGCGAGAATGGTGAAAAGGAAATCCTCCTAGGAAGGCCCTTCAAAAAGGCGACCAAGTGTGAGGCCGACTATGTAGCACAGAGGATACACCTAACACTACCGGGTGTGAGAATAGTCACAACCTTTAGCAAGGGTGACCTCATTAAACCTCAAGGGAAAGGCAAGGAAGGTGCTAACGTAATAGTCAAGCCTACTAATGAGAGCAAGGACTTGTTAGAAAAACTGATGCAAGCACAGGTCAAACAACAAGAACCAGTGAGTGAGGTCAGGCCTGAAAAAAGAAGGTCAAGAGACAATGCCAAGGACGGGCTTTGGACTTACAAATATCATAGAAGACCCCAAAAGAAGCCCAAGCCTTATAGATGCAGGCATCGATGGAGGGTCAGCACAACGCCGCGATGGATATCCAAAGCGTTGCTACGTGCTCAAGGGTACTATGCAGGTAACCGATGGATTTGGGTACCAAAATCCCCTGCTACACCACCTCTATCAGCTGAAGGCCAGAGTGCATCAAAAGCAACGAAGCACAGGAGGAAATCTAAGAGAAACTCTAGGTCTTGAGGCAAGAAAGCAAACATGAGTGTTCAAAAGAAAGAGTCTCAACCTAGCATGCTTAACAAGCAGATGACATATGTAGCCATTGAGCATGCACAAAAGCCATTAGTGCCCAAAGAGCTTTTGATTCCCCAAGAGGATAAGGGGCACCAGGGGCACCATGCTACTTGCGAGGTGGCTAATTGCTCAACAAAACAAATGGCACAATCGCCTAATAGCCTCGAGCAAATTCTCCAGTCAGTGCCAAGCCGACGTAGGAGTCCCAAATCTCCTACATCCTCTTCACCTAAATGGACACGGGAAGCACGGTAGCAGCAGCCTTGTGCCGCTGCTCAACCTACACAAGTGAATGTGCAAAGGGCAACAAAAGGCATGACCACTTCTGATCTGCCTAAGGACTTGACACCGCAGTCTACCAATGGTAGCCAGTCCACTAAACTAGCTGCTACTACTTCCAATCAGGGACCACAGCAGTCACAGCCCTTGGCTGTGACAATGCCCCTTGTGGAACGTGTCCTTAGTAGTTTACCTGTGGAGGAGGTGTCGCAACCAAATCCCTCGACAACTCCAGCACTTTCAAAGTGCCTAAAGCCTAGGCTGGAGGAGTTAAACACAAGGGAGTTGGCTGAAGAGCTAGACTCTCCGAAAAGGGAGGCAGTTGTGCTCTCACAACCTAGTGAGGCTATTCAGCAGGCCACGGCTATGTCCCATAAGGACACACTAGAGAGAGAGAATGCTAAGGCCCAACCAAGCACTTCAACGGTTGACCTAGTCCAGGGTCCTGAGTCGCTGTTAGATGCACCTGCATTGACCAAGAAGAAGAGGAGAAAGCAGAGAAAACAATGGCAATTGCAGGTGGTTGTAGACCCCAAGAACATTGAGACGAAGAGCGCTGGAGAGCCGATGAATAAAGCATCAAGTCCATCCACCAATGAACCCATTAATTCCTCTCCTAATAGCGGACACATCCGTGTGCTCTGAAAAACCAAAGCAACAGTTGCCATCAACAGTTGCTTGCAATACTCTATCCACTGACAATAGAACTTACATTGATCAATTAAGAGTGGATACAACGCTGTCACACAGGGTGACAAGGTCATACCAGTCACATCTGAGAAGAACCATGACAAAATAGCAGCAAAACCTCAGGAGAAACGTGAGAACCCCAAGAGCATAAGAAATCCTAGCATTGACCAATCTTGCTCATCTAGGCCTGAGCCCCCAGCCATGCTAAAGCCTAAGGAAACTCTTAGAACTTTGCATGAGATAGCAATCGAGCAAGCCCTCGTTGAACATAGAAGTGTCACAAAATGCTTAATTGAGTTGGATGCTAAGCTCAAAGTGGTCGCACGTGTCTATGTCCTTGCGGACATGGGCACAATCCCCAAGGAGCAGCTTGGAGATTACTTGCCCTTTCCCCTATCCTGGGAAGAGCAAGAACATGTTAACGAGCTCTATGATAGGCTCCTACATCAACGCATGCGACTCATCTCTGACGAGGAAGCTGATGAACTGCGCTTACCGTCACGTTCAATGAAGTGCTCTGCCGACCAAATCTCATAGACATAGAGCAACTAAAGCAATTGTCTGCAGGCTAGAGTCAATTTGAGCAGCATTGGTGCGAAAGCCGCGTTGTAATGGCTGAACTAGGGGCTCAGATCATGACAGTCTCAGAGGAGCGATTGGCCAAATGGCGATCTCAAAGAGACCCAACCTATGTGGCACCAACTTCCCTTTGAGTGGTGACTGCCATTCGGGGTATGGACTTAGCTCAAACTAGCCAAGAGAATGCTCTATTTGATAAGGTTCTCACTAAGGAGGAGTTACATATAGCCAGTAGACTTGGACAAGGTTCCATGCTACTCGATGTGGCAAAATATCTATCGGTATTAAGTAAGCTGCCACAAATACTAGATGCATGTGCCACGCTCCGGTAGAACCCCGAGTTCTACACTTGGTTCTTATCCTCGTGAAGTGACATGGATTCATGAATATGTATATAAATAAACACTGATTTTTGTGTCACCGTGTATAAACAATATCAACACACACAAGCAATGATAGTCAAGCACAGGGAGAAGAGTTGGGTCTGACAGGCTAAGCTTCTCAAGTCCTCCTCTCATCACGCATTTAAAAGCCGTGCGACCATCCCCACCTCCATGTGAAGGGCATGCAACCCACATTACCACCATAGGAAGCCTTGACCAACAACTCTGATGGTGTAGACAGGGTATAGTCCCTTTCTATACACCTTCTTCCCTTTCCGGTCTATCCTTCTGAGGAGGAGCCCTGCCTAAATCTATGACCGCCAGCCGAGGTAACTTGGCGTGAACCAAGATCTGCTAATGGCAGGAGGCTAAATATACATCACGGGGGCCATCCCTCTACAACAAGCATTGTAGGCCCCACCCCTCCCCTTCTCATCCTATGCGCTTGATAACCCGCACTATAATCCCTTACATATGAATGGTCTTATCATGTAACAAATCCTAATCCTTGATTCACATCTTACAGGTCCCCCTACAAGGAAAGCATGGAGAACCAAGGGTAGCTAGCTTGCAAGGACGCTCTTCGCAGCCAACGGGAACATGCAGCACATGCCCCTCCGCCGGTGCGCTACGTGCCCACTCTTAAAAGTTACGCCAAGAAACGCGGCCCCAAGCGATACCGCCCCGGACAAAGGCTGAAGAATCCACGGGCCAGGGGAGCAGATGCTCAAGGAGGCACACAAAATGTGGCAACGCCAGTTGCACAGACCCCCAACGCACGCTCGGGCACCAAGTGCTCACGAAGTGACAAGGTGGCTAGGGATAGGGTAGAATTTAATGAATTGTTAAAAGACATTCTAGAAACGGTAGCAGCCCGGGACTACACCATTCATGTCCCGGTCGACATGTTCCCTGTCTAGCCTCACGGGAGCCCCACACTAGCACCTCCCCCCCGGTCGCCTAGCCAACCGGACTCACCCCGCCTCGTACCTATCGACTAAACCCCTCTAATGTACAAGTAGCTCGACAAGTCAGCATGCCAGCACATTTTGTTTTTTGATGAGTAAAGGGGCAAAATCCCCACTTGTACACATTCCCGTTACCTCTCGTTACTGTATGTGACCTTAACAAGCAAGGAAATAGGCATCCCAATAGACATCGTAGAATTCTGAAAAATTATGTCTTAACATGATTGCATTTGTTTGATGTACTTAACACAAGCGAGCATATACTCTCACGAAGTGACAAGTGGATCCAGGATAATACAGGTTCTTGTGTGAAAGTGTTCAATGCCCGATCACCGCAAGACCATTGACCCCACAAAGAGCCGCGACAAAGCCATGCTACCGAAAGAAAAAATCATCCACATCGCATGGCCCAAAGCATATTCATGGGCTATGCTCTCTTTCTGAGTAAAGCTCTATAGTTGGCTCACAGCAGTCGTTACCGCAATTGTACCAACATCGCGTGTGATGCAAGGAGGTTTGCAATGTCTCAAGTGTATCTCCCCATCTCAACTACTGCTTCTCTAACAATGAGGCTAGGGCTCAATCATCACTGTAATATCCATTTCTTGAGCCTTCGAAGCTTGACATTTTCCAACCCACTGAAAGGCTGATAACCTCAACATATTGCAATGGTTGTACTCAGGCAAGTCAAAAAAAAAAAAAAAAGAAAGAAAGAAAGCAAGAAAAAAGTACAAGAAAAAGAAACAAAAAAGAAACAAAAAAGAAACCAAAAAAAAGAAAAAAAAGAAAGAAAAAGAAAAAGAAAAAGAAAGAAAAAGAAAAAGAAAGAAAAAAGAAAGAAAAGAAATGAATGAAAAGAAGCACCCACAATCACAAGCACAGCACCTAGGGGTTCTCAAATTAGGTACGTCCAGTGACCTTGATCGACTTGCTCCGTCCCTAGTCCCCTAGCCCTTTAGCATCACCCACCATTGTTCAAAGCACATCAAGGGCAGGACATACCTAGGGAGCTTGTCTCGCCTATAGTTAGACCTGTCACCCTGACCCACTTGCACAATTCCCTCTTGCACTCTGCCTTAATACCATTGCAATCAATTGTGGTAAGCACCGCACGATTGGCCACGAAATGTACACCGTCCTCATCAAGCAAGTCCAATAGCTTCCAGCTACCGAAAGTGTGGTGTCCCCATATTCAATTATGCTACATCGTGCAGTCACAATGCAAAGGATGTCTCATATACCTTCACGTGTACTTCTCCTCAACATGGACAACTTTGCTTCATCAACACAGTGTTACGAGAAACTAGCCCACAGTCTTCTAACTACGTAATATCTAAGTATGCATGAGCTCACATAATATCTGCACCGAAGTATATACACAATTTGGGTCCTCAAGTGCAGGACAATACTCCAGGCTTCCGACCTGTCTCCCAAACTAATCAAAATATGTATTGTGCACGATAAGAAGACTAGCACTACCCCTTAAGGAGAGACCACATGCGAGGTTTTCCAATTGCAGGTATAAGGTGTTGTTCGCTCTTCATCAACACTCAACTCTGAATTCCTATCCTTATCACCCTGTAAGCCTCCCAAGAATCGTCATGTGCAGAATGCCCAACAAACCAACACTTGTGTTGGCCATCAATGCAATCCCCAACACAGAATAGCCCTACCACCAACTCCAACAACCTTCCACCAGCCACCTTGGCCACCAACAGGCCCCCAGGACCTTCTACCACACCACCACCAATACTCCTCCACGGAAACCACAGGCATCCTTGTCACCCACGTCTTCGGTGCATGCTACAACTTGCTACCTATGACGGTGAGTGCCATGGGACTGGCACTCATCTAGGAGGGGGGTAATGTTAACCCTCAAACACAAGAAGGTGGAAAATCCAGAAAAGCTAAAGCAGAAGACAAAGACAAAGGCCAAGGCAAAGAGAAACGGAAGACAAAGACGCACAAGGAGAAGAGTCCCTAAATAAGGGAGAAAGGCACACAAGGAAAAGCGCAAGTCAAAACTTTTGTAAAAGAGCGCAAGTGCATCATGGTTTAGTTCAAGGAGCGCCGGGCTCTCACCCGTGCAATTTGTAAATGTAGAAGGGCGGTGGAAAGGAAGCTAGGAAGATAGAAGGACAATGGGAAAAAGAGCCTAGGCTACGGCCGGTCATGTAAAAAAGGGGAAAAGGGGATGACCGCCCAAAAGGGATTTAGGGTTTTGTATATAAAGTTGAAAAGTGAATGAGAAGCTCATTCTTGTGTGTGGCCAAAAGTAGCTCTCATCTTCTTCTTCTTCTTCTTCTTCTTCTTCTTGCTTGCTTGAGCTTGTGCTTGAGGGAGGGAGTGTGAGAGTGTGAGGGAGTGAGTGTGTGAGGGTGAGGGACCGAGGAGGAGAAGCTCTCCATCTTCTCCTCTCTTCTTCTCTTCTCTTCTCTTCTCTTGTCTTGCTCGTGGAAATGGAGCTTGGAGCGTGGAGCTTGAGGATGGAGCTTGCTTGAAGCTTGCACTTGGATCGTGGAGCTACCGGAGTGTGCGGGAGAGGAGGTAACTCAAACGGCACGGAGGTAAGCTCACTACACCCGTAGATATGGTTGGCGCATCGGTTATGTGAGAGGTAGCCATTAGTGCTCGGCTTGGAACACTTGAAACAATAAGCGGTCCGTGGGTCTTGGCGGTTGAGTGAAAGCTCCCACACATTACCTTGTGGGCATTATATTGTAATCCTAAGAAACCTAGAAGCCTTGTAAGAGCTTTAATACAAAGTATGGGCCATGCTACATCCTCTGAGAAACTACTATGAAGTACTAAAAAGGAATCAGGGTCAATCCTAGCCAAGTAGTGGCCGAGTGCAATGTCTTTCAATGTACTACCACTAGCTCTTGATCCTTTGCCACGTCCCAAGAAGTTATCTGAATCAGCAATCTCCAACTGCAAATAAAACCCATACTGAATGAGCGTGAAATGCAAACCTACCAATGTGTAAAAGCAAATTCAAAATTATCTCACCACTTGGTTTTCATCATACTCCAATTTAACTAGATTCCATAAATTTATTGATGATGATGTCTCATTGGTGTTAATCAATTCTTTAACGTATTCAGACTCCTCTCTTCCAAAATTGGAGATCCCAAGTTGACTTTGAATGCAATCAAAGTCCTCATCAGTAATACTGAACTCTTTCTCAGCTTCTTTGGCCTTTTCAAAACAAAGAGAGAGGGCCTCACCAGTATCAATAAACTTATCGTCTAGAGTTTCCTTATCAAGTTTGAGTATCTCTTCCTTTGATTCATTCTCTGTGTCAATTATCCCATTTGCAGCATCAGAAACCTCTGCAATAATTGCTAGACAATAATCTTCCCTAAGATTGAAAAGTTTTTGAATATCTAACAGTAAAATGTACTCCTTCTCCTTGAAAGGTATAGATGGTAGATAAGGAACAGTATGGTGAGAACTCTCATCAGTTGCAGGGTTTGTATCTCCTTGGCTCTCCTCAATGATAGTCTCAGCTTTGAAGTGAGCAACATCCAACTTCTCAGCAAAATAGAAGCCTCAAAATTTGCATCTACAACGACTCAGTACTTCATAATTAATTATTTTTTCAAAAGAGTTTTTTTTCCATTCTGAGACTCTTACCAGAATAAATACTGTGACTATTCTACCATGCTTTCTAAGAAAAAGTTTTTGTTAGGTTTTTTCTTCCTTTTCCTCAATTAGGCAGGAAAGGCTCCCGTTTTTTTTAACATCTTACCGTGTGGATGCCCAGTGCTATCATGAAATCCCTCTCTGACCGCGTGCCTGTTGAAGAATGAGCCGAGGAACGTTTTTATGTTGCGCCAATGATTTGTCTTAATTGTTATTCATTCGTTAATTTATGCATGTTTTTATATTTATATGTACATGCATATCCTCTGTTTCCTTTTCATCTGCCAGATCATCTAACATGCAAAAGCTAGCAGACTTTGCTCCTTCCAACTGTTGCTCATCAGCTTTCAGAGGATATTTGACAAGGGTGAAAACAATAAAAGCAACAGATTTTGTCATCATCTTGCAGTTCTTGGAATGAGCGGAGTAGAATATGTCTCTTGCATAAAACCTGTCCAGAGAGTGGGCACCACACTTCTTAGTAAACACTAACTTTTCATTTCCTGTTGACCCAATGGGAACATGGACATGTTCATTTGTACCAACTTCAATAGAAGGATTTCTAGATTTTCAAACTCCAAAAAGTCCTCCAAATTATATTTTTTACAATATTTCAAAACACTGTCAAGGTCCCAATTAGGATTAAAGACATTCTTCACAACTCCATAGAAAGAGAGATCCATGCCATTCTGAAGGATAAAATCAAGAAGCCTCTCTGATGGAGTGACATCAGTAAGCTCTGATACTCCAAGACCTCTCATTGCCGACTTTCGCTTCCCTGGAGATGTGCTTGGCATTCTGACACTGGTGGCAGAGCATGGAGAAGAAACAGAATGCACAGGCTCATCACATGTTGAAGCCCTTGAGCCTTTTGAAAGCCTTCTCCTTTTCCCAGTTCTTGGAAAAACCTTGGAGCCTAGAAAATCTGTGGGTTCAGACATGTTTTCAACTTGTGCTTGATACGGTGCGATGAGACTCAAACGCTAGACATGGATGTTCGTACTCGCGCCGTATCGGTAATGCAAACCAATGACTTTACGCAAAGGGCCGCAACCGTAACGATGCAAGAAGGCAGAGCCAAAATCAGTGATCATGCACCCTCGCGTAGTATCAGGTTAGGAGGCATGCTGAAGGAAGACTCTGAAGAACAAGAAAGCCCAAAACGACGTGAACAGGTGGAAGCGCAAAAGAGAAACACTCGCTCTCGTGCCGTATCAGGAGAAGAAACAGAGGTCCACAAAGAAAGCAAAAAAAGTCGTACTGATTAGGGACACCCCCTTATGTAGGTGCGCAATAATGCCACGTGGCACTAGCCGTTGGGCTTCGACACGTGGCAGTAGCCGTTGGGCTTCGACACGTGGCACTAGCCGTTGGCCAACACGTGGGCAAAAAATACGTGGCAAACACATGGACCGATCATTAGTCGACACGTGGCATATGGACGATAGGCGGACACATGGCACAATCAGTGCGAGGCACGTGTCTTGGTTGACTAGGGTATATAAGGGGCTATTTTGCTTACGTGTACACTTTACATTTCTCGAGCTCTCGCACCTTGCTTGCCGATACGGTGTGATCCTAGTGTTGCGTCTACTATGTTTCTGTTCTCTCGCGTCGTATCGGTTCCCGTCCTTGATTCAGAGCGAGTGTGCCTCTTTGCTGGTTTCCTCACTTCAGTGGTCTTCAGTTGGTGCGCCGATATAGAGCGAGGGCATCCTTCTGTAGTCTTTGCAATCTCCATCTCGCGCCATATCGGCCTTCTTGTCCTCGTCTCCGATACGGCGCGAACGTGACGATTCCTTTGTTTTGTTTGTTCCTTCTCGCGCCGTATTGGGCCTGCTGCGTTGTTGTCATATTTTCGAGAAAGTTGATATATCACTTTTTGTCTTGCTGGCTCTTCTATTTTCTCTTCTGTATGGCAAGGACAAAGTACACTGCAAGAAGAGTGTATGTGGATAGGAAGGACAGTGGAGGTAGAAGAAAGTTACAATTTGATGAATCTGAGGAAGAGCCCTCTTCAAATATTGCTGAAGCTGGGCTATCAGAGGCCCCAGAGCATTTTGCCACAGAAATCCCCCCTATACCAAGTGTTGGCCTAACATCTTCCATGGAGTTAAATCATTTCAGTGCAGTGAATGTTTCTTCTCCTGAAGTTGACGAAGCAAAGGGTGAGACTTGCCCTATGAAGGATTCATCCCCTCCAATTGCACCTGAGCCTACATCTACTGAAGCCGCTGAGCATCCCAAGCCACAAAAGAGAAAGAGGAAGTCCCGGTTCTTCTACATGTAGAGGTGTTTCAGTGAGATTATAAAAGCCCAGAGAGCTACAGAGCACGTGATTCCAAAGGTTGCTTTCATAAGAGTTGTTAAAGAGATCTCTGATAGATTGTCTCAAGTGGCAACTGTCTCTGGTCTGAATAAGAAGTGGCAACTCTCAGCCATTCTTGCTCTACAAGAGGCCGCAGAATATTTTGTTATTGATTTCATGAACGATGCTTACATTGCTGTTGCACATGCTCATAGAATTACCAAAGATTTCAGCATCATCAGCAGAATCAGGTATAGGTTCGATAAAGTGTTGAGGCCCTTGCCTTCCAACGATCAAAAAGCCCTTGAAATCCTTAACATTTCCCCGAAATTGTCCAGGAAAGGGAAAAATTTAAAGGTTCAGGATGTAACTCACCTTTACTCTACAAGGGGTGCCACCCAGCAGGAGTCTATCTTGAGTGAAAAAATTCAGGAGGTGTTGGAAACTGAAGACGAAGTTTACAAGAGGAAAGCCGCATCACTTGCTCCCGTCAACAACAAGAGGATGGGTAAAGTGTATGGGCAAATACTTGTGAATGTTTTTGCAGAACCTGAGGAGGAATACCTTAGTATATCTCCCGAGGACAAGCCCATGTTGGAGAAAAGGGATGTCCAACTATCTGACTCCATTGTTTTTTGTTGCATAAGGTAAGGCTTATATTTTTGTTTTTTTTTAAATAAGGTAAGGCTTATAGGTTTAAGTATATTTTATATGTAATTTGTATTGATTTTGATCGATTCAAATAGCTTTTGCTATTGACTGCAGGGCATTCGTCTCCTCTCTCACTCTCAATATCCGTAGAACCATATATATTGTTGATCCACTTCTCTCTGTGGAACTATTTGCAAGATCTGGGTCTAATATTACACCATTCTTTCGTACATTCGATAGTGTGACAAATTACCACATCTTTTTCCCTTATGTAGAAAGGTATTTTTCTTTTCTATAGAGGAAAATTTATATTCATTTGCTTTCACCCTTCTGCTCACCTCTATTTTGAATTTGCAGAGGGCATTGGAGTCTCATCTATATTAATTGTCTTACTAGAGAAATTATCTTTATGAACTCTCTCAACAGTGTTCATGGCCAAGCACGAATGTATGTTGAAAGAAAATTACTTGCTTTGATTATATTTACAAAAAATATTTCAAACTTACAAAGCTTCCTTTTGCAGTACTGGTAGACTTGTTTCTACATTTTTGGATACTACATATGAGGATCTTGCTGATCCTCAAAAGCCTTATACGTTTCTTCTACAAGAAGTTCCATTGCAAAGCGATGCACATTCTTGTGGATGGAGAGTTATATCAAATATTTACAAAACAATGGATTCAAAGTTGTTACAAATAGAAGGAGTGAATGTAAGTTAATTTCATTTGATTTTTGTGTAACCCTTATCATGATTTCTTTTCACTAACTTATAAAATTTATTCTTACAGTGTAGAGACTATCCTGATTCATATGTTTGGTGGATAAGGGAGAGATGCATTGAGCTGATTTTAGACAAGGCAATCACATCATATGATCCTGACTCCCCTCTTCCTCCCAAAACTTCAATGGCCAAGGGCACAAGCAAGGGAAAGGGCAAGGGAAAGGGTAAAGGTAATGGTAAGGGCAATGGCGATGGCAAGGGCAAGGGCAAGGGCAATGGCAATGGCAATGGGACCATTGCTGCAGAGTCTTAAAAAAAAAGAAATGCCAATGCTTTCTCCTCTGAAATTTGATCCATCCCCTCTTAAACCCCAAGAAAAGAGAGTACCTGTAAAGGTGAAATTCTTTCAACAATCAAAGAAAGGCCCTATGAGAAAAAACATCTTTGAAGAAATCGATAAAGAAGCCACAAAGCCAACAAAGGAGAAGGCAACAGATAAAGAATCAAAAGAGCAAACATAAGCATACACAAGCCTTCTTATTTTGGCTTTGTACATTTATATGACATTTTTGTACCTCATGATGTAATGAACTTTTTCCCTTATAAATCGAATGTAATGTACATTTATTTATATACATTCGAAAGGTAACTTGCTTTATGATAGCTTATGAGTTCCCACTAAAAAATATCCTAAGGACAGTCTATTAAGATAAATTCCTGCAAAAATTTCATTCTCAAGGCTCAAAACTCACGATTGTGGGAGAAAAACAACTCGTACAAGAGAAAGAGCGCTCGGCTCTTTTACCAATTGTTACGCCATTCACTTTGAACTTATATCTAGGGGATGTATTGTCTAGCAATTCCAAGGTATCCCTCACATCTTTCAGACTCCAATTGGAAGTAACATTCACCTTCTTTACTTCTTCATGCGGCAAAACGTGCACCGCAAGTTTATATGGTGTGCAATTTGTATCGGAATCCAAGGGAACCCAAATACCCAATCTTAGTTTGTATCTCCTGTAATCAAAGCCCAAAGCAAGAGTTTGGCGAGGGATACTGTAAGCCAAAGCCAAGGATTGAGGGCATGCACTGCACCTCAAGATATCACCCTTATGGTTGCACTCTCTAGATTTCCAAATTGTCCCTATAGTCTTGTCTAAATCCTCTTCCGAAAAGTTTCTACTTAGCTAGGATACCTTCGTTCTTTGTAAATTTGCTGTTTTGAAGCAAGCCACGAAGATATGGAGGGGTACAAAGCATGATAAACATATTCTTCTTGAGATCCTTCCAGCTGTCATGGACTTTTGAATATCCTGAGATATTTTAAATTTGAAACTCTGCACCGTTACCTTGTCAAGAATCTCCCAGTTTAGAGATGAAAGGCTTGGCAATGGCAAATCTTCGATATTCCCATACCTATCCGCTTTAGAGGGAACCACATACTGTGCATAATATATAAAAACCTTGCATTCACTAAAAAAAAGACACAGTTTGATCAGCATAAATAATGTCTGCCAATACCTTGTGAATGGCATGGAAAGTCCCACTTAGTCTTTCCACAAGTTGCCATTCAATACTTGTTGACGGAAAGATATCTGCAATGACGAACCAGTTGTTAGAACTTGCCTAAATGGAAAAGAATTATATATGTTATTCAACTAATAACTTACAATGTGTTTGTTGGGGAACACGTTCATTTGGAGGCAAGTGCATATCCTTGGCCATGTAAACATGTTGCACCTTGACAAACCACCCTTTGGGCATAATTTTGAAGGCAATGATACGCCCCTTCTAGTGATATTTCATATCATCTCATTTTCTTCTTTTCACCTTATGAGAGCCCTTGCAAGATGGCAACATGGTAACCCAATCGTTTACAGTAAAGGTTTTGGGCTCCCAATTTCCATCTACTCCCTGGCTATAGACTGTGCAAGAGTGTATTAAACGAGAAGGGCACCTAGAGGAAGCCATGAAAAGAATGAAAGTGCAGAGAAAGAAGCTCAAAGAGGGGTGAATGAACTAAGAAGTAGTGCCAAGAACACAAATGAGTATGTATTGGGCACCAAAAAAAATATTGAAAGATCTCCCGACTTTCAAAAAACTCATTATTAATTTCATCACATCTCTGTCACGTATTTTGTCAGATTTGTAGGTAAATAACGTCTTTGGGACTCCCAAACATGTCAGACTTAAGGGATTTTGGCTAAAAAAGAAGAGAGAATCACGAAATGGACTCCACTATCTCTAAAAAAGAGGAGACAAGAATACCATATTCTTGCACACGTGGCAAACTCTCTTTGGCCCTTTCCTTAATCCCGTGATTAATAAAGTGCATTTTTTGCAGCGTTTTTGGCCCTAATGGATCCAAGATTGATCTAAGGTCCGGATACTCTATCAAATTCGAATCAAGGAATAAGATATCCCAAAAACTACCTTCAACACTAGGTATGGTCATTATGAAATCTTACTCATGCCATTCAGAGTGACTAATGCCCCAGCTACATTCAATCGTCTAATGCAAGACATCTTTTGACCATATCTAGATGATTTTGTGCTAGTATTTTTTGACGATATACAAGTATACTCAAAATAAATAGAGGAATATGAAGGTCACTTAAAGACATCCTAGTAACACTTTGTGAAAATAAGCTCTATGCCAAGATGAGTAAATGTGTATTTCTCACTCACAGGATTGAATATCTTGGATACATGGTTTCCGCTAATGGAATCTCTGTAGACCCTACCAAAGTGAAAGATATCCTAGAATGGCCAGTATTTAGGATAGTAAAAGGAATTTGAGGGTTTTTGCGACTGACAAGATGGTATTGAATCTTTATCAAGGATTATTCCCTCCTTGCTACACCCTTGACAAATCTTTTGAAAAAAAAAAACAGTAATCATTTGGACCAATGAGCATCAAGAAAGCTTTGATAAGCTTAAAGAAGTTGTAACCACTGCACATGTATTAAAACTCCCTGACTTCAATCAACCATTTGAAGTGATCACTGATGCAAGTGGACTTGCAATCGGTGGGGTGCTAGCATAAGAAGGAAGACCAGTGGCCTATACTTCTAGAAAATTGAAACCCTATGAATCCAACTATGCTACTCATGACCTTGAGTTACTCGTAGTAATCCATGCCTTGAAACTGTGGAGACATTATCTATTGGGAAAGGAATTCACTTTAGTGATAAATCATAAAAGTCTTAAGTGGATCAAGCTGACCTAAACATGAGGCAAAGAAGATGGATAGAGATAGTCCAAGAGTTTGATTTTAGAATCAAATATCATCCAGGGAAGGAAAATGTTGTTGCAGATGCATTAAGCCGAAAAGCCTTTCTTACTAGCATTGTAGAAGTTCGAAGCTTAAGAACCGTATCCATAACGGATAACCCTGTACTTGAGCTTACACGCCAAACATTTTCTCAAGATAAAGAATATGAAGGACTTATGACTAAGGTACTTCAAGGGGGAAGCTTTGACAATGAAAGGTCTAAGATTAAGGATTATCGTGCTAGTAATGGTTGTCTATACTACCATGACCGCCTCTGTATCCCTAAAGACTAGAACTGAAGGCCAAGATCTTATGGGAAGCACATGACAGCCCCATTGTAGGACATCCAGGGTATGCCAAGACACTCAACGCAGTCCATAAGAGCTATCACTGGCTAGGATTAAAAAGGGATGTATTAAAGTATGTAACTCAGTGATGCCTGACTTATCAAGGAGTTAGGGCAAAAAGGATCAAGATGGCTGGAGAGTCACAACCCTTGGACATTCCACAAACGAAATGGAAATTAGTAAGTATGGACTTTGTTGTTTAATGACCTATGGATGTTGGTGGATATGACTCCATCATGGTAGTGGTTGACAGATTGACATAAGTTGCACACTTGATCCCAGTCAAAACAACCTATAAGTCAAATGACATTGCTCGAGTCTTTATCAAGGAATTATTTAGGCTACATGGATTGCCAAAGAGCATAATTAGTGATGAGACTCCTGATTCACCTCTATGTTTTGGAATTGCCTATTCCAAGCAATTGGAACAAAGCTATGCTTCAGTATTGCTTATAATCCTCAAACTGATGGCCAAACTGAGAGGGTGAATAAGACCATTGAAGATATTCTAAGGTCTTATTGTGGTAAAGAACCGAAATGGTGGATTGAACATTTAGCTTTGGTGGAGTTTGCTTATAACACTGCCTTTCAACAAATAATCAAGATGCCGCCATTCCAAGCCTTGTATTGTCAACAATGTTGTACATCTCTAAACTTCTCAGATCCCACTCTCAAAGTAGAGGCTTCTAAGGCTATGCTTGAAGAGATGGACCAACAAATCCAATTGATCTGACATGACATCCAAGCTGCTCAAGATTTAAAAAAATACTATGCAGATCTTGAAAGATCCATAAAAACATTCAAGGAAGGTGACATGGTGTTTCTAAGGGTAAGACCCGAACAAATCTAATTATCCTTGGGGAAATACAAAAACCTTAATCCAAGGTATTGTGGACCTTATGAAGTAATCAAAGCAATGAGAAGGAAAGCCTACAAGCTTAAATTGTCACCCCATCTCAAGATTCACAATATATTTCATGTAAGCCTATTGAAACCTTATGTACCAAACCTCGATCATGTGCTTAATGAGGAACAAATAGTTATGCCTACCCAAGGAATTCTAGAAATGCAATCCGAGAAGATTCTAGATACAAGGGAAAAATCTCTAAGAAGTCGAATTCTAAGAGAACGCCTAGTACAATGGAAGGATTATCTTGAAGAAGATGCCACGTGGGTCGATGAGGCAACCCTTATGAAAGAATATCCACAGTTTCTCTCGAGATGAGAGGACATCTCGATTTCTCTAAGGAGGGGAGAATGCAATGTCTCCATTACTTACTTTATTTTAATAAAAAATGTGCATATACATTCCAAAGAAAATTGATTTATGTTGCATGTCCACACATGGAAAAAAACAGTAGAATCTCTTACAGGATTTACAAGAAGCAGGACTGGTTTATAAGAATAGTTTGAAATCTCTATTATCGTGTTTAGATTATTTAATTCCAACTTTAGATGGATCCAAATATATACTGTGACTTATTTTGAAAGGAATAAGTCATCTAAGACAAACGGTCGATAAAAATAATGTGATTTATGAAAACAATTATTTTTACCTATTATTGATAGATTTTTGCAAGTTTGTCTGCAAAGACTTGTCGACCAGATATGTTCCAATTGTTTGAAGTATTCAAATGACTTATTTGGAGTTCATATGACGAAGTTATGATCCAAACAAGTTACAGGGCAGAGAAAAATGAAAATAGTAATAAAAACATTATCTTTAAAGCTAAGTGCTAAAAGAAAGTGTTCTCTCTTTATCATCAATGATGACATCATCCTCTCTTTACCCCTCCCCTCACTACTATATTAACAGGGGCAGGGCGTCACGTCAAAGACACATAGACACACAACGACCCATGCAGAAGTCTGTCTGTTGCTATTGATGTGACGAAGCTCTGCTACAATTAGCCGTAGCCTCCCTTCTCTCTCTCTCTCTCTCTCTCTCTCTCTCTCTCTCTCTCTCTCTCTCTCTCTCTCTTTCTCTCTCTCTCTCCAACCCTACATGAAAGCGTTGCCCGAACCCATCAAAGCTTCTTTCATGGCTCCCAAGAGATGTCAAGATGCTGAGTGAGGTCACGCTCAGAGAGCTCCCCAACGTGAGGAAATGCCTGCTGTTGACGAAGCTCAACACGATGTTGAAGCACAAGTAGAAGTTAACCCCAAACACATTCAAACTAAAGAACCAGCCATCCCACAACAAATCAAGGTTGCGGCTATAAACCGTATTCACAATAGATGGCCAAACGAAGATAATCAGGTTAGTACCTAAGAAAATGATTACGATTAGTTAGAACTTACTTAGACTTGTAAAAGCATGTTAGTATTATCAAATTCTTTTTAGGAAGGAACAAGAAATTGATGAAGGGGATAGATTATATGCATCACATTGACAATTGTGTTAAAATGTCTTATGGTTATGGCTGCTTTTGGATTTGTGAATGATGAGTTATGGCTCTTATGATTCCATGCTTGCATAGATGGATGAGTTGTGGATTGTGGTGGTTCAGGACATTAGGATCCCCAACCCAATGCTCCTTAACACTTTGTGGAGTATAGAAAAACTTACCTGTGGGTGGGGGTCTGACGCTCTCGAGGGAGGTAGGTGTTTTTGGTTTTTGATCATCGAGCACCTGAGAGGGAAAAGGACAGAGTGGTTAGTGCCCCTGTTATGTAGGATGACTCCGAAGGCTCAGGGAAGCTTAGAGGAGCTATGAGCTAATAAATTCCCTATTGACCGCGGATGAAGTGTGATCATATATAGCCCAATCTCGAGGGATTGGAAGGTCCTATCCTAGGCGTGGACGGTGTCTTTCTATAGAAAGAAGCTTTTGTATCACTCTGCGGAGTGATGGTAAAATAAATTATCTGATTTCTATAGTGTTTGTTATGTGCTAACGATCAACTTTAATGAACCCAGTTTAATGGAGTAATAAAAGCAAGATGATTTTATATGTCCAAACAGTGTGGTAGTATGATTTGCTAATTAGAAAGCTAAGCAAACCCATCGAGGAAAGTGGGAGGCTTTGATCCTGACGATTGGATGCCCGTGTTGGGTGGACCCGATAAGTGGATAACTTTCTAGCACTAGATAGAGCTGATTAAATCGTGACCCTCCGAATACCAGTAGGATTAGTTACTAGGTTTAACACTGTTTTAGGGGGTCAGAGCTGAGATTTTACCTTATGGGTAGGGGGATCGAGTTACACTCTCCCCTATCTCTTACTCTCTTTGAACCAAGTGTAGTGTTAACCTCACTCCTACCTTTGATTGATAACAAAGTGGTCTTTTTTAGGTGGACGTTAGATTGCTGTTATAGGGGTGACTTGTCCATGCTTCTCATGTGAAGTAGAACTAAGATTGCCATACTCAACTAAGTCCAATGTTTCCCATGGGGAGACGGGATGGTGATGTGCGTGGATATGAATTTTAGTCGACTACTTGAGGACTCCTATGGGTTTGTTGGAGGAGGAACCTCACACGTGGTATCAAAGTTTAGGTTTCAAATGAGCTTTTAGTGTAAGCTTAAGTAGTCAAGGTATAAAAGGAATTAATAAAATAACCACATATGTTTGAAAAAAAGTGTTGTTGATTATCTTGCATTAACACGAGCATACACATTGTACCCACAGGAACTTATCGATGAGGAAGCTACACGTTTGCGGGATATTTTTCCCATCATGTATCAAGTAGCCTTGGGGTCAAATAATTTCTCATACCATGAGGCTATGTTTGAGATAATGGAGATGATCTTTATTCCTCCAATTGTATTGCAACCTCATCCTAACCCATGGTACATAGGAAATTTATGGCCAAGGAATGGGTTGTCAAGAATCGCATGATGGGGGGATGTACTTGAGCTGCTGCACCAAACACACACTGTATACACAAGAGGAAGCTCACTCAAGAATACAAGAAGAGAGATGGAGGCCAAAACGTTTTCTTACTGGTTTCTTCTTCTTCTTCCACACACTATACAATATATACAAAGTATAGATAAGATACAACATAAAGGAAAGTGGCCTTCTAAGTCAAACGGTGCATAACCGACTACACTATAATCAATTGGCGTTATATATTTGCCAGCTGTAGGTAGGTGTAACAAACTAAATATAATAAGTGATAAGTGAGTGGCCATGTGAGTATTGTAATGACCACCAACGTGCTAAGTGTAAACGTGCAGACTCATCTAGCCAGGCGGTCCATCATCAATGTCCGCATATGTTGAGCTTTCCATCTCAACATGGGTCACATATGAAGATATATTGTGAGCATAACATTCTTCTTCATTATGTACTATCGAGGATTTGATGGATTGAACAACTAAGGGTATATAAGATATATATTTCGTTTAGTGCCTTTACTGAACGGTCACTAAACATTGGGGATGGGCATGTATCTGAAACCTTGTGGGTATACCGGAAACTGTTACAAATAGTACCACCCTAGAGAGTTGCTGTAGTACGAAGAAGGCCTTATTTTGGTACTGGATGTTTTGGTTATGCCCAAGAGCCACCATATTATGTTGTTTGCCATGTATATGAGAATCCCCCAAGATATGAGAATATAGACCCTGATACTTTTCATGAGAAAAGGATCCATGAGATGATGTATTGATAGATCATAGTACGATCAAATACATCTTTGTAAGTAATTTTCATAAATATAAAGTCTCATTATTGTTTTTGAAAAGCGTGAGTTATGAGTTTATGATGATAATTGAGCTGCTTTGACAAGTTAATGATGAACTACGCTTTATGCGAGTTATTTTTGAGATCACATACTCCACTGCTTGTGTGCCAGTCAAAAATGTTGGAGTTAAGAGAAAGCGTAATGGCTATCTTAGAGAAGACTCATATGTGGAATTGTTTAAGCTTGTGAAGGGGCTAAAATTGGAGCCCAAAACTTGGGGAAGGGACAACCCTTACTTAGACTCAACTGTGTACAAAGATGTGAAAGTCCATCTCAAGTTGTTGAAATGGTTTGGGGACCTCAACTTGATAAGACTTTGTAAAAGTATGATACTCTTTGAAATGATAAGGCAAAATATATAGATGGAAAAATTATAATGAGAAATAAATGGGTATATGACCAATATACAAAGGTTATTTCTCCTGCTAGGTTAACCCTTAATGGGAGGAGTGTAAAGTCTATGAGCTTTTAGAGTATCCCAATCTCCCAAAGTTTTATCGATTCCTAGAGGCGAAAGCCAAACCACCTCATTTTGTAACAAGGAAGTTAAGAAGATAATTAGAATTGCCAACTAGTGCAAATTGATGAAGCATACAAGGAACTCCCAGGGAAGAAGTTTCTTGTCAAGCAAACACCACCAACTTGGTTTAGTGGTGAAGGACCCAAGATAGAGCAAGATGCAGAAGCATGGATTGAGGCTTTGGATGACTATTTCTTGGCCAGTGAAACTACTATTGCAAATCAGTCCATGACTGATCGTCTTCATCTTACTGGCAAAGCTAAGCTTTGGTGGAAATAGTTTTGTCAAGATAAAGGGTTAACAGAAGCTTTCCAAACTTGGGAGGAGATCAAAGAAGCTGTGAAAGGACGTTATCTTCCCCTGTCTTTTGAATCAATCAAGATGAATGATTCTACAACTTACGACAATTAAGCCTAACCTTGGAAGGATACTATTCTAAGTTTGTGAGTCTGCACAAATATATGCCCCCAATGACAATGTCTCAACAGATTGCAAGGTTCTGCCAAAGGACTAAATCCACCTTTGGACACTCATCGTGAATCAATGAGACTAATGACTCTCGTAGATGCTATTATGCGAGCAAAACCTATGGCCAAGGAAATCGTTCCAAATGGAAAAAGCAACAGTCCAATAAACAATTGTGGAATGGTCTAAACCGTGATATTGACATGGGCAATGCAAGAGGAAATGGTAGAGCTAATGCAATCACCCAAGGACCCAATGGGATAGGAATCAAACAATGCTGCTAGTGCCGAAGGACTGGATAACTAAGGGCTAATTTTCCTAACCGTCCTCAAAATCCTAGCCCAAACCAAGTTGGTGGAAGAGGTTGAGGGAACAACAACAACAACCCATGCTGTGGACGTGGAAGAATAGCTGATGCTCGAGCCATGATTTGACAGCCCGATGAATGCACATTAGGTGAAGAATTTGAAAGAGGATCCATTCATGCTACCATGGAAAAGAAAGGAGTGGAGCACCAATGTTAAGTAATTCAATCTCCAGCCACTTACAAGCGTACGTCGTTTATGATCTTAATTGATTGTGGTAACAACCATTCCTTTTTTGCACCCAAGTCAATTAAAAGATTGCATCTAGAATCCAAGGGACAAGGAAAATGATAGTAGAATTGGCCAGTGGGAAGGAAATCACCTCAATCGAAACTATAGGGAAACTTCAATTTGACTTAGATAGCCATATAACTGAAACAAAATTTCAAATCCTACCACTAGGATGCTACAATTGCATTCTAGGAATGGATTGGCTCAAGAAGAACAAAGCCTAGATTCTATGTGCTAAAGTGGAAATAATCTTTCAAGACTTGGAAGGAGAAGCCATAAAGGCATAATATGGGAAAGCTGGAAGAAGTAGAGTCCAACTAGCCAAGGCAAGTCGACTCAGGAAGAGATTGAAGATGTAACGTGTCCCCTAGTATCATCTAAGACATGTCTGTGGGAGCTTTCACTCAACCGCCAAGACCCACGGACCGCTTATTGTTTCAAGCGTTCCAAGCCGAGCACTAATGGCTACCTCTCACATAGCCGACGTGCCATCCATATCTACGGGTGTAGTGAGCTTACCTCCGTGCCGGTTGAGTTACCTCCTCTCCCGCACACTCCGGTAGCTCCACGATCCAAGTGCAAGCTTCAAGCAAGCTCCATCCTCAAGCTCCACGCTCCAAGCTCCATTGCCGCGAGCAAGACAAGAGAAGAGAAGAGAAGAGAAGAAGAGAGGAGAATATGGAGAGCTTCTCCTCCTCGGTCCCTCACCCTCACACACTCACTCCCTCACACTCTCACACTCCCTCTCTCAAGCACAAGCTCAAGCAAGCAAGAACAAGAAGAAGAAGAAGAAGAGAGAGCTACTTTTGGCCACACACAAGAATGAGCTTCTCATTCACTTTTCAACTTTATATACAAAACCCTAAATCCCTTTTGGGCGGTCATCCCCTTTTCCCCTTTTTCACATGGCCGGCCGTAGCCTAGGCCCTTTTTTCCATTATCCTTCTATCTTCCTAGCTTCCTTTCCACCGCCCGTGTACATTTACAAATTGCACGGGTGAGAGCCCGGCGCTCTTTTACAACATTTCAGGGTGCGCCTTTTTATTTTAAAATGCGCCTTTCCATGGGAGCATTTGCCTTGGACTTTTAAGGTTGCCCTTGCGCTTTTGGCCTTTTCTCCTATTCTTTCTTCAGTCGGGCTATCTTTTTTCCGCCTTTGCCCTGCGTATTTTTTATTTCCTTTTGCTTTCTTTGTATTGGGGTTAACATTACCCCCCTCCTAGACGAGTACCAGTCCCATGGCACTCACCGTCGTAGGTAGCAGGCTGTAGCATGCACCGAAGACGTGGGTGACAAGGACGCATGTGGTTTCCGTGGAGGAGTGTTGGTGGTGGTGTGGCAGAAGGTCCAGGGGGCATGTTGGTGGCCAAGGTGGCTGGTGGAAGGTCAATGGGATTTGGTGGTAGGGTTGTTCTTTGGGGGGTTGCACTAATGGAGTACAAGTGGCAGTTTGTTGGGGATTCTGTACATGCTCATTGTTGGCAGGCTTACAGGGTGATAAGGATAGGAATTCAGAGTTGAGTGTTGATGAAGAGCGAACGACACCTTCGTTGGAGTCTTCAATACCTGCAATTGAAAATCTCTCATGCGGTCTCTCCCTAAGAGGTAGTGCTAGCCTTTTTATCGTGCACAAGACATATTTTGATTAGTTTGGGAGACAGGTCGACTCTCTAAGCAAGCTGAGAGTAGTATCTTGCACTTGAGGACCCAAACTGTGTATATATTTCGGTGCAGATATTATGTGAGTGCTCGCGCATACTTAGATATTACATAGTTAGAAGACCGCGGCCTAGTTTCTTGTAACAATGTGTTGATGTAGCAAAGTTGCCCATGTTGAGAAGTACACGTGAAGGTATATGAGACATCCTTTGCATTGTGACTGCACGACGTAGCATAATTGAATACAGGGACACCGCACTTTCGGTAGTTGGAAGCTATTGGACTTGCGTGATGAGGACGGTGTACATTTCATGGCCAATCGTGCGGTGCTTACCACAATTGATTGCAATGGTATTAAGGCAGAGTGCAAGAGGGAATTGTGCAAGTGGGTTAGGGTGACAAGTCTAACCATAGGCGAGACAAGCTCCCTAGGTATGTCCTGCCCTTGATGTGCCCTGAACAATTGTGGGTGATGCTAAAGGGCTAAGGGACTAGGGACGGAGCCAGTCGATCCAGGTCACTGGATGTACCTAATTTGAGGACCCTAGGTGTTGTGCTGTGATTGTGGGTGGTTCTTTTCGTTCGTTTCTTTTCTTTGTTTTTTTGTTTTGTTTTTTCTTTTTCTTTTTCTTTTTGTTGCTTTTTCCTGTGCTTTTTTCTTTCTTTCTTTCTTTCTTTCTGATCTTTTTTTTTTATTTTTTCTCTTTTTTTTTTGACTTGCCTGAGTACAACCATTGCAATATGTTGAGGCTATCAGCCTCAGTGGGTTGGAAAATGTCAAGCTCGAAGGCTCAAGAAATGGATATTACAGTGATGATTGTGCCCTAGCCTCGTTGTTAGAGAATCAATTGTTGAGATGGGGAGATACACTTGAGATATTGCAAACCTACTTGCGACACACTCGATGTTGGTACAATTGAGGTAACGACTGCCGTGAGCCAACTATAGAGCTTGACCTAGAAAGGGAGCATGGCCCATGGATGTGCGTTGGGCCATGCGATGTGGGTGGTCAGCAAGGGTGATTTTTGCTTTCGGCAGCATGGCTTCGTCGTGGCTCTTTGTGGGGTCAATGGTCTTGCGGTGATCAGGCATTGAACACTTTCGTACAAGGACCTGTATTATCCTGCATCCACTTGTCACTTTGTGAGAGTATATGCTCTCTTGTGTTAAGTGAGTCGAACAAATGCAATCATGATAAGACATAATTTTTCAGAATTCTATGATGTCTATTGGGATGCCTATTTCATTTGCTTGTTAAGGTCGCATGCGTTAACGAGAAGTAACGGGGAAGTGTACAAGTGGGGATCTTGCCCCTTTACTCATCAAAAAACAAAATGTTCTGGCATGCTGACTTGTCGAGCTACTTGTACATCATAGGAATTTAGTCGATAGGTATGAGGCGGGGAGAGTCCGGTTGGCTAGGCGACCGGGGCGGTGCTAGTGCGGGGCTCCCGTGAGGCTGGGCAGGGAACATGTCGGCCAGGACATGAATGGTGTAGTCCCGGGTCGCTACCATTTCCAGGATGTCTTTAAACAATTCATTAAATTCTACCCTATCTTGAGCTGCCCTTTCTGCCCTTGAGCATCTGGTGCCCGAGCGTACGTTGGGGGTTTGTGCCATTGGTGTTGCCACATTGTGTGCACCTCCTCGAGCGTCCGCTCCCCTAGCACGTGGATTCTTCGGCCTTCGTCCGAGGTAGTGTCGCTTGGGGCCGCGTTTCTTGGCGTACCTTTTAAGAGTGGGCACGTAGCACACTGGTGGAGGGGCGTGTGCTACATGTTTCCATCGACTGTGAAGAGTGTCCTTGCAAGCTAGCTGCCCTTGGTTCTCCATGTTTTCCTTGCGGGGGGCCTGTAAGATGCGAATCAAGGATTAGGATTTGTTACATGATAAGACTATTCATATGTAAGGGATTATAGTGCAGGTTATCAAGCGGATAGGACGAGAAGGGGAGGGGTAGGGCATGCAGTGCTTGTTGTAGAGGGATGCTCCCCGTGATGTATATTTAGCCTCCTGCCATTAGCAGATCTTGGTTCACGCCGAGTTACATCGGCTGGCGGTCATGGATTTAGGTAGGGCTCCTCCTCGGAAGGATAGACCAGAAAGGGGGAAAGGTGTATAGAAAGGGATGGTACCCCATCTACACCATCAGAGTCATTGGTCAAGGGTTCCTATGGCGGTAATGAGGGTTGCATGCCCTTCACTTGGAGGTGGGAATGGTCACACGACTTTTAAGTGTGATGAGAGGAGGACCTGAGGAGTTAGCCTGTCAAACCCAACTCTTCTCCCTGCGCTTGACTATCATTGCGTGTGTGTGTTGATAGTATCTATACAGGGTGACACAAAAATCATTGTTTATATATACATATATATATATACATATACGAATCCATGTCACCTCATGAGGATAGAAACCAATTGTAGAACTCAGGATTGTACTGGAGCGTGGTACATGCATCTAGTATTCGTGGCAGCTTACTCAATACCGATAGATATTTTGCCACATCGAGTAGCATGGAACCTTGTCCGAGTCTACTGGCAATATGTAACTCCTCCTCAGTGAGAACCTTATCAAACAGAGCATTCTCTTGGCTAGTTCCAGCTAAGTTCGTACCCTGAATGGCAGTCAGCACTCGAAGGGAAGTTGGTGCCACATAGGTTGGGTCCCTTTGGGATCGCCATTTGGCCAATTGCTCCTCAGAGACTGTCATGATCTGAGCCCCTAGTTCGGCCATTACAACGTGGCTTTCGCACCAACGCTGCTCAAATTGACTCTGGCCTGCTGACAGTCGCTTTAGTTGCTCTATGTCTACGAGATTCAATCGGTAGAGCACTTCATTGAACGCGAAAGTTAAGCGCAGTTCGTCAGCCTCCTCATCAGAGATGAGTCGCATGCATTGATGCAGGAGCCTGTCGTAGTGCTCGTTAAGATGTTCTTGCTCTTCCCAGGATAGAGGAAAGGGCAAGTAATCTCCAAGCTGCTCCTTTGGGATTGTGCCCATGTCCGCAAGGACGTAGACACGTGCAACCACTTTGAGCTTAGCATCGATCTCAGCTAGGCATTCTGCAATACTTCTATGTTCAATGAGGGCTTGCTCGGTTTCCATCTCATGCAAGGTTCTAGGAGTTTCCTTAGGCTTTAGCATAGCTGGGGGCTCAGGCCTAGATGAGCAAGATTGGTCAACGCTAGGATTGCTTATGCTCTTAGGGATTGTGCATTTTTCCTGAGGTTTTGCTACTATTTTGTCATGGTTCTTCTCGGATGTGATTGGTATAGATTTGTCACCCTGTTGCGACAGCGTTGTATCCACTCTTGATTGATCAATGTGAGTTCTATTGTCAGTGGATAGAGTGTTGCAAGCAACTGTTGCTTTGGTTTTCCAGAGCACACGGATGTGTCTGAGGGTTCACCACTATTAGGAGAGACATCAATGGCTTCATTGGTGGATGGACTTGATGCTTTATTCCCCAGCTCTCCCTCGCTCTTGATCTCAATGCTCTTGGGGTCCACCATCACCTGTAGCTGCTGTTGTTTTCGATGTTTTCTCCTCTTTTTCTTAGTTAATGAAGGTGCATCTCTCAATGACTCAGGACCCTGGACTAGGTTAACTGTTGATGTGCTTGGTTGGGCCTCAGCATTCTCTTTCTCTAATGTGTCCTTACGGGACATAATCGTGGCCTGCTGAATAGCCTCGCTAGGTTGTGAGAGCACAACTACCTCCCTTTTTGGAGAGTCTAGCCCTTCAGTCAACTCCCTTGTGTGTAACTCCTCCAGCTTAAGGTTTAGGCACTTTGGAAGCACTGGAGTTGTCGAGGAAGTTGGTTGTGACACCTCCTCCACAGGTAAACTTCTAAGGACATGTTCCACAAGGGGCATTGTCACGGGCAAGGGCTGTGACTACTGTGATCCCTGATTGGAAGTAGTAGCAGCTAGTTTAGTGGGCTGGCTACCCTTGGTGGATTGCGGTGTCAAGTCCCTAGGGCGATTAGAAGTGGTTGTGTCTTTTGTTGGCCTTTGAGCACTCATCTGTGTAGATCGAGCATGAGTTGATTTAGTCACATTAGGTTGGTCATGCATATCCTTGGGTCGAGAGCTACAAATGGCATCATGTCCCATCTCTTGGATGGTTGGAAGCATAGATGGAGATAGAGATTGGAATTGAGCAGTCGCCCTTGACAACTACTGTAGTGCTTCCTGTGTCTGTTTGGGAGAAGAGGGCGTAGGAGATCTAGGACTCATAGGTGGACGTGGCACTAGCTGAATGATTTTCTCAAGGCTATTAGACGATCGTGCCATTTGCTTTGTTGACCAATTAGCCATCTCACAAGTAGCGTGGTGCCTCTGGTGCCCCTTATCCTCTTGGGGAATCAAAGGCTCTTTGGGCACTAATGGATTTTGTGCAGGCTCAATGGCTACATATGACATCTGCTTATTAAGCATGCTAGGTTGAGGCTCTTTCTTTCGAACACTCATGTCTGCTTTCTTGCCTCGAGACCTAGAGTTTCTCTTAGATTTCCTCCTGTGCTTCGTTGCTTTTGATGCATTCTGGCCTTCAGTTGATGGAGGTGGTTTAGCAAGGGATTTTGGTACCCAAATCTATCGGTTACCTACGTAGTATCCTTGAGCACGTAGCAACGCTTTGGATATCCATCGCGGCGTTGTGCTAACCCTCCATCGATGCTTGCGTCTATAAGGCTTGGGCTTCTTTTGGGGTCTTCTACGATATTTGTAAGTTCAAAGCCTATCCTTGGCATTGTCTCTTGACCTTCTTTTTTTAGGCTTGGCCTCACTCACTAGTTCTCGTTGTTCGACCTGTGCTTGTATTAGTTTTTCTAACAAGTCCTTGCTCTCGTTAGTAGGCTTGACTATTACGTCAGCACCTTCCTTGCCTTTACCTTGAGGTTTGATGAGGTCACCCTTGCTAAAGGTTGTGACTATCCTCACACCCGGTAGTGTCAGGTGTATCCTTTGTGCTACATAGTCGGCACTTGGTCGCCCTTTTGAAGGGTCTTCCTAGGAGGGTTTCTTTCCCACAACTAGCACTATTTGGAGGAATATGAAATAGGATAGGCAAGCTTTCTGTTTCAATTGTCGCAAGGATTTTGCACTTCCCTATGAGTGCTTGTGGGTGTCCCTCATAAGGGCTAAGAGTTGCACTAGTCGGTGTGAGCTCTGGTTGGCCTAGTAGGGTCCATGATTCATAGGTCAAGATGTTAAAATCTGCTCCTTCATCAATCAGACCATCGATAGTATGCTCTCTTTTTGCTGTGAGTTTGACCCTAAGATAAGTAGGTGGTACTATGTCTTCATCTTCTGGGTCTTGGCTTGTAAATTTAAGCCTTCTGACAAATGCCCTTGAGTCCCCAACTGTACGATCAGATGTGGATTCTCCACTGGTGCCTTGGATCGTCAGTGTAGTGCCATTCAAGGAGCATCTATCATCAGGACTGTCATATCTAGTCATTCTCGCTATTGTAGCTTGATGTTGTTGCTTTCCACTTTGACAAGATGCAGTCCGAATGCAACACATATGTGTTTTTGCAGTGTGGCCTTTTTGCCCTTGTTGGCTAGATGGGCCCATTGAGGTTCTAGGGTCTCTGTTTGTCTCTATTCGGGTATGGGCTTTTGGCTGCTCTTTTGCAAGTGAGAATCCATGCTCATGTAGAGCCATTACTTCACTAGGGTCCAATTTGGAAGACCTATCACGGCGTGTGTTTTTTCTCCAACCTACTCGGGGGAGGTGCGGAGGGAGCAGAGCCCCCTCTGCGGGGGTCCGGGGGGGCAGTCCCCCCCGGCCCGCAGGGCCGTTACAGTAAAATCCATGCACAATTTGGAGGACCGTTTATAGCCAAATTTTGAACTACGTGCTCTAAAATTTAGCCCAATGATGGATCTGTGATGTGCCTTTAGCTCTACGTAGCCTTTGGGGTCAATCTCAGGGTTTAGATGCGTTAAAATTTGTATTCTCGATACCTGTCTGATTTTGACAGTTTTCTGTCCGATTCTCTGATGTCCGATTTTCAGGAGTCCGATTATTAGAATCGGACGTCCGATTTTGGGTTGGTCCGATCGGCCCAGTGGTCCGATTTTTGTCACGTCCGATTCTGGGAATCGGATCAAAAAAGTAGTCCGATTTTCAAAGTGGTCCGATTCTGGGAATCGGATCGGACAGGGTGGTTCGATTCTGGACTGGTCCGATTCAGATTGGTCCGATTCTGGGTGGTCCGATTCTGGGTGGTCCGATTCTAACTGGTCCGATTCTGGGTGGTCCGATTTCCAAAATCGGACGGGTTGGTCCGAGTAGTCCGAGTCCGAGTCGGACGGGTTGGTCCGATCGGACGGGGTTGGTCCGAGTGGTCCGAGTCCGAGTGTCTGAGTGGACCGAGTCTGAGTGTCCGAGTGGTTCGATCGGACAGGATGGCCCGATCGGCCCGGTGAGTGTCTGATTCCCAAAATCGGTTGTCCGATTCTGGGAATCGGACACTGAGTCGGGTGTCCGAGTCCGCCGGCCCGAACGCACTTTCGAGCACAAATTCGTCCAAAATCTTAAGGTATTACTTATTGTAAGCTACAAGATTCCATAGAATGATGCTGGAGTGATGGGGAAGAGATCTATATACCTGGGATAGCCACTAAACTCCAAAATGCAAATCAGCAAACGAATCAAAACCTCATGCCCTGTTATGACAGCAGAAACCCTGATGCTTGTTTTTCTTCTTTTTCTTTGTTTTTTCCTACCCTAATGCACCCAAATCACAAAGCAAATACCTACACTACTTCATTCCACAACATAAATCTCAAGAAAGCAAAAAACCTACTTGCCAAGGAGATCGAATACCATCTTCAACCCCCTCCCTTCCTACCTATCTCAAGCACCAGTTCGGGGAAACCCTTAATTTGATGCTCGATTCGAAGCGCGCAGGCGCTCAAGGCTTGAATCCGTTGGTCCCGGCAACGGAACCAAAATGTGGGAGCTTTCACTCAACCGCCAAGACCCACGGACCGCTTATTGTTTCAAGCGTTCCAAGCCGAGCACTAATGGCTACCTCTCACATAGCCGACGCGCCATCCATATCTACGGGTGTAGTGAGCTTACCTCCGTGCCGGTTGAGTTACCTCCTCTCCCGCACACTCCGGTAGCTCCACGATCCAAGTGCAAGCTTCAAGCAAGCTCCATCCTCAAGCTCCACGCTCCAAGCTCCATTGCCGCGAGCAAGACAAGAGAAGAGAAGAGAAGAGAAGAGAAGAAGAGAGGAGAAGATGGAGAGCTTCTCCTCCTCGGTCCCTCACCCTCACACACTCACTCCCTCACACTCTCACACTCCCTCTCTCAAGCACAAGCTCAAGCAAGCAAGAACAAGAAGAAGAAGAAGAAGAAGAGGAGAGCTACTTTTGGCCACACACAAGAATGAGCTTCTCATTCACTTTTCAACTTTATATACAAAACCCTAAATCCCTTTTGGGCGGTCATCCCCTTTTCCCCTTTTTTACATGGCCGGCCGTAGCCTAGGCCCTTTTTTCCATTATCCTTCTATCTTCCTAGCTTCCTTTCAACTGCCCGTGTACATTTACAAATTGCACGGGTGAGAGCCCGGCGCTCTTTTACAACATTTCAGGGTGCGCCTTTTTATTTTAAAATGCGCCTTTCCATGGGAGCATTTGCCTTGGACTTTTAAGGTTGCCCTTGCGCTTTTGGCCTTTTCTCCTATTCTTTCTTCAGTCGGGCTATCTTTTTTCCGCCTTTTCCTTGCTTATTTTTTATTTCCTTTTGCTTTCTTCGTATTGGGGTTAACAACGTCTTAGCAGTCCATCGGAAAGGATGTCTAGAAAGCTCCGTCCGGCACTCCCGTGGAATGTTATGGGTTTTGCGATCTAGGTCTTTCCGCGTCTGCCACGTAGCGGAAGTATCCTGGCCGTTCCCACTTAGGATGGACTGGAATTAGGGTTTTCCTGATTGGTCATTAGCTAACAGCAACTAGCGTCAGACCCGAACGAACTACTTTACGCAGAAATGCCAGGTCGGAAGTGGATTCACGCTGCACTTGGTTCAAGGAGAATGGGAAACGAGAGGGATGAAAAGCTCAACCTCTCTGCCATAAGACATAGTCCCATTCCGTTCCCCTAAAACAGCATAAATCGGGTAAGACATAACTTTAGGTCATCATTCTCGTTATTCATTTTGATGATGATGATCATTCCGCTGTTCTTCGATATTTTTGAGAAAAGTTCCCGGCTAACCGGGACCACCCAACCATAGGACGGACCCATGGCCCATCCTCCGCACTTTCCTCAGTTTGTTTTAGTTATGTAATTATCTAACACATTAATTTGACATACAACAATCAGCTTCTTTAATTAACCTTGTTAAGCACTGGTTCCTTCACGTAATCTTATCACGTGACATAGAAAAACAACATCAAGCAAGTTCTTTTAACATTTCATCATTTTATCTTTGAAATACAAGGAGTTCCGCCCGTAGGCTTGTCCATAATCTGCCCGAAGGCTAACCAGTAATCTCCAGGGATCACTACTCCAAGCTTCCGCCCGTCAACTAGTATGCGGGCCTCGAGATCCAATCCCGAGTCACGTTAGCCTCTTGTGCAGGACCCGGAAGGCGAGGGATTTACGGCCAGAGCCCCCCCTGGCACCCAAGCGTCCTCCTACTCCAAGTAGAGCTTAACAGAGAGACCTCTCGCGGCGGGTTTGGTCCACGTTCCCGGCGCGGTCAACAACCCCCTTGGTTAGGGTCAGGCAGGCAGTCGGGGGTAACTAAAGCTGCCTCTCCCTTCAGGCCTTTTAACCTGAAGTATAGGTACTCATTTAATTTGTAATTCATAATTCAAACAGAGCCCTAAAACCTCTAGCAAGCACAAACATTTCCATTAATCAACCCAGTTGTATGGCAAACTGCTAAGGAAGTGTTCTTTCCTTTTTGAGTGTATCAGCACTCGTTCCCAAGGTGTCTTGTAAATTGGCAAGATCCTTTTACATTCCGGTGTTAGGGCATACCCAACTTGGTTAACCCTAAAGTGCTTTAGATATACTAGTTTCCGATTTACAACTTTCCTTATTTAGAAGGATATCCAAAAATACATCTTTTTGCAAGATAACTTGCGTAAGGATCTGCCGTCCTTGATGAGGGTTTTTCCCCTTTCTCCTTGTGAATCAATCACAAGACTAAATGATTTCATACATGTTGCGCAAGTCCTGCGATGGAATAATCTGTTTAGATTCTTTAAGCTGACGTATGTCAGGCCTAGGGTTTCTTCTTTTAAGAACCTTAGGGACAAACCCTAGTTTCTTATCTTTATGAATTTATTGTCCCTACGGTAAGAAAAGTAGTCAAGTGTTTAGGGTATGAATGTTTCTATGTTTAGATTGATTCAGTTATCTTTTGGAAGGTAATATTAATCGTCTTGTCACGGTTTTACTATCCTTGTGACAATTTACTTTCCCAATCAATACAGTTTAATTTGGCATATAGCATAATGCCAAGGTGATACAAAGAGCGACAATACTCCTTGGGACAAAAAGGCCTAGCTGTGAAATTGGTGTATACACACTTTATTAGTCCCCAAGTCCTCAAATAGCAAGGGAAAAGTGTTAATAGAGTGTCATCCAGCAATCCCCCATTACATTTTCTTTCCAAATGAGTTCGTATATCTAATTTTTATACTTGTTAATTCCTAACATTTAACTTCCGTTTTCCTTAAAGATGAACTCATGCCAAATAACAACAATTGCCTTGCTAAGATGTGCAACTAGCAAAGATAACTCCCTAGTAATTTGAGCATCGAAAGAAACCTTTCATGAATTTAGCCATTTACCATGATTCGTTGCGAAAGGAATAAGACTAATGGTGCAAGATATAATTTCTACACCTTAGGATTTAACTAAAATATATTACTATAGTAAATGGATAATCTTGCTCGTAATTTATAATACTTGATGCAATTTGAAGAAAGCTAAGTTCTATACATTGTCATTCCTAAGCTAAATTCCTTCGTTATAAATAACTCGAACAAATATATCCTATCCTTAACATTTTTCCTTTGCATGATCAACTTAAAACCGAATTAAAGCCAAGAGAAAAAACCTGGTTTTGGGGTGAGATACCCACATGGATACCGGGAGATGACCCTCCCGCAGCTACACCTTGGACTTTCTTAGGCAGCATCGTAAATGTAGTCTTTTCGTCGTGGAAGTAGCTTTACAATTCCTTTTGAAATTCCACCATGGCTCCCTTTTGCAATAACTTGCACCATCCGTCAAAAGTAGTTTTAGAAGGCTTCCTCCTTGAAGTAGGGAATTCGGAAGGGGGTGATTCACAATCTTTTGCGGATAAGACCCATTAAAGCCATAGGAGGGGCTTAATGGCCTTGTAAAACTCGCACAAACAAGGAATAAAATAAAATAAAAGTGTGGAATCCCTTACGAGGGTTTTTGAGTGGGAAAGGGAGGTGTTAAAAAGACCCTCAACACTCTTTTTCCTTTTACGAGTGAAAACAAAAAAACAAAGCCCCAAGGGTATTTTGCATGGAGAAAGGAAAGGGCTAAGGGGGGGCCCTTAGGGGGGATTTGAGATACGGGGGAGGGGAAATAAGGCCCTTTTAGGGAGAACTTACAACAACAAAAAGCTATAGGGAAAAGCTTTTGAGGGGGTGGAAAAAGGGGCCTAGGGGTTTAAAACATGGGGGAAAAAGTAGCTTTAAAGACTATAGGTAAGGGCCTAAGGATCCTTAGGGAAAATTTCGAGGGAGGGGGGTTTCAAGAGCACAAAGGAAGGGGGGTAAAAGAAATTTTAAAACACGGGGGAGGGGGTTTCAAGAGCCACAGGAAGGGGGGCTTGGAAGGTTTTAAGACACGCGGGGGGGGGGGGGGGGGGGGGGGGGGGGGGGGGGGGGGGGGGGGAAGGGGGCTTAAAGATCCCCCCCTAGAAGCTTCCAAGAAGCTTCTTGGAAGCTTCTAAATACACGTGGCGTGTGGAGGACAACGGAATCCCTGACGGCTCTTTGTGGACTGGTTGACGATGGCAGCGGCGGTCTCAGGATGTAGGCGGCAGCAGCCTTCCGTCCTCCTCCCTCAGCTCGGTGATATGGCGGCACTCTCCTCACGGCAGGGTTGTCTCCTTCGGCCTCTTCTCTCACGGCTCAGCCTCATTTCTCCAGCGCCCCCCCCCCCGTTTAAATAGTGGAGGGGAGGGGGATCTTTCCTCCCGACGTGTCATCATGCATGGTCCCCTCCCTCCATAAGGCTCCACCAAGGAGCTTAATAGCTCCTTCTATTCCCCTCCCCCTCCAGCTCGTCAGTCGGCTGGAGGGATAAGGGGGGAATAAAAATTTTCCATAAATCCAATTCATTTTTTTAACGCGAAATATTACAGAAGAAAGGTCAATCAACCTACATGATCTAGTTGAATAAGGTTAAAAATATTCATGAAGGCACTCTACCTTCGTGGATCAACGACTTCAAGGATGTCTTCCCAAAAGAATTGACTCAACTGCCTCCAAATCGTGAGGTTGATCATGAAATAAAATTGATTCCTGGAGACGAGCCAATGTCAAAATGACCATACAAAATGTCTATTCCTGAAGCTATTGAGCTTAAGGAACAACTGAGGCAACTGATAGAGCAAGGATTTATCCACCCAAGTAATTTACCTTGGGGAGCGCCTGTCCTCTTATAGAAAAAGAAGGACAGAACACTTAGACTCTCCATTGACTTTAGAGGACTAAACCAAGTTACGATAAAAAACAAGTACCTTATACCTAGGATAGACAAACTTTTAGATCACCTACACGGAGCCAAGGTCCAAGATTGATCTAAGGTTTAGATACTATCAAATTCGAATCAAGGAACAAGATATCCCAAAGACTGCCTTCAGCACTAGGTATGGCCATTATGAATTTTTAGTCATGCCATTCGGATTGACTAATGCCCCAACTACATTCAATCGTCTAATGCAAGACATTTTTTGACCATATCTAGATGATTTTGTACTAGTATTTTTTGACGATATACTAGTATACTCCAAATCAATAGAGGAACATGAAGGTCACTTAAAGATCACCCTAGTAACACTTCGTAAAAATAAACTCTATGCGAAGATGAGTAAATGCGTATTTCTCACTAATAGGATTGAATATCTTGGATATATGGTTTCCATTAATGGAATCTTTGTAGACCCTACTAAAGTGAAAGATATTCTAGAATGGCTAATACGTAAGACAATAAAAGAAATATGAGGATTTTTGGGACTGACAGGATGGTACTGAATCTTCATCAAGGATTATTCCCTTATTGCTGCACCCTTGACAAATCTTTTGAAAAAAAAAAAAATTATTTGGACCAATGAGCATTAAGAAAGCCTTGATAAGCTTAAAGAAGTTGTAACCACTGCACCTATATTAAAACTGCATGACTTCAATCAACCATTTGAAGTGATCACTGATGCAAGTGGACTTGCAATTGGTGGGGTGCTAGTACAAGAAGGAAGACGAGTGACCTACACTTTCAAAAAATTGAAACCCTATGAATCCAACTATGCTACTCATGACCTTGAGTTACTCGTAGTAATCCATGGCTTGAAACTGTGGAGACAAAGGAATTCACTTTAGTGATAGACCATAAAAGTCTTAAGTGGATCTTCACCCAAGCTAACCTAAACATGAGGCAAAGAAGATGGATAGAGATAGTCCAAGAGTTTGATTTTAAAATCAAATATCATCTAGGGAAGGACAATGTTGTTGCAGATGCATTAAGCCGAAAATCCTTTCTTAGTAGCGTTGTAGAAGTTCGAAGCTTAAGAACCGTATCCATAACTGATAACCCTGTACTTGAGCTTGCACGCCAAGCTATTTCTCAGGATAAATAATATGAAGGACTTATGACTAAGGTACTTCAAGGGGGAAGCTCTGACAATGAAAGGTCTAAGATTAAGGATTATCATGCTAGTAATGGTTGTCTATACTACCATGACCGCCTCTGTATCCCAAAAGACCACAAGTGTTTTAATGCATGGTGAATCGAAGTCACATCCCACACCCACTCGGGCTGATTTGACTGATTGGACTAAGGGGGTTTTTTTTTTTGGTTTGGGGGGGGGGGGGGGGGGGGGTTGGGTGGAGCGGGGTTTTCTTAGGGGAAAGGTGCACCATGTCGTGGGGGGGTGAGCTAAGGTGGGGTGGGGTGGGGTGGTGTGAGGTGAGGTGAGGTGAGGTGAGGTGAGGTGAGGTGAGGTGAGGTGGGAAGGGGGGGGCTTAGGGTGGAGTGAAGGTTTTTGGGGGGGTGAGGTGGGGTGGGTTGAACGGGGTTTTTTGAGGTGAGGTGAGGTGGGGTGGGGTGGGTTGGGGGGTTTTTTGAGAGGCGGGGGGGATGGGGGGGATGAGGGTGTGCCGTGCCGTCGGGGGGTGAGATGCGGTGGGGGTTGTGCCATGTTGTGGGGGGAGGGGAGGAGATTTTTCCATGTCATGGGGGGGCAGGGGGTTAAGGTGCAGCGGGGTTTTGTTAAGGGAGGAAGGTGCGTCATCTCATGGGGGGTGGGGTGGGATGGGGGCTTTTTGAGAGGCGAGGGAGGGGGGGGGATGAGGGTGTGATGTGTCATGGGGGGGTGAGGTGGGTTGAGCGGGGTTTTCTGAGGTGAGGTGGGGTGGGATGGATGGAGTAGGTTTTTTCTGGGGGAAGGAGGGGGTTGAGGTAAGTAGATAACTAAAGCAACCCTGAGGAAAGTGCGGTGGATGTGACCATGGGTCCGTCCTATGGAAGGGTGATCCTAGTTGGCCGGGAACTTTTCTCAAAGAAGTTGACAACAAGGTAACGATAACCTAGAATCTAGGAAGCTAAAGTCCCAATTTGTGCTGTTTTAGGGGAACGGAGTTAGGAAAATTATGAATTGCATAGCAAGAAATTGACCAATCAAGTTCGGGCGACAAGGTTACCCAGGATTTACTGTCTTAGTTTAAGGAACCTAAGGTGTTTTGGGTTAACAGGGTATAAACCCTAATCCAAGGAAAAAAGGGTAAACAAACAACAAAACCCTTGGGGATCTTGCCAAGTCGCAATTGATCCCGGATCGAATGCTGGATGTATTTGGAGAGAAGGAATTATACCTTAGTAGTTGGCCAAATGAACGACCACTGGATTGATTGTGTTTGTACAGTTAGGAGCATTGTTTGTACTTCTTTGCTCAATGAACTAAATCTAGAAAAATTTAATGCTTCAGGTTGAAGGCCTGGAGAGAGAGGCAGCTTCAGTTACCCCCGACTGTCTGCCCGACCCTATCCAAGGGGGTCGTTAGCTGTGCCAGGTACGTGGACCAAACCCGCTGCGAGAGGTCTCTTCATGGGTGCTACTTGGAGCAGGAGGACACTTGGGTCCCAAGGGGGCTCTAGCTATAAATCCCTTGCCTCCGGGTCCTGCACAAGAGACCGATGTGACTCGAGATTGGATCTCGAGGCCCGCATACTAGTCTACGGGCGGAAACTTGGATTAGTAATCCCTGAGGATTGCTGGATTAGCCTTTGGGCGGAGTATGGATTAGCCTTCGGGCTAGATTATGGAATAGCCTTCAGGCTGGATTATATGATGTATTCCAAAGACTGATAGATAAGATCAAAGTGTAAAAAAGGAACTTGCTTGACATTATTTTTCTATGTCAGTGTTAAATTACGTGAAGGAACCGGTGAATAATTGGCTAATTAAGGAAGCTGTTTTTGCGTGTCAAACTAAATGTGGTAGGTAAGTAGATAACTAAAGCAACCCTAAGGAAAGTGTGATGGATGTGACCATGGGTCCGTCCTACGAAAGGGTGGTCCCGGTTGGTCGGAAACTTTTCTCAAAGAAGTTGACAGCAAGGTAACGATGACCTAGAATCTAGGAAGCTAGAGTCCCAATTTGTGTTGTTTTAGGGGAACGGAATGGGACTATGCCTTATGGGCAGAGAGGTCGAGCTTTGCATCCCTCTCGTTTCCCATTCTCCTTGAACCAAGTGCAGTATGAATCCGCTTCAACCCTGACATTTCTGCGTAAAGCAGTTCTCCTGGGTTCGATGCTAGCTACCGTTCTAGGAATTTGACCACAAGGAAAACCCTGATTCAGGTCGGTCCTAAGTGAAAACGGCCGGAATGCTTCCCCTTCATGGCAGACTCAAGAAGACCTAGATCGCAAACCCCGTGACATTCTGTGGGAGTGTCGGGCGGCACTTTCTGGATTCTCTTCCCGATGGGCTACTAAGACGTGTCCTGCAAGTGAACAGGTGGACACGTTACAACTATTAAGATAGCCTCATTCCCAAATCAATTATATATATTCACTATTTATTAATGGAGTTATTTTTTCAAATGATGAAACTAAAATTTTAATAATTTATGATAGTTGTTCTATTATTTTAGCTTGAATCTCCATCAAATAGTGCAACCCCCCGATGTATGAAATGCAAACTAGGTACTCTACATGAGGTAGACCTATGCCTTTTTGGGTTTCATACATCAAATTTTTGTTGTAAAAGTTTGGATAGATTCAAACAAATTTGGAGAAATTTTTGAAAATAAGTTCATTAGCAATTCGTAAAATGATATCGCTATTGGACTAGCCAAGATTTTATAAATTTCTAGTTTCTTGAATACACAAGCATGGTGACTAATATATTTAGTCAACCAAACTAATCTTAGCTAGAAGTGCAAAAACAAGTGGACCATATCAAATTAGGCTATTTAAATTAGTTGTAAAAGTGTAAGTTTTGTGTTTCATAAGACACTGCTGTTTCATTTCATCTAATAATGAGTTGTAACAAAAATATATTTTAATATGTATGATATATTATGCAAGCATTTGCAAATGTGAAGTATGATATATGGATTCAGACATGTGAGATGAATGATATAGAGTGTTATTGTGGCCCATTCTTTTGTGTTTGTTGGCCTAAGAGGAGAAAGAGAACATTGAAGCCTTACTCAAGTTCCCTTAATGAGCATGTCTTACATTAAAAGGGTAAACTTCAAAGCCAAGAGCGAGTACCTCATAAAATATCAAAAAGCCAAAAAAGGTAAGAAGGGTTGATAGAATTTTTCTAGCAATCTTGCTTTGATCTTGTACATATGTAAAAATGATGTGGTTTTGATATTCTATGTGCATTAGTCAAAATTTGGTTCTGTGAGTATTTAGGATGACTAAAAGGAAGATTTCTATAGAGGAAATGGAGGAAGAGGATTTGGAGGATACATGTGATGAGAAGCTCTTTGATTTCCTCCTTGCAATTGGAAATTCATCTAGATTTATTTACATTAGAGATATGCTCAATGTTCCCTTTGATTTGCAAGAGATCTTGAAGGATCTTAAAGACAAATTGAAGGATTATAGGGAGTTTTATGATAGACATGTGCAAGGCCTAGAGATTTTGAGGGATTTATCCATTTCCATTACATTAATGTAGTGGAAGCTACCAATGTTGCCAGAGCAACTTTACAAACAAGGTTCAGCCTTATTGATAAGGAATTCAAGAATTGGGAAGCAGATTGCCATTTTCATCGAAATCAACATCAATGTCTTCTTGTACACAAGGATGTTGGATTTCTTGTATATCTTCAATATATGGATAGTTGTTCTTTAGATACAATACAAGAGAATAAGATAGAGAATATTGCAAGCAAAGACAAAGGGGTTGAAGAGAAGGGGAAAACGTTTTAGGGGGATGTTGGGAAACAACTAGTGTAGGGATTTGATGTTGCTTTGTTTAAAAGTGAAAACATTACAAAAGTGGATGAAAAGGGGATAGAGTTGAGTGCACAAATTGAAACAGGTCCTCTTGAATGTGTCCCAACATTTCCAAGTTATGTCATTAAAAAAAAGAGATATGTATTGCTAAATGATATTCAATACATTTTTTATCTTAGAGAAGATTACTACTTAGCAATCCTTGTAGCATGGGGCCAAAATGATAATAATTTTATAGGTTATGAATAGGAATTGCTAGCAAGTCTTGATATTGAGGGAGATAATTTTCAAGACAACTCTATAACCTTGCATTCATGTATTAATTAGATTGTGGAATATAAAGAAGAGGGGCTACCTATAGAGGAATAGTTCTTATGGATTCAACAAAGACTTGGTATTCATGACATGGAGTATGAAGAGAAACTGAAGTCTCCATCAAATGAGAAACCAAAAAGTTCAATAAATCTTTATGATGATAGTCTTTTTGAAGAAAGTGAAAACACTAAGGTATGGAAGATAGTTAACTCTAAGATATCCATTGTGGTTTATATTAGAGTATGTTATGGATTATAGACAAATATTATTGGATATTCATCTATTAACATCTTACACTATTATGGTTTATGGTGCAGATAGAAATTGAAGATGTAGACAACTTTCTTGGAAGAGCTAAGGGCTCAAGGCCATTGAAGCTTGGAAAAAGTCAAGGCCTTGGTCATTATATTGGAAGCTTAAATAATCAAACAATTGTAATTTATCATAGCAAGTTGTCAAGCTCTCCAAGCTTGCTATTTATGGCTTTGAAAGCTATCTCCAAGGTGATTGGATCCCAAGTTTTCAATAGAGGATTAGATAAGATAATTTTAGTGGAGAATGAAGAAGCTCTAAGAGTTTTTGGATTCATGCTTGGATATAGTGGATCTAGGGCAAGATACTTTGGAGCTCTTGGCTCTTATTTGTTCTCCCATGTAGCTCCAAGCTATAGGAAATAAGAGTTCTTGAAATGTATAGGTTTCATTGAGTAGGATGACACAAAAGATTCCTCTAGAGGACCTAGTGAATTGTTTGAAACTAGAGACTCTTTTGCAACAATAGAGTCAAACTAAAAGATACCAAGGGTTTCTTGAAACCCATCTTTTTCCATCTATTTGTCTAGTTTGTAACCATTCAAAAAATCTTAGCTTTGCACAAGAGTTTAAATATCCCTCTTTTCTTCTTTAGGTGTGATAGTTTGTATAGTCCTTTGCCAAAGATGATGTATTACATGATGTGGTTGTGTCTTTGAGCTCCTTGCCAAAGATTATGTATTACATGATGTGGTTGTATCTTTAAGCTTGAATTTGTGCCAAATTTGTATGTAGAACCATTGGAAGACCTCTAATAAACTGTTTGCTTTGTATTTTCCACCTGCATATCTTGTGTCTGTCTAGAGTATTTTGTTCTTGCTTGATAGTGTGATTTTTCGATACCTTGGGTTGACCAGATAGATAAATATCCATATTTCTTGATAAAATATGGAGCATGGCTATATAAAATGTATTGCATAGTTAACAAATAAAGAAAGTCAATAAAAAAACATTATAAGAGTCAGACAATAACGAGTGAAGTGTTGATTACTCCAAAGCTTCTATCATTGCCTTTTTAAAAAGGTTCAATTGGTTTTTGAAGTCTTTGAGATCATCATCATTCCATTCAGTTTTATCACAATAAAGAATACTTTGTCTAGTATATTCCAAGCGTTAGCTTTTCTATTTTGAGCTTGTCCATTATCAACATGATCCTTAACTGCATTATGTAGGGACTTCCACTAATTATCTAATAGTTGAGCCACCATTCCTAGAGTTTATCTTACCGAATCTCCCATGAAATCCTAGGAACCTTCTAGCCTTCACTCCACCACTAGATGGATTTTTGGGGACACAATTGCAATCCTTAGACTTTTGAAAATATGGTTCAATAACAACATTACCACCACACAGACCAATTGCAGATAAGACTTTTTCAATCTTTATTATAGCATTTATTCTAGCTGATAATGGCTTCAGCTTCCATGAAAACCCTATATAAAGATGAATAAGTTTTTCAATTATCCTACAAAGCACATGAAGTGTACAAATATGGGCATTCACTAAAGGAATATCTAGGAGTAGCTTAAACTGTGGATCCTTGTTGTGCCTAGAGGGAGCTCTATTCAAATTACTTGACTCCAAATCTATAGTTGGGGATATGCAATATAAGCAAGGAGATCTGGAGTTGGCTCCCTTGACACATTGTACATACATTTAAGTATCTTTAAGTCACCAAGTATGTGCCACACAATCTTATAGTTCCCAAATCCTTTAACAAATAGCTCTTCTCCTACCCATTGCCTCTTAATAACATTAAGTATTGGTGTTTGATGAAAAACCAAATACAATATATCGAAATCCTCTATATCTACTTCAAATGCTCCTAGCCACCAAATGTTGTGTTCAGATTGAACACCAAATGACATTAAGTGATTATAATAACCTAATGAAAGTGCACTATTCATCATTCAAGATAATAGAGACCCTTTCTAGTTTTGTGCATTTTAGAATCTCACTTTCATCAAGTTTAACCACAAATCTAGCCACTCCTTATGCCTCTTCTAGTGAGAAGTCATAGAATCTAATCATTAAACATTGTAAGGTGGGCCAGTCAAGGAAAATATTATTAAATTCATTGAATACAAGTTCTTTTTTCCTACCTTTGAAGCTAGCCTTGATTTGGAAAGGCTCATCCAGAATCTCCATCACTTTGTTATTCACTTTCTGTCTGATAGTTCTAACCATAGATGGCCTTGGAAGTATGCAATTGTGTACATGTCCTTGCTTTCATATATTTGATTGTAAAAGTTGGAAAAGTTTCATATAAGCATCTCGACTGATACCAATACTATCTAATGTCTTATGCACTAATTCAATATCTAAAGAATGATCCTTTATAAATGACTCCAAGCATCCTTTCTTTGCCTTTTTAAATTTCTTCTTCTCCAAAATATCTTTTGAAACTAGTAAGGAAATAATATGATAATAATACTGAGATGCTTTTAAAGAATCTTTTTCTTTTACATTCGGTTGAAGAAGAGACCTAAATAAAATCAACATCACAAATCGATACAATGAATTATAAACAAAGCCAAATTTAATATTTTTAAAGTGAAAAAAATTACATTGTTGCTTGGATTCTTTTACTACAACCACCTCCTCCTTATTTGAGACTCTCAATATTTTTCAGAACCTTTTGTCAATTTCGAAGGCCTAAAATTGTTTGCTTTCGTTGATAAGATTTGATGCGCTTCTCCAATGAATGAATCCTCTGTTGATAGCCCTCTAGCTTCTACAACAACTGATTGTTATGTTATGATAAAACATGGTTCTCCAATCTGAGGATGTTTTTTTTTTTTACCAAGTTAAGAGTATAACCTAGAAACCCATTATAGCCATCACAAATGAACCTCATCAATGAAGAGATATTATAGAAAGACGGAGTGCTAATTTTGCTAGGATCTTTGGGATATAGCTTGCCATCTAACCAAAGACCAAGTTTCTTCTTTCATTTAAACTTGAGTATATGTTTCGTAGGCTCTCTAATAGTAATGGGTTTTGTTCTCTTCCTTTTTGGTTCATACACTCACTATCCAACTCAATATAAAGATGATGGAGAGGGGTTTTACTAGAGCTACAGAGATCATTGGATGACTGATCCATAGCTAAGGATGTGATTAGAAGATTGGATTGAAAAACAATGTGAATTAGAAACAATAAGGAAAATGAAGAAGAAACTTGTAAATATGGGAAAGAAAGAAGAGAGTGAGAATGGAGGGAAGTAATCAAATTTCAAATAAAATTCAGATGGAATATTAGTTTTCATTTTAATGAGGATGAGTAAGTTCTTCATTATGACATTGACTTGAGTTTTTTCTGGTCAAATCTATTACTAGTGCCTAATTAATATTAGCGGATGCTAAAGTGATGTGAGTCAGTCTTTCTGGTTTCTAATGATCCATCAAGTGTGATTTTTATTCCTTCTGAGGAAAGCTCTCGGCTTACTGAGAACACCAAGCCATAGGTTGATTAGAGTCCATCCTCCTGTAATATCTCCCCCCCTTGCATAGGAACCCCCCCTATAATTTTTAAAATTAGTTGAATTTTTTTTCCCCCCTGTTGTTGCCAAACAGGTGGCGGGGGAAAAGAGGAAGATGTAGATGATGACATTGATGAAGAAGGAGATAATGACGATGACAATGTTGAGGGGGGGAGGCCACGTGGCCTACTACCCCCCCTTGGGCATAATGTCCAGCCCCGTGGCCACCTGGAAGGGCTAAGAAGCCCCATCGCCATATGCGGATGGCAACAGGTGGTGGACACCACCACCACCACTCTAACTCCTCCCCACTTCCCCTCCATTATAACCCCCCCTCCCCCAATGGAAGGAAGAGGCCTGAATGGCACGCTGACACACACACACACACACACACACACACACACACATATATATAGAGAGGGAGAGAACCTTCCAGAAGGTTCCTCCTTCTTTTCCCCTCCTTAGAGGGTGACCAAATGCACTTATTCTTCTCCCCTTTCCTGCGAGGTTATTTGCTACCTCGCAAGCCTAAATTACCCCCCCCCCAATTGGCCCGCTGTTTGGGTAAGAGGCTGCTAAAGTCTTATGGGAATCGCAGTTAAAGAGAGGAAGATCGAGAATGGCCCCCAAGCAAAGAATGTTGAGTGGGGGGTGGAAATCCTAAAACCAACAACGAAGCTTTGGGCGAGGGCATCATTGTCAATCCAACTACGATAACGGTGATAAGTAATAAATCTCCAAATTGATAAATGTACCACGTGAGAATAGTTCATTGAAAAAGATAAACTTCGTCTTGATTATTCAAAGGATTGAGTTTCCCCAATGCATGTATCAAGATAAGTTAATTGCATTTAAATGCTATGCGATAAATTCATAAACAATATATAAGGCTTCAAGCATTGGTCGACTTCCTGTCCTTGCAATAGTAGGTGTGTTTTCATCACTTTGAAGGTATATGTTGCAACTTGCACGCTTGATGGATTGCATGGCAAGCAACCTGGTCTAAAAGAAATTCAATCTCGAAACTCTAAGATCTTTGCCCAAGCTCTTGCTAATATCACGAACGGTGAGTTCATTGGGATCTTGATGATGTGCATAGTTAGTACAAACAACGATCATAAGGATTAAAACTAAGATGCCTTGAGATCTGTCTGATAGCTACTATGTTTATCAATCCTATTCGAGGTTGGGCTAGATACAAAGGCTAGATACAAACAACAACTCCAGGCCGCAAAGGCAAGTAAAGAGCTCAAGAGATTAGGAAACCCCGAGACAAAGTAAAGACCACTACTTTTATACTTGTTGGAAAGAAGGTTGGGTTATCGATCAATGTAAGTGATCTATAGAACTTACGTCTTGTACAATGTTTGAAACCTTAGCATATGCCCTAGCCAAAGGAATGGAGTGTTAAGTAAAATTTTGCATAGTGGAAAAGAATACCATTTTTTTTGTTGGTTGATCGAACAACTTCCTAAATACTTTTCATTCAACTGAATTGTTGGATTGTCGTTTGGATGATTATTCCAAGTGCTTGTGATTGATGACAAATTCATGGAGGGGTTCTATGATGACAAGTCACCATGGGGATAAAGGGACGTTTTTTGAAAGATGATATTAGGGCTGAATGCCTTGTTTGTGCTTGATTCTTAAATGATTTAATTAAGGAAAGGTTATTTGCATGGGTGGATCACCTCCATGATCGCACTGTGGATCAACCCAAAAAGGGCACTGCTCGATTCATAGGTCGAAGGTCGAAGGCCAACCACAAGAATAATGTTTTCACTCCTAGGTAGCTTGTAGGTCAGCTGGAGCTTTGGACATCCCTTTTCAAGTCCAGAATAGAGTTGAGGACCTCTTTGGCCCCAACTTCTGTGTGGCGTTGGAAGATCCTATTCTAGATAAAGGATGGAAATTTGTGGTGCCATGTGATTTGGACCAATAACTTTTGCAGGACAAAAGGGACATATAATTTCTTTTGTATGGGTAGGAGACAAAGATTACCTTAAAGATAAGTTAAGAAACTTGTTTGTCAAAAGGACTGCTTGCTCTATTTTCCTGTCAGTGCTATAAGTTACGTGAACGAACCCTGTTTTCTAAAAGGCTTATTTAAGGAAGCTGATTTTAAATGTCACACAATAATGTGATAGGACCTAATTAAATAACTAAAGAATGCCTATTGAGGGAAGCGGGTGGGCAAAACCCCTAATGGGTCCATCATATGGCAAGGTGGTCCCAGAGAACTAGGAGGCTTCTCACCAGGTTTTACTGACATTTGGCCCTTAGGAATTATTAGGTTAGAACCCTGATTCATACCGTTTTAGGGGACTGGAATGGGACTATGCCCTACGGGCAGAGAGGTTGAGTGGGGCATCTCTCTCATTTCCCATTCTCTTTGAACCAAGTGCAGCATGGATCTGCTTTGGCTTGGGTATCTTTGCAAAAAGTAGGATGTCCAAGACCCAATGCTAGAATGTTGTTAGGAAACCTTGACCACTAGGAACCCAAATTTTAGATCGATCCCAGTGGGTTTGGCCACAAACGTTCTGCTGCAATGTGAACTTGAGAAACCCTAGGTGACAAACCATGTAACATTCCATGGGTGTGTTGGGTGGCATCGCTTAGATTCGTCTCTCGATGGACCGCTAAAAATGTGCATGGGCAGCTGATAGGCATGCATGTTACAGTTGGTATCAGAGCAAAACTTTGTAATGACATGTAATTGCTTAATGTATGGTTTGTAGACATATCGTAAACAAAATAACCTAAGTGGTATGGCTTGATTATCACGCACCTTTTGCAACCACGAATAGTGACATGCAAGAGAAAAAATTCCTTCTCAAGTAAATTAAGGCACCCGAGTTTGGTGGAAGAGGAATAGATGTCGTAGTAGAGGCGGAGATATGGATTGAGTCGATGAATGATTATTTCTCTGCTTCAGGAACTACTTCTGCCAATCAAGCAATGATAGCCAAGCTTAAGTTAGTTGACTATGCTCGGATATGGTGGAAGAAATGGTGCAAAGATCAAGGTATTTCTAAAGTCGCTATCACTTGGATTCAATTAGCTGAAAGATGTTTTACACGGACAATACCTTGCATCAACCTACCAGACTTTTAGGATGAATGAATTCTTCAAGTTGAAGCAGCTGGAATTAACCTTGGAAGCCTACTACTCAAAGTTTGTAACCCTACTAAAATATGCACCACCTATGGATATTGCACAGTAAGTATCCAAGTCTTGCCACGGCTTGAACACTCCTCTAAACCATCGTCTTGAAGCAATGCGTCCAACAGAATTGCAAGATGCATTACTTCGAGCAAAGCCAATCATCCAAGAACTTAAATTGGGCAATTGTGACAAAGATGATTCCCAAGATCAGAACAAGAGATGCCACATGTGTTGAGAGATAGAGCACATCCATAAGAGATGTCCCAACTGTCGTTGCTTCCACTACAATGAACTAGGGCATGTCTAAGCAAACTGCCCTGACTTAAGTCCAAAAGATATTGAACCTCTAAGAAAACGAAGCTACATAAGTGCAGTCTTTGGATATATGGAGGAATCAGATGAAGACGAAGACCTAGAACCCACTATACCTTTTCAAGATGATTAGAAACCCTAGAAATTTTATTGACATGTAGTATAGCTTGTATTGAAGTAAACCTTACTCTTGTAACAACAATTAACCCAAGTAATATAAGCTGCATCAATTTTGAGCCTAGAACTTACGAATGATCAGAGATACTTTAGCAAGGGATGATAGTTATAACTTATGATGAATTTCTCTTAAGTTGGTTCTTCTCAACTAATATAGATTGGGTCTTACTAGAATGTTGAAGCTTGCACACACATCTGCGCAGCAATCCATCTTGCCCTAGCCAATAGAATTGGCCTACTGTCAAATAATAAGGTTGGACTTTGAGAATGAGTTGCCTAAGTCGGGTTTTTTCTATTAGTCGTTCAAGGAGTCCGTGCTCAAGTACTTGAACGATGTTATCTACCTGAATAAGACGTCAAGTCAACTCTAAACAGATCTCATTTGTTGGATAGGCTAAATAGATGGGCATCGGGTAGTTCGTCTACAATGCCTTCTCTAGTGGCTTCTCCCATGGGGATGCGAGACATATGGTCAGCCATATAATGTTGCTTACCTTTACGTACAACCACGGAGAAGTTGAATTCTAAAAGTGAGAGCTAGATTTTAAGAGTCGATTTTGAGCCATGCTTGAAGCATTTGAGGCATTTTGAGGCCGTTTTGGGAGCAGAAAGTGACCGGAAAGCGTCAAATACTAAATTTTCATGAAAAATCAAATGGTGTGACAGATGGCAGGAGCTAGAGTTTTCCTAGATGCATTTTGATGTCGAAAATCCAATGCAAGTCTCGATTTGTCGATTGTTGGAGGTCGTTTGAACCCCGATTTAATCCCCATAAGGTTTGGCGTTATAAAGCAACCACTACTGGATTTGGGAGCCGGAAAGTATACGATAGAGGGCAAGATTATGGAGTTCAATGCTGCGAAGCCGTCTGTCTAGACGGATCTCAAATCCAAGTCCGTTTGCCCACCCGAAATCAAAATATTCACTTGTGATGTAGTGTGAACATGTAAAGCATGAACTAGATATTTTAATGATTTAACCTTAGGCTTTATTAAAAAGATCTTAAGCTAAAAAAAAAACTGACAAGACAAGGGGGGCGCATATTCTTTTGCACCCTTTGAAAGTCGGATCATGATGGCTCTTCGATGCACAACCCGAGAGAGAGAGAGAGAGAGAGAGAGAGAGAGATATATATATATATATATATATATATATATATATATATATATATATATATATATATATATATATATATATATATATATATATATATATATATATATTGCAGATCTACGCAGAGAGAGGAAGATGGTGACTGTAAGCTTACCAAATTTCATGAAGAAATGAGAAATTTGATTTTTAGTCTTTCTCTCTCCTCTCTCTTCTTGCTGTTTGTTCATATGCAGCAATTCAAGAGAGAAGGGGGTGGGGTGTGATGAAGTATTCGGAGCCAATGATGATGTTTGAGAGTAGAGATCATAGATCAGGACAAAAGAGTGCGTTAACGGCAAAGAAGAAGCGTCAACAGTCTCCCAACCACGACATACGAGCCGCAAACTCGTGGGTTTCTATATGTAAGTCAGCGGTTCTTTTGTTTTATGGAAAATGATTGAAGAAAGTGCTTGATTTGGATTGTTCTTGGATTTCCTATGTTGCATTCCCTCTGAAATGTGAAAGAAAACCAGACAATGCAATGTTATAATAATTTCCTACAAAACACGAAAAAACCACAAGTTGCGATTTTTATAAAAATAATGGAATTTGGGATTTTCATTGAGTGTTTTGGGATCATATGGGATAGAAATGGATATGAAAATGATGTTAAGTGTCCTTGATTAGTAAAAACTCATAATTTTGAATTATCATACTTTTTATGAACAAATACATGAAAAAAATAGAAAATTTTAGTTTTTGCACCTAAAAATTTAGAAAAAAATACATTTTATGTTCGTGAATGTATAACAAGACTGGAGCATAAGGATCAAGTCTCATTCAAGTCTTGTTTCTATGTTAGAGTATGTTTTTATCGATTTTTATATGAAAAATTACATAAAAATGAACGTTACACCTATCCAACAAATGCAAAACCTAAACAGTAGGAGGGAAGAGGGTTTGTGAAAGTGGTTAGTTTTTGAAAATGATTAAAATTCTAATCTATTTTTCTATGAATAACATATAGGACGGACTATCATTTTGAGTTAAGGAGACTAGTAGTATGAAGAAATTCAGTGCTCGTCTCTGTCCCCAATGCCGCGCGTACGATTAGTTGGAAAAGCATTAAACGGGTGTTTTTACACTTCACCTAGCTGGTTTCTAATGATAAAATGCTTGAGCACAATGGTCATCCACACTTGCATTGAGCATATCACATGGTAACTCCTGGATGAATTGCAATTTGTTTTTGGTATACATGACCCACATTGAGTTGTGAAGCACCTTAGCTATAGGTTTAAGCATTTGGGTTCCTTGGGAGATTGTCAAGTGAGGAAATTTCTATCTCATGGATCATTTAAAACAAGAGTGGAGCTTGTTACATTTGTGTTATTTGTGTTAGCGGCGCATCGCGGGGGCAATTCTCTCGGTGTAAGAGAGTTGTAGTGGGGCCACGGCATTTAGTCGAGGGGTGCCTCCTTTATATTTGTATCACGTTTCTGTACTATACTAAGATGTGTGGGATCTCCCTCTGAGGATTAAGGAAGAGCAATCGTAGACTACGTTCTACTACAATCGCAATATCTATAGTAGTGATTAAGGCAGTGTGTTCCTTGGATGCTCTTGGCCGCAAGGCCATGTGGGGTTATCTTGTGAGTATTAGAGAGGCCTGACTAGTGCCTATAGCCAGTGTCGGGCCCATTTTTTGTCCTGACAGGTGGTGCATTTGTCAGGAGACGCTAATAAGTGACGATTTCCATGCCTTGGTTGATTGGAACCTATTCTCTAGTGTATGTTAGTGAGCTAGACTCACAAGATCATTAAGCAGAGCTCCAAAAGCAAGAAAGGGCTGACCGAGCTAGACGGTGGGCTAAGATAAACAAAAGATATTCTTTGCAAGGGAGTGGCCTGATATCCATACAAGTGTGGGGCCTTAATAACCCTAGCTTAGTGCATAGTCCATTAGGGGGAGAAAGCTTTAGTCCTTCCCTCCCTCCAATCAGTCCTTCCACTTCGAGTGGAGCTATAGTCCCAATTGTTCAAACCCCTGTAGCAAATTTGGTTGTTACCATGGTAGCACAACCTGTTGATATACCTGTTGGAATGGCAGATTTGCCAGCTTTGGGATTCCCTCTACCCATCTTTAATGAGTTAGTAGAAGAAGAAACGGAGCTACACATTAACAAATTTCATAAGTTGATGTTCACAACTGTCGGATTCAAGATGAAGGACACTTAATTATGTTCTTCAATATGACTTTGAAAGGACACGCTGTAGTGTGGTATCATAGCCTAGAGGCTAGAACCATAACCACAATCGATTTATTCTTTGCAGCCTGTCGAAGGGAATTTGCCCTTGAAAGGGGTGGTCAAAATTGGCTACATGTACTAAATGTAACACGTTAAGAGCCACATGAGGATATCCGAGCATATGCCAAGAAGTTAAAAGAGGTCTTTCACAAATTGCAAGCCTCTATCCCTATCCTAGCAGTGCCCAACTGCAATATTTTTTGCACGATCTGGATTTCAACATTCAGGTGCAATTGAGTAGTATCACTTTGACAAATATAGACACTACCATTAGACGAGTACAAGAAGTAGAATCCCGACTACAAGCGGCCCATGCCTCTGAAACCAATCTTAATATGGGTCTAGTTTCGGGAAATAATCTGGCATTGACCAATGGAAATGGAAGTCAAGGGATAGCTATGACTAACCCAATTATAATGTGAGAGGAAGCATGGTCCAAAATGTGCTTTTATTGCCAGCTCCTCCCAGTGTGACTATGCCTATGGCTAGTCATATGGCTCCAACAAATCTTGGAGGCCAAGCATCGAACCCTAACATTGTTCTTATGAGTCAGCAAACCAATGCCCAATCAAATTGTTAGGCCAATGGAATCATGGCTATGAGTCAAGTGCATCGAATGTCCTTGGTGAAGTTAAGGATATGATGAAGCACTATACTGATATGATTAGCGAACAATATAGACAAATAGCCATCGATGTCAATTTCCTTAAAAGAAATAGAATCTAATAGGAAATAGATGCCTTGAAGAGCGTGCACCCTCAAGATTTAGTTGTAAATGGTGTGGTAGCTAGCATTACCCTAGAAATTGCTCAAATGTTAAATGTGATATTTGTGGGAAGTCCGTCCATTTGGCTACCACCTGTTGGAGTAAGATTAGCTCTCTCCAACAAGGTAGTAGACAGTCGGGTCCTATTAACCATCACGCACAAGGGAACAGTCTTCAGCAAGATGATGGACTGAAACAAATACTTCAAAGAGGTAAGGCTATTGTAGAGAAGCTCCCGACTAGCAGTGGAGTTAGCCTCATTGAGGCTGTACGGGTTAATGGCACTTAAGCTTCTAATCTGCGGGCCATTATGAGAGGTCAAAAGGGTAGAGAAGGTGACAAAGATAATGTAAAACCTGTCGATGGAAACCCTAAGCAAGACAACAAAGGGACGCAAGTCCTTAAACCCTGACATGGAAGGGGGACCTTTAAAACTTGTAGAGAGTAGAGTTGATGCCAAGAATGATAAATAATTACCAAGGAGAAAGAAAAAAGCTAAGAAGGAAGCACCAAAACCAGTTCAAGACCAAAAGAGAGAATGGTCTAGAGAGAGAAGAGAACTTTAGCGAATTATCATGAATTCAATTCAGCAAGACCTCTTTGTGAAGTTAAACCAGATGTGAATCTCTTGCAACTAATTAAGATGTCTCCATGAGTATGCAAGGAATTTAAAAAGATCATGTGTACTGGGTATATCGTGGAACTTTTGGGCATAGCACGAGTAGGAGATGATTGGTGGGAGCATGCTGAAAGACATTGCCCAAGGGTTGCAACCTATGGTGATGGAATACTAGTAGATCATGCTATCGTAGATACAAGATCATCAGTTAACATTATGAGTTTAGAATGGATGGAGAGGATGGGTCTAGCAATCCAAAAAGACGCCTCCACAATTCTGCGGCACATTATCTATCAACAATAGGAGAGGCTAGAGCCACTTTATCAAAGTCTGAAAAGAGGAAAATTAGATAGCAAGCTTTGAAATTTTCTTTGATCGCAAGAACATTATATCGGTAGGGGGTTGATGATATCTATCGCCAATATGTGATGCCTAACGAGGTTCCATTCATTTTGGAAGAGTGCCATGACTCCGCTTGTGGAGGGCATTTTGCTGGATGGCCGACTGCCCATAAAGCTTTAAGAGCTGGATATTGGTGGCCGTTCATTTTCCAATATGCATTGAAGTATGTTAAGAGATGCAATACTTGTCAACGACATGATAGTAGGGAGAATAGGAAGCGACCACTTACTCCGATTATGGCTATACTTCCATTCGAAAAGTGGGGCATCAACTTTGTGGATCCTATTACCCCATCATCTTCTACACATAAGAGATATATCATAGTGGCAACTGACTACTTTACGAAGTGGTCAGAAGCATGAGCGACGGAAGGACGACCCAAAAGAGACTTCTGATTTCCTATTAGAGAAAATTATATGCTGATTTGGTTCACCAAAAGAATTAATATCGGGCCATGGAACCCATTTCCTAAATAAGGTGATTAAAAGTCTGACTGAAGCATGGCAAATTAAACACAACAAAACAGCTTCTTATAACCCACAGGCGAATGGGCAAGTTGAAAGAACTAACAAGCAACTTATGGGTCTTTTATCGAAGATAGTGTCAAAAAAGAAGCGAGATGAGGATGAGAAACTATAGGTGGTGGTGTGGGTGTATAACATGACATTTAAACGAGCCACTAGCCACACCCCATTCAAGTTAGACTATGGGGAGGAGTGTGTTTTGCCCTTAGAGATTGAGTTACCAACTATAAGATTCACAATCAATCATTCTTTGGGTGACGAGGATGTACTCTTTGAGTGCTTTACGACTTTGGCCCACTTGGATGAACTTAGATTGCAGAGTATGTTGCACAAGAAGTGGCTAAGAAGCAACTGCATGATTTACAAGCGAATAAATATACCTTTAAGAAGGGACAGTTAGTTCTATATTATGATGCACGTAGAGAGTTGTTTCCAGGAAAACTTGAGCCCAAATGGCGTCCCTAACTATAAGATCGTAAGAATAGGAAAAAATAAGTCTACGGCATTACTGGACGTTGATCTTGAGAGAGTGGAGTTTAAAAATAAGTTTACGGCATTGGTATTGAACAAACTAAATGGGACATACATAGTACAAAATCCTACTCTTTCTATGTACTATTGCACTGCTATGACCCTACTCAACGAGTTTGAGAGAGTTCTCTTCAGCTGGTTCCACGATATGTCATTGATTCATTAGCCAACTTTGCTTATGAAGAAGACCTCTTCTTCAATTGTGGTCTTAGTTTAGATATATCCATGGATGATGAGACAGGAGTCGGTCACTTGTGGGGGCTTTTATTAGAACATGCCCTTTATGGCACATGATGGCTGGTATGGGTAATGCAAAGAGTGGCCGAGACCCATTTGCCTTTGTTATCTTGGACCCATAGGTTGGTCAAATGATACGTTATGTGTACACCTCTTGCTATTTATACAAGAGGCATGGGTCACAATGTGATGCATTTAGTTTAGGGCAAGATCCCTATTTCCTCCTTGGGATGGAGCATCTTGTTGTATATTAATAAGATTTTACAAGGGGGGGTATATACGAGATGTTTTGTTTTATTCCATTAGGCCAAGAGGGCCGGTTCTTTTTAGGGTTTTAATGCTTGATTTCCTTGGGCCAGTTTTTGTCGAGTTTAAATGCTTTATTTCTTTAGGTCATGAGAGCCATTTTTGTTAGGTGTGAAATGTGATATTTCCTTAGGCGAAGAGGGCCATATGTCTATTTGGTGTAGGTACGTTTAATGGTTTTTTTATTTAGTGATTGCATCACACAAGTTGACGAAGTCACTGGAGGGGGCCTTTGCTACGTGGGAGCTTCTTATGGCCATTCCAGGTGGTATCATCACTTTTTTGGGTTTTCCCTTAAGCTAATAGTGTTATATGTGTATATCGGGATTATTTTCTTTTTGTTTGTCGGGATGACAATCAAGGAATGAAGTCCTAGGGTTTGGCTAGGTATATCTGGGGGAGATTTGAGTAGTCGTCTACCTCCTATTTAGGACATTGTCAGGCATTAAAGACCTGTGATAGAGGGTAGTCCTTGTGACCTTGTCCTCCCTACTTGCTAGGCAACTGTCCTAAGAGTCCTTGCTAGTGTGAGGCAGTTAGAGAAGCTTGCCAAAATAGCAAAGAAGAGCAATTGCTGAATCTATCTAAAAATAAAAATTACATAGATGTGTAAAAAAGGGTTCTAACCCTTCAATAAGAAAAGAAAAAGGGAAAAAAAAAGAAGAAGATTCCTACAAGTAGGTGATTATCACCTTGTGGAGGCCTAGTAGGTTCTTGGGTATCGTGCCTTGTCTTCCTAGGGGTAGCAGCTAGCCCAAAAGAAAGAAAAAGAACGTTGGAGTGAAAATAAAAGTGAGCATTAAAAGTGTCACCTCACAAGTGCTTGGTAGATTCTTGGATACCGAGTCAGGATCTGAGGCCAATACCTTGTTCTTCTTGGATCACTCTATGCTAAGCTCCCTCCTTTTTACATGCCTGAGTTTGAAACCTTGAACAGAAAATGTGTTACAAGAAAACTATGATGACCATGCTATAGGAGTCCTCGCATAGTAGAAAGTCTTGGTCCACTTGGTAGGTAGTTCAAACCACCACTAGAATGACATCTTTGATGGGCTTTTAAGCTAGTCCGTGTTCGAGCAACTGGTTAGAGACTCGCTTGGATTTCTGTCAGATTATGTTCGGCCTATCCCCTGTGGATTTTCATGCCTTGATTTTGTCAAGGGGTAGGGTGAGAGCCGTGGTATGTTTTATTTTTTGTTTCTAGTATCAGCTTGATGCTCTTTGTGGTTATGCACGTGCATATTAGTTCGTGGCATTCGACAAGCTAAGTCGCCCTATCCCGTGGTTGCCAATGAGAACTAGATTTTAAGAGCCGATTTTAATCCATGCTTGAAGCATTTGAGGCCTATTTGAGGCCATTTTTGGAGCAGAAAGTGTCGGGAAGCGCAAAGTCAAAATTTTCATGAAAAAAAAATGGTGGCGGATGGTCGGAAGCTGGAGTTTTCCTAGATGCATTTTGACGTTAGGAATCCAACGCAAGTCTTGGTTCGTCGATTGAAGATCATTTGACCCCCCATTTAATCCCCGCAAGGTTTGGAGTTATAAAGCAGCTACTAGATTCCGGAGCCAAAAAGTGCATGACGGAGGGCAAGATGATGGATTTCAATGCTGTGAAGCCCCTTGTCTAGATAGAGCTCAAATCCAAGTCTGTTTTCCCACTGAAAATCAAAATATCCACTTGCGATGATGTTGAAAGGGAAGTGGAACCCAGAAGGAAGAAGCTTGGTAGTGAGAGCTAGGCGGATGGAGAGCAAGAGCAAGAGAGAGAGTGAAACTCAAAGTGGGAACTCCAACAATCACAATGTGTGGCTGGGCCTTCTTTTATTCAAACTGTCACTAAAAGAATAAAGAATAAGTGACTATGGCGGGAGTCCGCCACCTGTAGTGTACAATGGCGGGTACTGTCAGTGTAGTAATACACGGGCAACTAGGCGGAGGCGCCTTTACCCCCAACAACCTCCCACTTAAAGGCGAATCTGCCCCAGTGAGAGAGAAAATGAAAAGACAGTACAACATGTACACATGTACAATAGGATGAGAAAAAAGACGTCATCTCATACAATGCCCATCAATCTCCTAAGGAAGGCAAAATGCTCTGTAGTGAGTCTCTTCGTGAGAAAGTTTGCAGGATTTGCTCAGTCGGAATCTTGACAAGGTCAACAGACCTGTCCTCAATGACCTTGCGAATGAAGTGATACCTCAACTCAATATGTTTCGTCTTCGCATGGAAGACTAGATTCTTGGCCAACTGAATGGCACTCATAGAATCCGAATGCAGTGTAGGTATAGCATCTGTCATACCAAGGTCTGCAATCAAACGACCTAACTAGATAGCCTCCTTGCAAGCCTCTGTGACTGCAATATACTCAGCCTCTGTAGTAGAAAGGGCCGTACACTTCTACGCCCTAGACATCCAAGAGATAACCCCTCTAGTATAAGTGAACACATAGTTAAAAGTGGACTTTCTACTATCTACATGTCCTGTATAATCAGAGTTAGTGTACCCCATGATTCCTATATCCTGGCTGCCATAGCAAAGACACATGTCTATTGTGCCCTTCAGGTACCTCATGATACCCTTCACGGCATCCCAATGTTTCTTTCCAGGTGTAGCCATATAACGTGCCACAACCCCAACTGCAAAAGTAATATCTGGACGGATGGCTATCATGTCATACATAAGACTACCCACGGCTGATGCATAGGGAATTGTGATGGGCATAGGAACCTCCCCATTAATATAAAAGAATAAGGAAAAACAAATTCTTCTTTCAACTCAATTTTTTTAAATTATTCCCCCCTCTCTCCCCACCGACAGCAGTCGGGGAAGGAGAGAGGGAGTGGGAGTGGTGGGGAAGCATGCACCCTCCAGGTGGAGGGTGGCCATGCCAACTCTTCCCTCCCCTAGGGCTTCTCCCTTCCCCAGGAGGAAGCTACGCCCCTTCATGAACGTTACGGCCCCTTTCCCCATCAGTTGTTGTAGGCCTTGAGGCCGTCGACGACAGAAGGTTTCCCCCCTCTTCGTTTGGTGATGCGCTCTCCCCTTCCCTGGTCTTCAGTCGCCGCCAAGGCCTCCGACGATGCTGTCTCCACGTTCCACTGCACGGCAGCTGTGGGTGGACTTGCCGCGCCGCCACCCAGGGGGCGTCTTAACCCCCTCGTCATTCTAAAACCCTCCATGGGCCCTCCGACCTTAGTCCCCCCCTTGGGCCTCCATTAAAACGGCCTCTCGCCACTGGGCCTAGGCATCCGTTTTTTTCTAGATGTTTTTTACCGTGGGTAAAAAGATAAAAAGGAGAGGATAAGAAAGATAGAGAAGAGAAAGAAGGTGAGAGAGAGAAGGGAGGAGAGAAAGAAGAAGGAGGGGGTGGAAAGAAGGAGTAAGAGATAAGAAGGGAGGAGAGAGAAAAGAGAAAGAAGGGAAGAGGGAGAGAAGGAGGAGGTAAAAAGAAGAGTAAGAGAAGGGAGGAGGGAGAGAGAAGAGAAAGAAGGGAAGAGGGAGTGAAGAAGAAAAGAAGGAGTAAGAAGAGAGAAGGGAAGAGGAAGAAAAGAAGGAGTAAGAGATAAGAAGGGAGGAGAGAGAGAGAAGAGAAAGAAGGGAAGAGGGAGAGAAGAAGAAGAAGGTAGAGGAGTAAGAAGGAGGGAGAGAGAGAAGAGAGGGAGGAGTGAAGGAGAATGAGTGAAGAAGAAGGAGGGAGGAAAAGAAGGTAGAGGAAGAGGGGAAGAAACCCGTGATTAATTGGTTTTAATTAAGGGAGTTGATTTTGCATATCAAAACGTAATGTGTTAGGTAATTAGATAACTGAAGCAAAATGAGAAAAGTGTGGTGGACGAGACTCAGGTCCGTCCTACGGAAGGGTGGTTCCGGTTAGCTGGAAACTTTTCTCAAATGATGAGATGATTAGACAATCAGGACCTAGTGACTTGCCGGTAGGAAAGAAACCGTGACCTCAGGTCAATCCCAAGTGGGAATGGCTGGACTCTTCTGCTCTGGGCAGACTCGGGAAGACCTAGATTGCAAACCCTGTGTCATTCCCTACGAGTGCCAGGTAGAGCCTTCTAGACCCTCCTCCCGATGGGCTACTAAAACATGTCCCACAATCGGGCGAACGGACACGTTATAGGAATCTTGGCCATCTTGTACCTCTACTCATCTGCAGACAATCAGCCTGTGAAACCTTCACATGAGAAGGTAATGGATAGCCAATAGGCTTAACATGCTGCATACGGAACCGCTCAAGGACTTTATGAATGTGCTCCCTCTGTGACAGATAGAGTAGTCCCTGAGATCTATCATGCGTAATGGGCATACCAAGTATATGAGAGGCATGTCCCAGATCTTTCATCTCAAATCTCTTCTTGAGCTGAGCCTTAAGAGTATCTAGCTCCTCATGAGTTGACCCTTCTAAAAGCATGTCATCCACATAGAGTACCAAAATCAGTAAAGAACCGTCACGGGCTTTCTTCATGTACAAGCATGGATCCATAGCACTACGACTGTAGCCCTGACTGCATGAATGCATCAAACTTACGGTACCATTCCCTAGGTTCTTGCTTCAAGCCATATAGACTCTTCTTTATCTTACACACTAGGTGTTCCCTGCCAGGGTCTACAAAGCCCTTAGGCTACTCCATGTAAATCTCATCATGCAAGTCCCCATGTAAAAAAGTCGTCTTGACATCCATGTGGTACAAGTCCAGATCAAGTTGTGCAACCAAGGCCAAGACTAAGCGTAGAGTGGTCATCTTGACCACAAGTGAAAATACTTCATCAAAGTCAACACCATGCTCTTGCTTAAAACCCTTAGCAACCGATTGAGCCTTGTATGCTAGCTTGAGGTGTCCAGGGGTACTTTTCAGCTTGTACACCCACTTGCATGGCAAAGCCTAGTTCTTACCCTAAGGCAAGGAAACCAAATCCCAAGTTTGATTCTTATGCAATGAGTCAAGCTAAGACTGCACAGCCCTCTCCCAAGAGTGACAATCACCCTTGTGCATAGCCTTATCATAAGTGAGAGGCTCTCTTGCATCTGTAACTAGTACATAATCCATAGAGGATGCAAAACGGTCAGGAGATCGTCTATCTCTAGTAGAACGCCTCAACCTAGGCTCTGCTGTTTGATCGACATTTTGTCTAAAATCAGCATGTCTAACATCTGGGCCATGAGCATCATTTGATGCTGCACACTGTCTAGTTGGCTGTGGAGGAGCAGGCTGAATAGGAGCAGGTGGCTCCTCCTGAAAGATAACTCTACGTACCTCAACCACTTTCTCAGGCTGCATATGCATTTTGTTCTCATTCATGAAAGATGACATCATGGCTGCGGATCACTTTCCATGCCTGTAGATCCCATAGATGGTAACCCATCTCTCTTGCATCTCCATAGCCAATGAAAATGCATTTGACACTTTTAGGATCCAGCTTATTGCGTTTGTCCTTGGGCACATGGCAAAATGCCTCACATCCAAAGACACTCACATGATCATAAGAGGGGGGCTTGCCTGCCCATACCTCCTCTACAACCTAAAAGTCAATGCCACTGCTAGGCGACCTATTAATGAGATGCACTACAGTAGTAACTGCCTCAGCCCAAAAGTGTTGCGGTAAGCCAGCCTGGCTAAGCATGCTATAGACCCTTTCCTGAATGGTCCTATTCATGCTTTCAGCTATACCATTCTGGGGTGGGGTGTAAGAGGCGGTCAACTAACGCTTAACACCCTTCTCATCACAAAACCGCTCAAAAGCACATGATACATACCCCCATTATCTAACCTTAGGCATTTTAGCATTTTCCCAGACTGGTTCTTTGCTAATGCAAGCCAACGCTGAAATGTGTCTAAGACATCGGATTTTCTCTTTATGGGATAAGCCCAAACCTTACGTTAGTAATCATCTATGAAAGTAACAAAGTACTTTGCCCCACCGAGTGATTGACAAGGCATGGGCCTATATACATCTGAGTGCACAAGAGCCAAGGGCTCACCCATGTGTTTCTTACCATATTTTTATGCGTATTTCTAGTCTGCCTGCCATAAAATAACAATCACAAGAATCAAAATGCAAAGAGTCAAAAGGGGGAAGATACTGCAAAGCACGGAGCATTTTCATTCCTTTAAGGGACATATGTCCTAAACGAGCATGCCAAAGGGATACATGGGGGATAGAACCCACAAACAAAACATGATCCAATGTAGCTCCAGATATAAAAATAAGGGATAGAGGTTTCCCAGACTTGGCACCTCTTGCAAGCACAAGCCTACCGCGAGTAATCTTCCATGGAGAGTCTCCAAAAGACACAAAATACCCTGCACCATCAAGCTGTCCAGTTGACATAAGGCTGCGAGTCAACGCAAGTACATGGCGTACATCATGCAAAACAAAAGAACTGCCAAAAGGAAACTACATCCTAACATCTCCAATGCCCACAATGTCAAGAGACCTGTCATCACCAAGACGCACCGAACCAGAGCTGGTACGATAGGTATGAAACCAATCTCTACAGGGTGTCACATGAAATGACGCACCCGAATCCAAAAGCCAACATTACACATACATAGAATGTATCTCAAAAGCCTGTAAGGCATCAGATGAAGAAGCTACAAGTATGTAATCTTCATCTAAATCAGTGGGGCCTGCATGACATTAACCTCTTCTATCTTCACACTAGACTTTGCAGGTATAATGCTGTGCTCAGAAGATTTTTCCTGCACTTTCTCTTTTCCCTTTTCCTTGCGCTTATCATCGTGCATCTTATGGCACTACGGCCTAATATGTCTTGCTTTCCCACAATAATGACATGTAAGATCAGACTTCCATCCACGGGACTTATTGCAACCACGTGACTTGGACCTGGACTTCTGAGAGTCCATGCCCTTATGATCATTATCATGCATGCCATGTCTGCCACCTCTAACGGTCAATGCATGTGAAGAGCGGGAAGCATAATTGTTTCTCCTTTTGATTTCCTCAGTCAACAAAGCACTCTCAACATCTTTGATTTTCAGCCCATCAAGCTTGTTCGATGCATATGGCAGTACGGAAGACATCCCATGATTCAGGCAAGGTACTAAGCAGAAACAATAGGTGCAAGTTGTCTTTGAACTCAATACTCTGTGACAACAAATTCTTCATGATAGCATGAAACTGACTGAAATGAGATGATAGGGATGTCCCCTCCTTCATGCGAAGGTCCATTGCCTACTTCAGCCAATACATCTGTGACGTAGGACTATGCTGCGCATAAAGCTCCTGAATCTTCTCCCATAAGTCCCATGCACTCTGATTCTCATCTTCAACAACATTCTGATGGACCTCTTCTAAGAGTGACAAGATAATAGTAGACTTGCATAGCTCATCAAATTCCATCCAAACATCATCATCCATATCCTCGGGTTTAACACCCTTGAAATGCAAGGGTTTAATCTGCAATTTCTGCACCAAAACCTGCCATATCTGGGACTTCCAACACCCATAGTTGGTACCATCCAACTTGCAACAATGAAGAGAGCTGTGTCTTTTAGATGACCAGCCATATTGTCCCAAATCAAAGAAAAAATATAAAAATGCAGATTATTGTAATTAGCAAAAAATGCACTAAAACCACTATTAAAACTGGATGAAAGAGTGGATATCACCAAGAGAATCACCTATCTACAAAATATGACCAAGATAACATCAAATAGTAAGCATTACCCTCATAGAAGTGCTCAAAATCTACAGATTTCAACTTGTTGGAATAAATATGACCAAGATAACATCAAATAGTAAGCATTACCCTCATAGAAGTGCTCAAAATCTGCAGATTTCAGCTTGTTGGAATAAATGGCAGCAAGAGACATCCAACAGTGAGTGTCAAGGGCAAGAAGGTACCAAGAACTATCAAACCAATAACCTATCAGGCAAGAGACATCTCATAGGTCTATAAGTCATACATGTAATGTTAAGATGACAAGCTCAACACATGCGGACATTAATGATGGACCGCCTAGTTAGATGGATCCACACGTCTACACTTAGCACGTCAATGGTCATTATGGCTCTCACATGGCCATTGACTCATTACTTATTATATTCAAGTTGTTACACCTATTTACAGCTGGCATAGTTATAGCGCCAGTCGACTAGTGTAGTCGGTTATGCATTGTTTGACTTAGTAGGTCACTTTCCTTTATGTCGTATCTTATCTATACTTTGTGTACATTGTAAAGTGTGTGGAAGAAGAAGAAGAAACCAGAAACGTTTTGGCCTCCATCTCTCTTCTTGTCTCTTGAGTGAGCTTCTCCTTGTGCATTCTATGTATGTTCGATGCAGCATCTCGAGCAAGTCCCCCCACCACGCGATTCTTGACATGGTATCAGAGCCGCGTCACTAAGAGAGGCTGATTTCAAAGGCTGAAGTGAAGGAGAAGAAGCAAGGTTCGAGCAAGCAAGCCACGGGGATAAGAAGCTCTCCCATCCTTCCACTCTCTCTCTCTTGGATAGTGCCTGTGGAGGCACCAGAAGCAGGGTCAAGCAAAAAATCTCAGATTGCTGTGAGATTTGGCGTGCAAGTAGAGCACTGTATATGTTGCAGATAAGCCCTTTAGGGCTATCCCGCAGTTATTTTGGGCATCTAAGGCCATTTCAGGCCCCTTTTTAGAGCCGCAAGGTTACGGACATCAGTTTCAGGGGTATAATGTGATTTCGAGTGTATTGATCGAAAGTGGATGCACCGGTTACAGATTGCGAATCTGTAATTTTTGAGGTGTTTGCAGGAAGCAAACATAAGGTTTATCTATAAATAGGTTGCAGATTACATGTACTGTTGAGCAATCAGTGAAAAAGGTTGCTTGGTGTATTACTGTGTACGCGTTGTGGAAGATTGCAGAAGACTAGCTTGCTGTGCTATATCCTTGTTTGTGATAATGGTAGAGAACAGTGAAAATCCCATTATTGAGAAGCTCGACAAGAAGAACTACCCTTCTTGGAAGTTCCGTGTGACAAACTTCCTCATTGGAAAGGGCCTTTATGAGTTTGTCTCAAGTGAAGAAAAGGAGCCAGAGCTGGGTATCCCTCCGACTGCAGATGAGTTAAAAGCATGGAAAGAGTGGAATGCGAAAGACAAAAAGGTGATGTACTGGCTATCTACAGTAATTGATAATACTATGCTGGGACATATCAGGAATGCAGAAACTTCACATGCAGCTTGGACGATTTTTGAGAGTATGTTTTCAGTAAACACAAAGGCACGAAAGATTCAACTCAAGCAAGAGTTGAATGCCTTGAAGAAAGGAAAAATGTCTGTCAATGAGTATGTGTTGAAGGTGAAGAGCATTGTAGATGCTTTAGCAATGATTGATGCAATGCCGGATGATGATGATTTGATTTCATCCACTCTGAGTGGCCTTAACAATGAGAAAGCATGGAAATCATTTGTTACTTCAGTATATGTACAGAAGCCATTTCCAGATTTTGATAAGCTGATCTCTCTCATGATTATTGAAGAGATCAATATGTAGGGTGATTCTTCTGAAAGAAATGGTGAACAGGTCCAAGAATTTTACTCGAGTTCAGGAAGGGAACGTTGTAGATCCTCTTCAAGAGGCTGTGGTACAGGACGTGGTAGTGATAATTAACAAAACAGATTGAATCAGCAATTTGGCGATATGCAGGTTTTAGGAGGTCGTGGTAACTTTAGAGGTAGAGGGAGCTTTAGAGGAAGAGGTGGATGGCAGAACAGAGGTTCTAACAACTCTGGTATTGTGTGTCACTACTGTGGCAAAACAGGTCATATTGCAGCCCAATGTTATGCTAAGAAAGATGATATTCGTAGTGGTAAGTTGCAGCAAGGAAACTATGCATCGTCTTCACGACAAAATGAAGACAAAAATGAATGTCTGTTTGTTATGCAACATATGCTGAATGCTGTTACAGGAAAGGGAACACATGATGATGTTTGGTATGTTGATTCAGGTGCATCCAATCATATGACCAGCCATGTAGAATGGTTTGGAGAGATGTAGGATTTGCAAAATATAGGTTATGTGCAAACGGGTGATGATTCATGCCACCCAATTTCACACATTGGAAAAGTTCCCTTGTCCTTGCATGATGGTAAGACAAAGAGTCTTTCATATGTATTATATGTGCCATCTATTACAAAGAACTTGGTGTCAGTCGGGTCAAATGGTAGAGCAAGGGCTGCAAGTCAGATTTAATGCAAAGGGCTGCTTTGTAGAAGACTTCAATGACAAGTGCAGGTTGGTTGCAAAGGGAAGTAGAGTTGGACGTATGTTTACTCTCGATGCTGGAATTCCTACTATGAATGCTGCTATGTATGCTAAAGGAAAAGGTGTTGTTATAGACATTGAAATTTGACACAAATGCATTGGACATGAAAATGTACAAAGGCTAAAATTAATGCAGTCCAAAGGGTTGGTTACAGGTTTGCCTACATTTAGAATTGTAGAATTTCATAAGGTATGCGAAGCATATCAGTTTGGTAAGCAGGCAAGACAACCCTTTTCACATGACAGAGATGTAAGCAGAAATATCCTTAATGTTGTGCATACAGATATTTGGGGGCCTACACAAAATGTATCTCTTGGGGGCAGTTCATACTTTGTTACATTCATTGATGATTGTTCTAGAAAGCTGTGGGCATATTTTATGAAGGAAAATAGTGAAGCGTTTGAGCACTTTAGAACTTTCAAGGCTGCAGTTGAAAGAGAAACAAGCTTGAAAGTAAAGTGCTTGAGGTCAAATGGAGGGGGAGAGTACCTCTCGAATGAGTTCAGTGATTTTCTGAGGTCTCATCCGGGATAAAGAGACAGTTCACATGTAGGTATACCCCACAGCAAAATGGGATTGCAGAAAGGAAAAACAGACATATTGCAGAAGTTGCACACGCCTTGATGGCTGAAAAGAATAGGCCTAAGCATTTTTTGTCTGAGGCTGTTCATACTGCCGTTTATATTATGAACAGAACTGCCACAGCTGTAGTTCATGGTATGACTCCTGAAGAATGCTTTACTGGCAAGAAGCCTGATGTATCGCACTTGAAGGTATTTGGCTATGTTGCATACGTTCATGTGCTAGATGAGCTACGAAAAAAGCTTGATCCAAAGGCAAAAAAATGTGTTTTTATTGGATACTCTTTAAAGCAGAAAGGGTATCATTGTTAAAACCCTATCACATGTAAGTTCAGAGTGAGCAGGGATGTCATCTTTGATGAAATGAGCAGTTGGTATGCATCTAGTGGTGATGCATTAGATGATGATGATGATGATCATGACACTCATGTGCAGGTTGAAAAGCAAGAATCACAGACTCTTAGTGGACCAGAGACATCATCTGGTAGTCCTTGGTCTGGGAGACTGAGGAGTAGCTCAACATCTTCAGGTGCATCTAGTAGCACTACAGGTAAAGACAAAGGAAAGAATAAAGTGTCTGTTAACCCCAACACGAAGAAAGCAAAAGGAAATAAAAAAGACGCAGGGCAAAGGCGAAAAAAAGGTAGCCCGACTGAAGAAAGAAGAGGAGAAAATGCCAAAAACGCAAGGGAAACCTTAAAAGTCCGAGGCAAATGCAAAAGGGGAAAGGCGCATTTTAAAATACAAAGGCATACCCTGAAATCTTGTAAAAGAGGGCCAGGCGGTGGAAAATCTGGAAAGCTAAAACAAAAGACAAAGACAAAGACCAAGGCAAAGAGAAACGGAAGACAAAGGCGCACAAGGAAAAGCGCAAGTCAAAACTTTTGCAAAAGAGCACAAGCGCATCATGGTTTAAATCAAGGAGCGCCGCCGTGCAATTTGTAAATGTTGGAAAGGAAGTTAGAAAGATAGAAGGACAATGGGAAAAAGTGCCTAGGCTACGGCCGGCCATGTAAAAAAGGGGAAAAGGGGATGACCGCCCAAAAGGGATTTAGGGTTTTGTATATAAAGTTGAAAAGTGAATGAGAAGCTCATTCTTGTGTGTGGCAAAAAGTGGCTCTCCTCTTCTTCTTCTTCTTCTTCTTCTTGCTTGCTTGAGCTTGTGCTTGAGAGAGGGAGTGTGAGAGTGTGAGGGAGTGAGTGTGTGAGGGTGAGGGACCGTGGGATGGAGAAGCTCTCCATCTTCTCCTCTCTTCTTCTCTTCTCTTCTCTTCTCTTCTCTTGCTCGCGGTGATGGAGCTTGGAGCATGGAGCTTGAGGATGGAGCTTGCTTGAAGCTTGCACTTGGATCGTGGAGCTACCGGAGTGTGCGGGGGAGGAGGTAACTCGAACGGCATGGAGGTAAGCTCACTACACCCGTAGATATGGATGGCGCGTCGGCTATGTGAGAGGTACCCATTAGTGCTCGGCTTGGAACACTTGAAGAAATAAGCGGTCCGTGGGTCTTGGCGGTTGAGCCAAAGCTCCCACATTTTGGTTCCGTTGCTGGGACCAACAGATTCAAGCCTTGAGCACTTGTGCGCTTCGAATCGAGCATCGAAGTAAGAGTTTTCCCCGAACCGGTGCTTGAGATAGATAGGAAGCGAGGGGGTAAAGATGGTATTCGATCTCCTTGGCAAGTAGGTTTTTTCCTTTTTTGAGTTTTATGTTGTGAGATGGAGAAGTGTAGGTGTTTACTTTGTGAATTGGATGCATTAGGGTAGGAAAAAAACAAAGAAAAAGAAGAAAAACAAGCATCAGGGTTTCTGCTGTCATAACAGGGCATGAGGGTTTGATTTGTTGTTGCTGATTTGCATTTTGGAGTTTATTGGCTATTCCATGTATATACAACTCTTCCCCTCCATCCATAGCTTTGATCTGGAGGTGTGTATGATAGGCCGTGACATGAATCGTGTGATTCAGGCAATTTATTGTTGTGCCGGCAAAAAATGCGCCGTGCTCGACATGTTCGAGTGACAGCGATTCTGGGCCGAGCCCCAGAATCGGCCCTCGGATTGCTCGGCCATTCGGCCCTTGGCCCACTATCACTCGGACCACTTGACTCAGCCCACTAGACTCGTACACCCACTGCTCGACCCATCCGAATTGAGCATTCGGACCAACTTCGAAATTTGGCCCTCAGACCATTCGGCCCACTACACTCGGACACCTTTCACTCGGCCCGTCCAAGTGAAGTATTCGGACTAGCTTTGAAATTCGGCCCTCGGCCCTGCCGACTCAGCCCACTTGACTTGGCCCTCGGCCCATTCGGCCCTCGAACAACCAGACTCGGACTGGCCGAATTTGACATTCAGACCAATTATATTCGGCCCTTCTACTTGGCCCTCGGACGGTCCGAATCGGGCACTCGGCCCCTGCAATTCGGACCTGTTAGGCCGAATTTAGATTTTCTCAAATTTTAACCTGAAGATAGTGAAACTAACCAAGAGACCACATAGAGCCGAACCATATCATAGATCAATCCCGCTGGGATGAATCTTACAGCAAGTAGTTCAAAAGTTGGCTATAAATGGTCTCTCAAATCATGTATGGCATTTACCGTAATGGCCCTGCGGGCCGGGGGGGACTGCCCCCCCTGGATCCCCGCAGAGGGGGCTCTGCCCCCTCTGCACCTCCCCCAAGTAGGTTGGAGGGAAAACACGCACTGTGACAGGCCCTCCAACTTAGATCCTCGGGTAATAATGGCCCTATGCGAGCATGGAGGCTCCCTTGAAAAGGAGCAACCAAAAGCCCGCACCCGAGTAGAGGCAACCAGAGACCCTAGAACCTTAACGGGCCAATCTAGCCATCAAGGGCAAAAAGGCCACACTACAAGGACACATGTACCTTGTGTTCAAACTACGTCTAGTCAAAGCAGAATGCAATATCATCAAGCTGCCAAGGCGGAGATGATTAGACATGACAGCCCTGACGATAGATGTACCCTCAGCAGCACTGCACAGACGACCCAAGACATTGGTGGAGAATCCACGTATGGTCATTTAAGTGGGGACTCAAGGGCATCTATCAGAAGGCTTAAATTTACAAGCCAAGACCCGGAAGATGAAGACATAGTACCACATGTTTATCTTAGGGTCAAACTCACCGTGAAAAGAGAGCATACTATCGATGCACTGATTGATGAAGGAGCAGATTTTAACATCTTGACCTATGAATCATGGACCCTACTAGGCCAACCAGAGCTCACACCGACTAGTGCAACTCTTAGCCCTTATGGGGGGGCACCCACAAGCACTCATAGGGAAGTGCAAAATCCTTGCGACAATTGAAACGAAAAGCTTGCCTATCCTATTTCATGTTCCTCCAAATAGTGCTAGCTGCAGGAAAGAAACCCTCCTAGGAAGACCCTTCAAAAGGGCGACCAAGTGTAAGGCCGACTATGTAGCACAGAGGATACACCTGACACTACCGGGTGTGAGGATAGTCACAACCTTTAGCAAGGGTGACCTCATCAAACCTCAAGGGAAAGGCAAGGAAGGTGCTGACGTAACAGTCAAGCCTACTAAAGAGAGCAAGGACTTGGTGGAAGAGTTAATACAAGCACAGGTCGAACAACGAGAACCAGTGAGTGAGGCCATGCTTGAAACAAGAAGATCAAGAGACAGTGCCAAGTACAGGCTTTGGACTTTCAAATATCGTAGAAGACCCCAAAAGAAGCCCAAGCCTTATGGACGAAGGCATCGATGGAGGGTCAACACAATGCCGCGATGGATATCCAAAGCATTGCTACGTGCTCAAGGGTATTACGCAGGTAACCGATGGATTTAGGTACCAAAATCCCCTGCTAAACCATCTCTATCAGAGCTGAAGGCAAGATTGCATCAAAAGCAACGAAGCACATGAGGAAATCTAAGAGAAACTCTAGGTCTCGAGGCAAGAAACCAGACATGAGTGTTTGAAAGAAAGAGTCTCAGCCTAGCATGCTTAATAAGCAGATGTCATATGTAGCCGTTGAGCGTGCACAAAAGCCATTAGTGCCCAAAGAGCCTTTGATTTTCCAAGAGGATAATAGGCATCATAGGCACAACATTTCTCAGGGCAAGGCTGATCGCTCAACAAAGCAAATGGCACAATCGTCTAATAGCCTCGAGCAAATCATTTAGCCAGTGCCAAGTCCACCTAAGAGTCCTAGATCTCCTACATCCTCTTTTTCCAAACGGACATAGGAAGCACAACAGCGGTCGTCAATGGCGGCTGCTCACTCCCAATCTCTATCTCCAATAAAGCTTCCAAATATCCAAGAGGGGGGACATGACACTAGCCGTAACTCTCAGCCCAAGGATATGCCTGTGCAACCCAATGTGACCAGATCTCGATCTACACAGATGAATGCTCAAAGGGCAACAAAAGACGCGACCACTTCCGATCGCCCTAGGGACCTAACATCGCAATCCACCAAGAGTAGCCAGCCCACTAGACTAGCCACCACTACTTCCAATCAGGGATCACAGCAGTCACAGCCCTTGGTTGTGATAATGCCCCTTGCGGAACGTGTCCTTAGCAATTTACCTGTGGAGGAGGTGTCGCAACCAACTTCATTCACAACTCCAGCACTTCCAAAGTGCCTAAAGCCTAGGCTAGAGTAGTTAAATAGAAGGGAAGAGCTAGACTCTCCAAAAAGGGAGGCAATTGTATCCTCACAACCTAGCGAGGCTATTCAGCAGGCCACGGCTATGTCCCATAAGGACACACTAGGGAAAGAGAATGCTGAGGCCTAACCAAGCACATCAACAGTTGACCTAGTCCAGGGTCTTGAGTCGTTGAGAGATGCACCTTCACTGACCAAGAAAAAGAGGAGAAAACAATGAAAACAACATCAGCTAGGTGGTTGTGGATCCCAAGGACATTGAGACGAAGAGCGCTGGAGAGCTGATGAATAAAGCATCGAATCCATCCACCAATGAACCCATTGATGCCTCTCCTAATAGCGGTGAAACCTCAAACACATCCGTGTGTTCTGAAAAATCAAAGCAGCTGTTACCATCAACAATTGCTTACAACACTCAATCCACTGACAACAAAACTCGCATTGACCAATCAAGAGTGGATACAACACTGTCACAGCAGGGTGACAAATTTATACCAGTCACATCTAATGAGAACCATGACACAATAACAAAGCCTCAGGGAAAACATGGAAACCTCGAGGGCATGAGCAATCCTAGCATTGACCAATCTTGCTTATCTAAGCCTGAGCCCCTAGCTATGCTGAAGCCTAAGGAAACTGATGGACCAAAAAACGGGCCGGCACTGGCTCATGCACTAGCCGGACCTCGTCACTATGCACAAGACAACCCCTCGGCCTCGCGGCCAGGAGCGTCTATCAAAATCTCTGCCTTCCTAAACATTGCGTTTGTAATACGTTGTAGTCCAACTGATCCTAACCCAATATTGCTCCTCAGAGGGAGTCCCTTTCACATAGCCAAAAGGCTCGAATCACACACACATGGGATTCCTCCTACGGCTGAATGCCGTCAACCCTCTGCGACTCTCCTACACCTTGGGGATTGGCCCCTCGATGCGTCGCTCAACATTTAGACATTTCGCCCAAACGTCGCTCAAGGTACTCATTAAGCGTGTCCAGGAATGTACCATTGTCCTTACTTCTCTTTCCCCTTTTGGATCCCACGACTAGCCTACAGCATAGGAACCTCACGCTCTCAACGGTGGGTCCAAGGCCTACTGAAAACAATTGCTATGCATATCCAGGAGCTAACTCTGATACTTTTAATTTCCTCTAAATGACCATGCAAAGAGGTGGATGCCTAGTGCTCAAACATTTTAAAAACCAGCAGCGTGCGAGTGCAAAACATCTCTTTCATGCTTTTCTTTCTAACCGCTTTGTGCTTCGCTACAACACCTAGCACCGAAGTGATCTTCGTGCCACTAGGTTTTAATTTTATCATTATTATTCCGTCCTAGATGCGATGCATATACAATCAGCAAATTATTCATCATGCTCAGCGGCATTTAACCATTTTTTCCACAACTCTACCCTTCCCCGTTTAAATAGTGCATCGTTGGATAGGTGTATAGGGTATTTTGACATCATTTTATGTATAGAAAGCGGAAAAAACCACACTAGAACAAGAAGGCGGGGTTGAACTGAGGCAAATCCTCATGCTTCAGTCCCCACAAACATTCACAAACATTGCTCTTATTTATCCTTATTTTTCGGAACCCAAAATGCATTTTTCCCCTATTTTTCATGGGTTTTCCCTATTTTCCCTTATTTTCCCTTATTATTTAATTGCTGGAAATTCAAAACAGGTTATGGGCTGTGGCCCTTAGTTCCTTCTTGCAGAAAAATGAAAGTTTAGTTGATGTTCCTATCCATTTTTCCATTTTTATGCCAAAAACCCTCATTTTCCCTTGTTTTCCATGTTTTACGTGTTTTAACATATTATTTTGAACCACAAAATGCATATTTTTCTGATTTTTTGATTATGACCAGCAAGAACTCATAGAAAACAGTATCATAAACAATTATTATCCCACATGAACACCATTTCATCCATCAAAAGCCATAAAAACTCAAATTTCCTTTGAAAATTCTAAATTACCGCTTATTTGCGTGTTTCGGGTTTTTGTTCCATGGCTGTAGATTTGGAAAACAGCAACACTTCATGTCCAGCAACATCACAAATCACCATTCTCAGCCCGTGGAGCAATCCGGTCCATGCCGGACAAGCCTCCATCATTCTTTCTTCATTGCTCCTTCCCACACATGAACTGCCTCTTAGAAGAGAGAGAGGGAGGAGAGAGAAAGACTAGAATCAGAGATTTCCAAAGAGGGCATCATTGCGCGAGCGAAGGGCGGCGATAGAGTCAGGGTTCAGAGGGAAATGAAGCCCCATAATCATTGTGGGGGGTTGTTTGCAGGCTGCCATCTCCATTGATCAACAATGGGGCGCATTTTTCGGCGCCATGTTGATCACGCTTCCTCATCTCTTCTCTCTCCACGATTTGGTTGTTGCATTTCATGTGGCATTTCATTTTGGGCCCCAAGGGTCACTTACTCATTTGGCCAAACTTTGGTCCACCTTTTCAAATCTTGACCGGTTTCTTGGCCATTTCCCCGTCCGGACTCGGAATCGATCTCTGAAAAATCCTGGGCGTCCGGCTTAGCATCCCGCATTGGCCAGTAGCTTGTGTCAACCCGCACGACTGTCTGAAAATTTATGAAAAATCAACAAGTGTCGCTCGGGCGCCTTTAAAGCACCTTGACGCTTAAAATCGTCCTAGATCGAGCCGCCGCCTTTGACAGTGAATATTTTTCCCTTGATCTTCATAATTTTTAGCTATTTTTAAGCACTTCCCGTCACCTAAATTCCGCTCTCATTGGCGACCACGGGATAGGGCGACTCAGCCCGTCGAATCCACGAACATATCTGCACATAAACAACCAAAGAAGCATCAAACTGATACAAAACAATTATCATCATAAAACTCAGCACAATGCTCCCCCTACCCCTGGACAGAACCAAGACATGACATCCACAAGGAATAGGCCTAGCATCATCTAATAGAAGATCCGAAGTGAGTCACTAACCAGCTGCTCCAACACAGCCAAACTAAAAAGAACTGCCAAAGAGGTTGCCCTAAGTGGTAGTCTGAACTACTGACCAACTAAAGACAACGCAACTAGGAGCTCCTACAAGGCGAGGACTCCTATAGCCTGAGCAAAGGATATTTTCTTTCAGTCCATTTCTTCTTTTAGGGTTTTTATGGGATGAACATACTTGGGCATGTAAAAAGGAGGGAGCTGAGCGTAGTGACCCAAGGAGAACAGGGCATCGGTCTCAGGACCTGTCTCGGCACCCAAGAACCTACCAAGCCCTCGCAAGGCGACACTTAATCCTTTTCTAACGCTCACTTTTATTTTCGCTCCAACCTTCCTGGTTTTGATATTACTTTTTCCAGCAAGAAGCCACCCCTAGGAAGACAAGGTATCGGCCCCGGGTCTGACTCGTCCCCAGGAACCTACCAGGCCCTCGCAAGGCAATGATCAACTGCTTATATATTTCCATTTCTTTTCTTTTCATTGATAGGGGTTAGAACCCCTTTTTACACACCTTCGCATTTATATTCATCTTTTAGGATATTCAGGATTTCTGGGCATCATTATTATTATCTTCTAGCAGGCTTCTCTAACTGCCTCACTACTAACAAGAACTCCTAGAACGGCTGCCTAGCAGATTAGCAGGACAGGGCCACTAGGACTTCCTTCTAAAACAGGTCTTGCAATGTCTAGCAATGTCTTTACAGGAGGCAATGACTACTCCGACCTCCCTCAAACATACTTAGCCTAAACCTGGGACTTCATGCCTTGGTTGCCGGTCCCCAAAAAAATAGATCCCCTCGACAAGTACAAATACACATATAACAGGAAAGAAAGGTACTCGTAAAGGAGAAATATCACCTGGAGTGGCCACAAGAAGCTTCCATCGCAGCAAAGGCTCCTCCAGGCTCCACAAAATTCCACGAACTACGAAAGCTGTCCAGCACAACACTAAAACAAAAAACCCAATTAAACGCACCCGCACTAGACAGGGAAATGGCCCTCTTGGCCTAATGAATTCAGACATGACTTTGCTACTAAACGGAATCGGCCCTCTTGGCCTAATGAAATCAAACAATACTATGCAGAACATCCGCCTGGAAACAACTATGATAGACATCAAAGCATACTATTCCCAGGGGAACAGGGCTTGTAGCCCTAAACTAGGTGCAGTAGATTATGACCTATCCCTCCTGCGTATATCGCAAGAGGTGTTCGCATCACATGTCGTCGAATCAGTCTATGGGTCCGAGATAATAAAGGTAGATGGGTCTCGCTTACCCTCTGCATCACCCAAATCAACCATCGTCTGCCAAATAGGGCATGTTCAGAAAGCATACCCCACAAACGACCAGGTCCTGTCTCACCATCAATAGATATATCGGGACAAGGGCCACAATTAAAGAAGAGGTCCTCTTCATACGCAAGATTAGCCAATGAATCGGCAAACTGATTCCAATTCCGTGGAATCAGCTGAAAAGATACTCTATCGAATTCGTCTAGCAGGGCTATGGCAGTGTGATGGTACATACAAAGGATCGGGTTCCGCACCATGTACGTCCCATTGAGTTGATTTAAAACCAACTGAGAATCCCCTTTCACCAACAACTGGCGGATACCACCCTTTTTTGCAATATTCAAACCCATGATCAGGGCTTTGTATTCGGCCATATTATTAGTAAAATTCGCCCCGAGATAAGCAGCTAACTTCATGACAATGCGTCGTCGGGGGTCTCGGATGACAACTCCTACACTTCCTTTTTTGCATGCACCCCTGGATGCCCCATCAAAGTACAAGGTGTACGTCCATAAAGGGTTTACATATCCTGCCATCCTGGACTCTACGCGTAATTATGGTAATCGAAATTCAGCATATTCAACGGGTGGACTGTAGGCTCCATCCCTCCATCATCATTGAATTCGACAGGGATGCTCGTCAAAATTTGTAGGCAGTGATGGCAGAAGACCTTGATTTCCCAAATAAATGTCCCGCCTTCTTGCTCAATCACCTTGTATCCTTTGCTCCACCAAATGAGCTTTCCCTGATGATATCTCTGTTCCAAATATGGGTGTTCTAAATAAGGGATCAGACGACCCATCAACCTCTATCACGATTTCCTTGCAGATGTTTGATCAATCTTGCCTAGACCTGTAAGGCAGTCATAGCATTAGTGCAATCAGAAATAATAAGGTTTAATCTTATTAAGATTAACCTTATTTTTAAATTCTATCCCCTCAAGGTCAGCTAACAACACTGTAGATTTATTCTTTCCTATTCTAACGATCTTATAGGGCCCATCCCATTTGGGTTCTAATTTGCCTGGAAATAATTCTCGTCGTGCGTCATAGTACAGAACAAGCTGTCCTTTCTTGAAGGTGTATTTCTTGGCTTTGAGGTCGTGTAGCTTCTTCATTCGGCGCTTCGCTACTTCTTGGTGCAATAAGCTCTGCAACTTAAGCTCATCTAAATGTGCCAGTGTCGTCAAGCGCTCAAAAAGAGCGTCTTCATCGCTCAAAGAATGATTGATGGCGAACCGAATAGTCGACAGCTCAATCTCTAAAGGCAAGACACACTCCTCCCCATATACTAACTTGAACGGGGTATGGCCAGTGGCTCGTTTGAAAGTCGTATTATAGGCCCACACTGCCACGTATAACTTTTTATCCCAATCCCGTTTCTTCTCCGACACAATTTTGGACAGGATGCCCACAAGCTGCTTGTTGGTACTTTCAACTTGCCCATTGGCTTGCGGATTATATGGGGTTGTCTTGTTATGCTTGATGTTCCACAACTCTGTCAAACCTTTGATCACCTTATTCAAGAAATGAGTTCCGCGGTCCGACACTAATTCTTTCGGCGGACCAAATCGGCATATTATCTGCTCTAAAAGGAAACTAGCAGTTTCTTTAGCATCATCTTTCCTTGTTGCTCGTGCTTCTGACCACTTTGTGAAGTAGTCAGTTGCTACAATGATGTACCGCTTTTGCGTAGTCGATGACGGAGTAATAGGACCCACAAAGTCTATTCCCCACTTTTCAAATGGAAGTATCGCCATAATAGGGGTGAGTGGTCGTTTCCTATTCTCTCGACTATCATGTCGTTGGCAAATATCGCATCTCTTAACATACGCAAACGCATCCTGGAAGATGGCAGGCCACCAATAACCTGCTCTTAAAGCCTTTTGTGCTGTAAGCCGTCCAGCAAAATGGCCACCGCAAGCGGAATCATGGCACTCTTCCAAAATGAATGGCACCTCGTCAGGCGTCACACATCGGCGATAGATATCATCAACCCCTTGCCGATATAATGTACCTGCGATCAAGGCAAACTTTAACGCTTGCTGCTTAATTTTCCTTTTCTCAGCCTTAGATAGTTCGGATCCCGCCTCTCCTGTTGATAAATAATGCGTTATTGCAGCATACCAGGAGGGAATAGATGCCGTATCTATTTTAAATATCATCTCCATGTCACTACCTTCAGCCACAGATTCTTTCGGCTCCCCAAAGTCCACTAGACATTCCACGATGCCTTGCAACCTTGGTGGCTTACTCTTGATTTCATAATCAAATTCCTGCAAAGTGATCAACCACTTCGCTAAACGATCAGGCGGCTGTAACTTGTTCATCAATAGTCGAAGTCCCTCCGCCTTCGTATAAAGCACGACTTTCTCATAGAGAATGTAATGCCTGAACTTCTTGGTCCCAAAGACCATCGCTAGACACAGCTTCTCCATGTAGGTGTAATTGATTTCGGATACCCCCAGCTTCCGACTAGCAAAAGCAATCGGGTGGTACCACTTCTCTTCCCAAAATTGGGCTAAACAGCAGCTGATGCTATACATGGTGGCTGCTGAGAATATATAGAACACCTCACCTCTTTTAGGTGCTTTTAAAACGGGCGCTCTTGCTAGCTCTTGTTTCACATCCTCGAATGCTACCTTACAAGGGTCACCCCATACAAACGAACAGCTAAAGGACAATAAATTTGTAAGCGGCAACGCTCTTTCTGCTAAGGCGTTAATGAATCTACGGTAGTAACCAACCGAAGACAGAAAGCTATGAACTTCTTTGGGAGTGCGTGGTGGACCCATGGCAACTATAACTTTGACCTTCTCGGGGTCTGTCGCAATTCCTACCGAACTGACCACATGACCCAGCAATAGCCCATAAGGTACTCCAAAAGCACACTTCCGTGGGTTTAGGGCGATGCAAAATTGTCTACAGCGCTCAAAGCATTTTCTCAAAATGATCAACTGCCTTTCTCTCACGGTGGCGGCCCCTAAGTCATCAATAAACACCCTCAACTCTTCAGGGGATATGTCACCGAACGTCTTATCGGCTGTTCGTTGCCACGAACCAGGCGCATTGCATAAACCAAAGGCCATCACATGGTAAGCAAAAGTACCAAATACAGTGATAAAAGTTGTTTTCAACTTGTCCTCTTCTGCAATTGCCATTTGGTTGTATCCTGCAAAGCAATCCATAAACGAATATATCTCCCTACCCGCTAATTGATCCAAAATCTGGTCAATAAATGGCAATGGGTAGTAGTCCTTAACTGTCTGCTTATTCAGCTCCCTAAAGTCTACACATAATCGGATCTGATTATTCTTCTTCTTTCTAATCACAACTGGCGAACACCATTCCGTGTGTTGCACAGGAAAAATCAAACCCGCTTTTCGAAGCTTCTGTAACTCTTCAAACAGCCCGTCCCTCAATTCGAAAGGCATACGCCTTACTTTCTGCCGTACAGGACGACTGCCCTCTTTCAACGGAATTGTATGAACAGCAAGGCTAGGGGGAATGCCTCTCAACTCATCATAACTCCAGGCAAAGATATCACGGAATTCTTGGATCAAGGCCACATAGTCCTCCCTTTCTGTTGTGCTGAGCATGGACCCTAATTTGATTGGCCGCGAATCATCAAGTGTACCAAGGTCTAGCTCGATAACATCTGCATCTCTTATACGATCTTGGCCCTTTATCGGCTCGTTCAAAGTGACCTGATAGATGTCCTCCGTGGTGGATCCCTCTTTGGACTCATCACTCGATGATGTCTCACTGCCAGATAAATCTTCTAATGTCTCCAATTCTGTAGAAGATAGAGGAGCTCTCTCACTCTGCGGGGACTCAGGGTAAGCATCAACCACCACACGCTGGGCACCTCTACCGAATATTAATCGACCGGCAGGTATATCCACTTGGCAATCCGCTTGCAAGATCCAAGGTCGTCCAAGTAATACTTGGTAACTTGGCCGCCCTGCAAAACGAATCACCCTAAAGTCCAACATGCATTCTACATTTGCAACAGTGACATGGACCTTAGTAATGCAGCCTTCCGGCTGTCTCAAACTGTCATCTGCCATTCTGAGAATTGTGGAGGTATCTTTCTGGATTGCAAGACCCAACCTTTCCATCAGTTCAGAACTCATAATGTTGACCGATGATCCCGTGTCGACAATGGCATAATCTACTAATATCCCATCGACATAGGCTGCAACCCTTGGGCAATGCTTCTCAGCATGCTCGAACCAGTCATCACCAACTCGCGCAATACCCAAAGGTTCTACGATATACCCGGTACGTAGGATCTTTCTAAATTCCTTACGTACTCCTGGGGAAAGCTTAATAAGCTGCAAAAGGTTCACATCCGGCTTGACTTCGCAAAGAGAGCCCGCCAAATCGAATTCATGATAGTTCGATAGAGCTCGCTTTTCACGCCAAATCATCCGCTCTTTAGGTCGCTGAACTGGCTGTATTGCCTCTTTCTTAACTTTCACCTTCTTCTTTGGTGCTTCCTTATCGGCTTTACTCTCTACGGGCTTCAAAGGTCCCCCTTCTAGGGCAGGATCCAAAACTTGCGTCCCTTTGTCGCCTTGTTTAGGGTTTCCGTCGACAGGCTTATCCATGTCGGCTTCTCTACCCTTTTTACCTCTTGTAAGGACAGCTCGTAGATTAGAGGTTTCAGCATCATTAACGCGTACAGCCTCAATCAAACTAACCCCACTACCACTTGGTAGCTCTTCCACTGTAGTCTTTGGTCGTTGAAGTATTTGTTTAGGCCCATTTTCTGGCTGGGAATCATTTCCTTGGGCACGATGATTAACAGGCCCTGGTTGCCGACTACCACGCTGGAGAGAACTGATCTTACTCCAGCAAGTAGCTGCTAGATGGCCGGATTTTCCACAAATGTCGCACTTAACATTTGGGCAATTTCTTGGATAGTGCTGCCCGCCACACCATTTGCAACTAAACCTCGACGGTGCACCCTCCTCTGGGTATCTACTTCCTATCAAATTTTGTTGTTTTTTAAGGAAGTTGACATCAACAGCTATTTGTCGATACTGCTCCGTAATCATGTCGGTATAATGCTTCATCATGTCCTTAACCTCGCCAAGAACATTGGAAGAACTCGACTCATAGCCTTGGTCATTACTATGTCGTTCAATCGGCCTAACAATTCGATTAGGCGCAGGCTGTTGAGCTACAGGCATGGTGTTAGAATTGACCGCCTGGCCTCCACCATTTGGAGCCATTTGACTGCCCGTAGGCATCGACATGCTAGGGGGAGCTGGTAATAAAGGCACATTCTGCATCATGTTCCCTCTCCCATTAGGATTAGCCATCGCTATCCCTTGGCCACTACTGCCATTGGCTATGGCCATATTATTTCCCAATACTAAACCCATATTCGAATTGCCTCGAGAAGCATAGGCTGCTTGTAGTCGGGATTCCACCTCTTGTGCTCGTGTAATGGCAGTATCTATATCCCCCAAGGGGACACTACTCAACTGCAATTGGATATTAAAGTCCAAACCATGTAGGAAATATTGCAATTGGGCAGCTGCGGGGATAGGAATAGAGGTGTCCAACTTACGGAAGACCTCTTTTATCTTCTTCGCATAAGCACGAATATCCTCGTGTGGATCTTGGCGGGTCACGTTGAGTACACGCAACCAGTATTGCCCACCCCTTTCAGGGGCAAACTCCCTTCGAAAAGCTCCATAAAATGCATCAACGTTCAATATCGTTCCGGCTTCTAAACCATGATACCATATAGCGGCTCTTCCTTTGAGAGTCATATTGAAGAACATCATTAAATGTCCTTCTTCTTGGATGCGACAGTTAAACATCAACTTTTGAAACTCCCTAATGTGGAGTTCCGCATCTTCCTCAACTAGCCCATTAAAAATGGGTAGCGGGTAACCTAGAGCCGGCAAATCCGTCGTTCCTGCTGGAATTGCAATAGGCTGCGCCATGACGAGGATTGGATTTGCACTAGGAATAGGGAACGGTGGGGTTACACCTCCCGCAATTGACGTGGACTGACTTATGGCAGGAAGGGGAGCACTAGAGCTTCCACCTTCTCCTAACTTACTGCTTGTGGTCCTAAGACCACTAGATCCACTCCCTCGTAAGGGTTCAGCACCGCTACGCTTAGGGGAATATCTCCTAAAAATTTCAGCACGTCGCCTAGCTCTTTCGTCTCTTTCTTGCTTTTGGATTTCTGCTAGACGATGCTTATCACTAGATAACGGATCAAGCTCAGTATCCTCTGGCATAAACTACTAGTTGGTCCTTAAACAACCAAGATTCGAGAACCGCCACTTTTAAGCGGCTCCCGGCAGACGCACCACTGATGGACCAAAAAACGGGCCGGCACTGGCTCATGCACTAGCCGGACCTCGTCACTATGCACAAGACAACCCCTCGGCCTCGCGGCCAGGAGCGTCTATCAAAATCTCTGCCTTCCTAAACATTGCGTTTGTAATACGTTGTAGTCCAACTGATCCTAACCCAATATTGCTCCTCAGAGGGAGTCCCTTTCACATAGCCAAAAGGCTCGAATCACACACACATGGGATTCCTCCTACGGCTGAATGCCGTCAACCCTCTGCGACTCTCCTACACCTTGGGGATTGGCCCCTCGATGCGTCGCTCAACATTTAGACATTTCGCCCAAACGTCGCTCAAGGTACTCATTAAGCGTGTCCAGGAATGTACCATTGTCCTTACTTCTCTTTCCCCTTTTGGATCCCACGACTAGCCTACAGCATAGGAACCTCACGCTCTCAACGGTGGGTCCAAGGCCTACTGAAAACAATTGCTATGCATATCCAGGAGCTAACTCTGATACTTTTAATTTCCTCTAAATGACCATGCAAAGAGGTGGATGCCTAGTGCTCAAACATTTTAAAAACCAGCAGCGTGCGAGTGCAAAACATCTCTTTCATGCTTTTCTTTCTAACCGCTTTGTGCTTCGCTGCAACACCTAGCACCGAAGTGATCTTCGTGCCACTAGGTTTTAATTTTATCATTATTATTCCGTCCTAGATGCGATGCATATACAATCAGCAAATTATTCATCATGCTCAGCGGCATTTAACCATTTTTTCCACAACTCTACCCTTCCCCGTTTAAATAGTGCATCGTTGGATAGGTGTATAGGGTATTTTGACATCATTTTATGTATAGAAAGCGGAAAAAACCACACTAGAACAAGAAGGCAGGGTTGAACTGAGGCAAATCCTCATGCTTCAGTCCCCACAAACATTCACAAACATTGCTCTTATTTATCCTTATTTTTCGGAACCCAAAATGCATTTTTCCCCTATTTTTCATGGGTTTTCCCTATTTTCCCTTATTATTTAATTGCTGGAAATTCAAAACAGGTTATGGGCTGTGGCCCTTAGTTCCTTCTTGCAGAAAAATGAAAGTTTAGTTGATGTTCCTATCCATTTTTCCATTTTTATGCCAAAAACCCTCATTTTCCCTTGTTTTCCATGTTTTACGTGTTTTAACATATTATTTTGAACCACAAAATGCATATTTTTCTGATTTTTTGATTATGACCAGCAAGAACTCATAGAAAACAGTATCATAAACAATTATTATCCCACATGAACACCATTTCATCCATCAAAAGCCATAAAAACTCAAATTTCCTTTGAAAATTCTAAATTACCGCTTATTTGCGTGTTTCGGGTTTTTGTTCCATGGCTGTAGATTTGGAAAACAGCAACACTTCATGTCCAGCAACATCACAAATCACCATTCTCAGCCCGTGGAGCAATCCGGTCCATGCCGGACAAGCCTCCATCATTCTTTCTTCATTGCTCCTTCCCACACATGAACTGCCTCTTAGAAGAGAGAGAGGGAGGAGAGAGAAAGACTAGAATCAGAGATTTCCAAAGAGGGCATCATTGCGCGAGCGAAGGGCGGCGATAGAGTCAGGGTTCAGAGGGAAATGAAGCCCCATAATCATTGTGGGGGGTTGTTTGCAGGCTGCCATCTCCATTGATCAACAATGGGGCGCATTTTTCGGCGCCATGTTGATCACGCTTCCTCATCTCTTCTCTCTCCACGATTTGGTTGTTGCATTTCATGTGGCATTTCATTTTGGGCCCCAAGGGTCACTTACTCATTTGGCCAAACTTTGGTCCACCTTTTCAAATCTTGACCGGTTTCTTGGCCATTTCCCCGTCCGGACTCGGAATCGATCTCTGAAAAATCCTGGGCGTCCGGCTTAGCATCCCGCATTGGCCAGTAGCTTGTGTCAACCCGCACGACTGTCTGAAAAATTATGAAAAATCAACAAGTGTCGCTCGGGCGCCTTTAAAGCACCTTGACGCTTAAAATCGTCCTAGATCGAGCCGCCGCCTTTGACAGTGAATATTTTTCCCTTGATCTTCATAATTTTTAGCTATTTTTAAGCACTTCCCGTCACCTAAATTCCGCTCTCAGAAACCCTTAGAACTTTGCATGAGATAGCAACCGAACAAGCCCTCATAGAACATAGATATGTCGCAGAGTGCTTGACAGAGCGGGACACTAAACTGAAATTATTCGCACTTGTCTATGTTCATGCAGACATGGGCACATTCCCTAGGGAGCAGCTTGAGGAATATTTGCCTTATCCGCTATCGTGGGAAGAGCAAGAATATCTTGACAGACATTATGATAAGATCTTACATGAGTGCATGCAACTCATCTCTGACGAGGAGGCTGACGAACTACGCTTAACCGTGACATTTAATGAAATGCTCTGCCAGCCAAATCTCTTAAAGATAGAGCAACTAAAGTGACAATCAGAGGGTAGAAGCCAATTTGAAAAACGTTGGTTTGAAAACCGTGCTACAATGGCTAAACTTGGAGCCCAAATCATGAGAGTCTCAAAGGAGTGTCTGGCCAAATGGCAGTCCCAAAGAGACCCGACCTATGTGGCACCAACTTCATTTCGAGTTCTAGCTATAGTTCGAGGTATGGACCTAGCTAGAACTAGCCTAGAGAGCCCTTTGATTGATAAAGTTCTCACTGAGGAGGAGCTACATGTTTCCAGTAGACTCGGACAAGGCACCATGCTACTCGATGTTGCCAAATATTTATTATTGCTAAGTAGGCTACCACAGAAGCTAGATATGTGTGCCACACTCGAGTACAATCCTGAGTTCTACAATTGGTTTTTATCCTCACGGAGTGACATGGTTTCATGAACATGTACATAAATAAACAACGTGGTTTGTGACTGTGTAAATAATACCAAAAGAAGTAAAGGCCAACACACCCCATGAGCAATGATGACCAAGTGCAGGTGATACGCATCAAGTCAAAACTAAGGGATTCAGGTTGGCGATGTCTTGTTTAGCTGGACATTTTCATTATGGTTGAAGCATGTGACTTGCATGTACTCTCACGCCTTTCCAAGGGAATGCAGAATGACATAGGTCACTGTCTAGAAGCGTTTAATATCCAAGTCACTGCAAGACCACCAACCCCACAAAGAACCATTATGGAGGAAGTGACAAGAATACCAAGAAACAAAAGCCATGACGGAAACGCCACTGGATGAGAACCCAAGGATACCTCTGCAGAAAGCACATATTGCAACTGAGCATGGCCAAAGCATAAGCATCGATTATCTCCTCCTTCTTGGCAAAACTCTATGTTCGGGCAGGATCCATGCTCTCAACAAGGGCAAATATCTCTTCATCATCCAGGATTCAATTCGCAAGATGCTCTGCCCTTATCCATGCATAGCTCACTCCAAGTGCTACCTCAATTGTTCGATGTCTCACATGTTACAAAGAGGTTTGCAAAATCTCAAGTATATCTCTTCATTTCAACAACAGTTCCTCTAGCATCAAGGCTAGTGACACAATCATCTCTGTAATATCCATTCTTCATAGCCTTTGGATCCGAACATTTCTCAATCCAAATGAAAGGCTAACAGCCTCAATGTATTGCATTGATTGTATTCATTTTTTCCACACAAAAAAAATAAAAAAAAAGAAAAGAAAGAAAGAAAGAAAAAAAAAAGCACACACGATCACAGCACCGCACCTAGGGGTCCTCAAATTAGGTACGTCCAGTGACCTTGGTCGGCTGGCTCCGTTCCTAATCCCCTAGCCCTTTGTATATCCCCCACAATTGTTCAGGGCACATTAAGGGCAGGACATACCTAGGGAGCTCACCTCGCCTATGGTTAAACCTATCACCTTGAACCACTTGCACAATTCTTTTGCACTCCATCTCAATGCCATTACAATCAACAGTGGTAAGCAAGGCATGAAAGACAATGGAAAAGTACACCATCCTATTCAAGCACTACAAGTAGCCACTGGCTACCAAAAGCTAAGACATCAAGGAGCTCAATTATGCTACATTGCCTTGACAAGACCATAATGATGTCTCAAGCAATCTTCAAGTGTACTCCCTATCTTCATCGACAAATTTTTCCATCAACTTACCCCCTTGCTTCACTGACCCATTGCTATACAAGGAACCATGCCGACAGTCTTCTAACTAAGTAATACCTAAATACACACGTGTACTCACTTAATATTCACACTATAACCTATACACGGTCTGGGTCCTCAAGTGCAGGACAATACTCCAGGCTTGCTTAGAGTTCAATCTGTCTCCCAAACTAATCAAAATATGTCTTGTGCACGTTAAGAAGACTCGCACTACCCCTTAGGGAGAGACCACATGAGAGGTTTTCCAATTGCAGGTATTAAAGACTCCAACGAAAGCGTCGTCGCCACTACATCAACACTCAACTCTGAACTCTTGTTCTTTACCTCATCATGCAAGACCACCAGAGAATCGTCACGAGCAAAATCCACCATGAGCATCCCAAGAACACCAACACCTGTGCCAGCTATGAGTGACCATTCCCAACAAAGAGTAGCCCTATCACCACCTACAACAATCATATCACCAGCCAATCAGAATAGAAAAGTGCCACCAATGACCTTCATCCGCACCAACATCAGAACTCCTCCCAGGCAAGCCACAACAGTCCCTTCCACCCACGTCTTTAGTGCATACTAACGCCTGCTACCTACGATGGTGAGTGCCATGGGACTGGCACTCATCTAGGAGGGGGGTAATGTTAACCCCAACACGAAGAAAGCAAAAGGAAATAAAAAAGATGCAGGGCAAAGGCGGAAAAAAGGTAGCCCGACTGAAGAAAGAAGAGGAGAAAATACCAAAAACGCAAGGGAAACCTTAAAAGTCTAAGGCAAATGCAAAAGGAGAAAGGCGCATTTTAAAATACAAAGGTGCACCCTGAAATCTTGTAAAAGAGGGCCAGGCCGTGGAAAATCCAGAAAGCTAAAACAAAAGACAAAGACAGAGACCAAGGCAAAGAGAAACGGAAGACAAAGGCGCACAAGGAAAAGCGCAAGTCAACACTTTTGCAAAAGAGCACAAGCACATCATGGTTTAAATCAAGGAGCGTCGGACTCTCACCCATGCAATTTGTAAATATAGACGGGCGATGGAAAGGAAGCTAGAAAGATAGAAGGACAATGGGAAAAAGGGCCTAGACGATGGCCGGCCATGTAAAAAAGGGGAAAAGGGGATGACCGCCCAAAAGGGATTTAGGGTTTTGTATATAAAGTTGAAAAGTGAATGAGAAGCTCATTTTTGTGTGTGGCAAAAAGTGGCTCTCCTCTTCTTCTTCTTCTCCTTCTTCTTGCTTGCTTGAGCTTGTGCTTGAGAGAGGGAGTGTGAGAGTGTGAGGAAGTGAGTGTGTGAGGGTGAGGGACTGTGGGATGGAGAAGCTCTCCATCTTCTTCTCTTCTCTTCTCTTCGCTTCTCTTCGCTTCTCTTCTCTTCTCTTCTCTTCTCTTCTCTTCTCTTCTCTTCTCTTGCTCGCGGTGATGGAGCTTGGAGCATGGAGCTTGAGGATGGAGCTTGCTTGAAGCTTGCACTTGGATCGTGGAGCTACTGGAGTGCGCGGGAGAGGAGGTAACTCGAACGGCATGGAGGTAAGCTCACTACACCCATAGATATGGATGGCGCGTCAGCTATGTGAGAGGTAGCCATTAGTGCTCGGCTTGGAACGCTTGAAGCAATAAGCGGTCCGTGGGTCTTGGCGGTTGAGCGAAAGCTCCCACAGTGTCAAATGGCATTGATGCAGTTCTTGATGGAGACTCCAGTGACTTAGAGAGCTTGGATGATGAGCTTGGCATTCCTTCAGTGGAGGACTCCAGGTGTGCAGAGAGCACGCATCAATGCATAGACTCCATTGAGTGATCCAGTGGTACGCAGGTCTAGCAGGGTGAGATACCCTGTTAACAAATTTGGTTTTAAAGGTTATGCAGCTCACCATTATGCTTATATGGTGAAAGTGATTGAGGATGTTGAGCCCACATGTTTTGAGGAGGCTGTTGGTCATGCTCATTGGGATGCAGCAATGGATGAGGAGATGGCTGCATTAGAGGCCAATAAAACTTGGGATCTAGTATCATTGCCGAAGGGCAAGAAAACTATTGGATGTAAGTGGGTTTATAAGATTAAGCACAATGCAGATGGTTCTATTAGTAGGTACAAAGCTAGGGTGGTTGCAAAAGGTTACTTGGAGCAGGAAAAAGTAATCTACAGTTGCAGCAGTTACTTGGAGCAGCAAAAAGCAATCTATAGTTGCTTTGTCGAGTACAGAGGCTGAGTATAGAGGTGTTGTTGTTGCAACATGTGAGGTAGTATGGCTGCAAAAGTTATTGGCTGATTTAGATGTGCAGGTGGAAGGTCCAGTTGTCATTTATTGTGACAACATGAGCGGTATACAGTTGGCTAGGAACCTTGTGTTCCATGCCAGGACAAAACATATTGAGGTACACTACCACTTTGTGAGAGAGAAGGTACTAGCAGGTGAGATTGACTTGGTGTATATCAGCACACAGGATCAGATATCTGACATCTTCACGAAGGCATTGGGTACAGAGAAGCTTCAAAAGTTTCGAAGCTTACTTGGAGTTGCAGAGATGTAGTTGAGCTTGAGGGGGAGTATTGAGATAACAAGCTCAACACATGTGAACATTAATGATGGACCGCCTGGTTAGATGGGTCCACACGTCTACACTTAGCACGTCGGTGGTTATTATGACTCTCACATGGCCACTGACTCATTACTTATTATATTCAGGTTGTTACACCTATTTACAGCTGGCATAGTTATAGCGCCAGTCGACTAGTGTAGTCGGTTATGCATTGTTTGACTTAGTAGGTCACTTTCCTTTATGTTGTATATTATCTATACTTTGTGTACATTGTAAAGTGTGTAGAAGAAGAAGAAGAAACCAGCAAGAAAACGTTTTGGCCTCCATCTCTCTTCTTGTCTCTTGAGTGAGCTTCTCCTTGTGCATTCTGTGTGTGTTCGGCGCAGCATCTTGAGCAAGTCCCCCCCACCATGCGATTCTTGACATGTAATGGGTCTCGGGGTAAGAGAAGAGACCAAGCACAAGCACAATTGATAGAGCAAGAAGCTCAGTGCATAACCATCCAAGATGCATACAAAACTGACAAACCTATGATAGAGATAGGTGCCTGCCCCAATAGGCGTATCAAATCAGCCCACTATAGACTAACTGCAGACATAAAGCTCTCAAGAGAGCAAATGCATGTAACTATCCCACAAGCTCAAGCTCAAGTGTAAGTAAGACTCTGTGTACATCCAAATATATCAAGAGGCTCCCACTGGAAGTAAAGTCAGATGCAAATAGAGCAAGCAACACTCAAATACATCGAGTGCATAGTATCATACATGCCAAATCCCAGTAGGATACATCCGGAGTATAAATTCTAAGCTATCTCAGACCCGTAAAGCATAAGCCTGAAAGCATGCAAAGTGCATGTAACTGACAACCAAATGTAATGCCCAGTAGGTCCAAAATATTCAAATATATTTGAGGACGAAGCTCCAAGTGACTACCAAGCATGGGCAAACCAAGTGGCATCCATATTTGACCAAAGCATAAATGCAAGAAGCCGAAATGCCAAGCAATGACAATAGGCATAATCTGATCCAAAGCATGCCAATTGAAGCCAAATGCCAATGAATGACAACCAAGGTGGAGCCTAATCCAAGGTCAAAAGCATTCCGGAACCAAAAAGAAGCATTTGAAAATCTCCAAATACATCGATATGATCATCCAAATCTCCAGTAAGTACCCCGAATGCAATAACCAATGCATACACCAAGTAAATGAGCTTCAACCCACTGTATTACAGCAGCATATTTAGTGTTAAATGAAGCTCAATCAGTGCCCAAATCTACTCCAAATCAGTCCCAAAGCATAGATATAGCATCCCATAACATCCGAGCATCATCGGGCATCAATAGGCATCAAACGGGAAATGCCAAGAAGTATCAAACAGTAAATGTTAAGTGCTGCCCTGTTTTGACAGTCCTAGGACTGTGTATACAGCAATGGCTGAAGGGGAAAGCACTTGAATCGATCACCGAGAGCCAAGAACTAATGACGGGGAGTCCTGGGAAGGTTGGCAAGAGTGCCGGAAAGCCAGGGAAGAAGCGAGAAGTGCCAGGAGGAGATCAACCCAACCCCCTAAAAATGTGTCGCATTTTGCGTGGCTGTTTCTGGGGGCTAGGGGGTCTTCAGCAATGCTCTAGAGCACTTGGCAATGTTGAGGGGGCTCCGATGCAACCCTAGAAGATTCCAATGGAAGGCCAGAAGCTCAGGGAGGAGGAGGGAGATCAAAACATACCTGCAAATGAAGGTGCCATGGCTGCCATTGAAGCTCAGGTTGAAGCTCTTCAAATCCGGGTTGAAGAGAATGCTGGGCAAGCTCCAATGCCTTTGCTTTGCTACTAGTTGAAAGGGAAGTGGAACCCATGAGGGAGAAGCTTGGCGGTGAGAGCTATGGCAAATGGAGAGCAAGAGCAAGAGAGAGAGTGAAACTCAAAGTGGAAACTCCAACAACCACAATATGTGGTCGGGCCTTCCTTTATTTAAATTGTCACTAAAAGAATAAAGAATAAGTTACTATGATGGGTACCCACCACCTGCAGTGTACAGTGGCGGGTACTATCAGTGTAGTAATACACGGGCGGTTAGGCGGAGGCGTCTTTACCCCCAATAGATGTAGTGTGAACATGTAAAGCATGAACTAGATATTTTAATGATTTAACCTTAGGATTTATTAAAAAGAGCTTAAGCTTTAAAAAAAAAAGACAAGACAGGGGGCACAAATTTGTTTGTGCCCTCTCAAAATCGGATCATGATGCCTTTTTTATGCACAACCTTCTAGAGAGAGAGAGAGAGATTGCAAATCTACGCAGAGAGAGGAAAATGATGACTGTAAGCTTGTCAAATTTCATGAAGAAATGAGAAATCTGATTTTTGGTATTTCTCTCTCCTCTCTCCTCTCTCCTCTTGCCATTTGTTCATATGCATCAATTCAAGAGAGAAGGGGGTGGGGTGTGATGAAGAATTCAAAGCAAATGATGATTCTAGAGTGGTAGAGATCATAAATCGGCCAAGAGAGTGTGTTAGCGGCAAAGAAGAAGCATCAACAGCCTCCCAACCACGAATACAAGCATCAAACCAGTGGGTTTCTATGTGTAAGTGAGTGGTTCTTTTGTTTTATGGAAAATGATTGAAGAAAGTGCTTGATTTGGATTGTTCTTGGATTTCCTATGTTGCATTCCCTTTGAAATGTGAAAGAAAACTAGACAATGCAATGTTATAATAATTTCCCACAAAACACGAAAAAAACCACAAGTTGCGACTTTTATAAAAATAATGGAATTTGGGGTTTTCATTGAGTGTTTTGGGATCATATGGGTTAGAAATGGATAGAAAATGATGTTGAGTGTCTTGATCAGGTAAGAACTCATAATTCTAAATTATCATAATTTTTATGAATAAATAAATAAATAATAGAAAAAATAAGAAAAAAATTTAGTTTTTGCACCTAAAAATTTAGAAAAAAATACATTTTATGTTCGTGAACGTATAACAAGGCTGGAGCATAAGGATCAAGCCTCATTCAAGCCTTGTTTCTATGTTAGAGTATGTTTTTATCAAATTTTACATGAAAATTTACATAAAAATGAACGTTACACCTATCCAACGAATGCAAAACCTAAACGGTAGGAGATAAGAGGGTTTGTGAAAGTGGTTAGTTGTTGAAAATGATTCAAATTCTAATCTATTTGTCTATGCATAACATATAGGACAGACCATCATTTGAGTTAAGGAGACTAGTAGCACGAAGAAATTCAGTGCTAGTCTCTATTCCCAATTCCGCACGTATGATTAGTTGAAAAAGCATTAAAGGGGTATTTTTGCACCTCACTAGCTGGTTTCTAATGATAAAATGCTTGAGCACAATGGTCATTCACACTTGCATTGAGCATATCACATGGTAACTCCTGGATGCATTGCAATTGGTTTCTAATATACATGACCCACATTGAGTTGTGAGGCACCTAAATTGTAGGCTTAGGCGTTTGGGTTCCTTGCAAGATTATCAAGTGAGGAAATTTCTATCTCGTAGATCGTTCAAAACAAGAGTGGAGCTTGTTACGTTTGTGTTATTTGTATTAGTGGTGCATCGAGGGGCCAATCCTCTCAGTGTAGAAGAGCTGCAATGGGACCATAGCATTCAATCGAGGGGTGCCTCCTTTATGTTTCTATCACATTGGTGTACTACACCAAGATGTATGGGATCTCTCTCTGAGGAGTAAGTGACAACAACCCTCCCACGAACATAATCAACTACAAAACGAGGGACAAAGCACACAAAATCCATGTGTATGGCTCTGCCATTAATCTCAAAATTGAAAAGAAACCATAAATCTCTCTTTTATTAATAAACAAATTCGTCATCTTCATCCATACCTTCAATCATTATGCAAGAACAAAAGGGAAAAGAGAAATTTATGCATAAAAGACAGAGGAGAGAGAGGGAACAAATTTTGAAAAGGTGTGTGTGTGTGGGGGGGGGGGGGGGGGGGGGGGGGGGGGGGGAGGGGGGGAGAGAGGTAGGGTGGGTTGGGCAAGGGGTTGGATGGGTGGCGGGTGGGCTTGGGGAGTGAAGGGTGGGAGGGGGGTCATGGCAGGTGTGGCGGGCGAAGGCGCGACGGCTGCAGCAAGCGGGGCGGACAGGCGAAGGCAACGGGCGGGCGAAGGCGGCCAGGGGTGTGGTGGTGGCCATAGACGAGGGCCGGCGAGCCAGGAGGAAGGGGAGGAGAAGAAGAGGGGAGGGGGAGGAGGAGGAGGAGGGGAAAGAAGAAGAAGAAGGAGACAGAGAAGAAGAGGGAGGAGCAGGAGGAAGAAGAAGGGGAGAGAGAAAGAGGGAGAGAGAGAGAAAGAAGAAGAGAGAGAGAGAGAAGGGAAGGGAAGGGGGGAATCGTCGGGGGAGGGGGTATTTTGAATTTTTTTTCTTTTTTGTTTTAATTAATAAATAATATAAATAATAATATAAATAAAAAGAAAAATTAAAAAAACCTCCTCGTCCCGTTCTTATGCGTGGGGTGAGGTAAAAAATTTTGCAGTGGCGAGAAGCAACGGGGACTGAGACGGCGACGAAAAAGGCACCGACGTCACGGGGGCATTGCGAGGCACTTAAAAGCAAAAACACATGCATTCACGTGCGAGGCGAGGCGCGTGGGGACACAACAAAACAAAGAAATTTTAATAACAGGCAAACCGTGAGCCAAAACACAATGTGGTAAAAAGGAAAACTATGGCGGAAGGCAAGGGGGAGATACGAAAAAGTATAACCAGGTGTCCGGGATCTAATCAGGGCGTTCACATAGGAAAAATGCAAAAATCAAGCTCGAAAATGCATACGACAATTAATATCAAAAAATCGATTAGTTGAAATGAAACGCGAAAAAAAGAAAAAATGGAAAAAAAGTCATGCTGGACAGGGCTATCATGTCAAAACACCGTTCCGACAGAGATAAGACCCGTTCACCTGGAAAAAACCAGAAAGGACCCCCGAAAAGGGATGAGAAATTTAATATAAAAAGATCTGGGCACCGGAATGAAGGGCAATAAAAAGAAAAAATGTCCTCGGGAAGGGGATTCATAGGCTGAGCATAGTAAAAAGCATATCCAGAGGAAGAAGAAGGGATTCACATGCAAAAAAGGCAAAATCGACCCCAAAAACGCATATGGGAATTAATATCAAAAAATCCATTAGCCGGAACAAGGTGAGGAAGAAGGAAAAATGTGTAGAAAAATTGTGCCCAACAATCCTATCACATCAAAACACACTGCCGAGCAAAAGAACCCTCGTTCGCATGGAAAAAACCCAAAAATCATATTCAAAACAAGATTCGAAAATTAATAGTGAATGATCCATGCATGAGAATGAAGGGCAGGAAAAATAAAAAATAGCATGATATATATAATATTTAGGGTGATCACATCAAATCTCAGTTCGGATGGGATTAGGAGGCGTTCACATGAAAAAATCAAAAAATTAACTAAAAAACACCAATAAAAATTAATAACAAAAAATCCTGAGAGCAAAATAGGGTGGAGGAAAAAGAAGAATTGTGCAAGAAGGGTGGCTGAACAAGGCTATCTAGTCAAAATTGAATTCTGAGGAGAATAGGGCAGGTTCACATGGAAAAAGGTCAAAAATACGCACAAAAAAGACACGAAACCGCACAAAAATTAATTACGGACAAATCGTACATCAGAATAATAGGTGGGTAAAAGGAGAAATGTCCAGGGCAAGTCGTAGGAGAGGGCTGGTACATTAAATCATTGTTTCGAAATGATAAGGGTGCATTCGCAGGGAAATGCATCCAATGGTGCGGGAAAAGCTTCAAAAATTAATAACGCAACAACGGTAAGTCAGAACATGGGGGATGTGAAAAGAAAAAGTGTGTCATTTGAAGGGACAAATAGGGTTATGAGGTTGGATCGAGAGTTTGATGAACGTAGGGTATGTTCACATAGAAACGGGAAAAAAAGAGTGCAAATAAAAGCAACCCCAAGGGAAACAACCTCAATATCTTGGACTCCACTTTTCAAACCAAGCTTCGAGTTAGATGGGAAGGACCTTTCCTCATCAAGTAGAAGTTTGAAAATGGTACTTACTTGCTACAAGATTTAGATGGGACTGTTCACAATGGTAGAATCAATGGGTTTCGTCTAAAGAAATATATCTACAATGCTTCTAATTTACTATTTGCGACAGATTCAGTTTTTTGAAATATGGTGTTGATCAGATGGTTATAAATTATGGATAGCATATTCAAAGTGTGCTTGTACACCTACTAAAGGTCTCTATCAAGTTTGGTGTTGATCCGAGCAAGAATGCTTAAGTTATGGTCTCTCAAAGGGCGATGTCTGAAGTGGACTACATACAGAAATTTAGGAATGCAGACTGTGCAAAGCTATTTTAGGGCAGCAGATCAAGGAATTTGACTGTGAATTGTTCTAAAGAGTTATATATTGAAAAGAGAGATACAACTTTCCTTTTTGAAGCTTGACAATCTGAGACTTGGTTAGAAGGTTATGAGTTATTTTGTATAGTGCTCTATGAAGCAGATTTTCAAGAAAAGGAGTTTGTCTTTGTCAGATGTTTTCAAAGCTTTTAATAAAGGTTTGTTTACACTTTGTGCTCCAAACCAGGGGGTGGCTAATCATGGTGAGTGAAAATGAGCGACCGGGGACATGATGCTACGTGCATTCAAGTGGGATAACAAATGCAAATATCATTTTTTTGTCTCTTTCTAACACTTACCAGTAGCGGGAGTCGAGTTGATAAATGGAAATCCCAAGTGGTATCATGCATGCTCGACACGTGGTTGTGGTATTTCAGTTTTGAGACACGTGCCTCATGCAGAAAGAGAAGAAAATGTGTTCTCGATTCCGATTTTGAGTCCCCGAGTGGAATTTTACGTGGCAAGGGGCATGTTTGCCATCTAATAACTAAGGGGAAGAAAGGGGAAACTTGGAAAAATAAGGGAAAAAGTAAAAACATGAGTTTGTTTTTTCTAAAAGAAAAGAATAGAAGTGCTCGACACAAGACAATCAACGTGAGAGAGAGAGAGAGAGAGAGAGAGAGAGAGAGAGAGAGAGAGAGAGAGAGAGAGAGAGAGAGAGAGAGAGAGAGAGAGAGAGAGAGAGAGAGAGAGAGAGAGAGAGAGAGAGAGATGGAGGGAGGGAGGGAGAAGAAGAATCTTGCATGCTAAAGAAGGGAGAAATCTAAAGCTTAGAAGAAGAACATCAAATTCTCAGAAGAAAGAGGCCGTGAAGCTGAAGTTATTGGAGCTGAGGAGCAAGATGGTAGGGCTACTAAAGTCAATGGGCTGATGCGAGTTCTCAATTTTCAAATGATGGTAATAAGAGTCTTCTTTTTGTCTTGTTTTCTTCTCTGCTTTGTGGGGCAAAGAGTTCACAGATTAGTTCTAATGTATGGATATGAGTGAAAGACAGCAAAGGGTTGTTCTTCATCATGTTGAGAATGATGTTTGTTAGTTATTACGTGAGGGTTCCCGTTAGCAAAGAAGAATGGAAGTAAAGGATCTCTACATCTGAAACTAGGTATATGGCCCGGGAATATGTGCTATGGGCAGATGTTGAATGCATGGGTTCAAGTTAGAGGAAATCTGAAAGGATTTGCAGCCAAGAGATAATGGATCAGAGTTCATAAAGTTGGAAGCTCCCGCAACTCTTCATCAATGCAAGATATATTGAGATGTATCTACTGGTATGCTGAAATGACAATCTGAAGTCAAAGAATGTGTCTTCCCCTTTGCAAGTTTGTGCATTTGGAATAGAGTAGTTGTGTTTGTTGTATCAGGCATGCAGGAATTTAGGACTACAGACTGTGCAGAGCTGTTTTAGGGTAGTAGACCAAGGAATTTGACTCTGAGTTGCACTGAAGACTTATAGATTGGAAAGAGAGCTACAACTTTCCTTTTTGAACCTTGGCAATCCAAGGTCTAGTTAGAAAGTTATGAGCTGTTCTGTGTAATGCTCTATGGGGCAATTTCTATGCTCTATGAGAAAACAAGTGAATTCAGCAGCATCTACATCACCAACTTGGTTTCCTATGAAAGTCATCATGATTTTCCATTGCTATATCAGTGCAAAATCTCTTTTGATGCAGTAATGGAATGTCTACAATAGCGAAATGCTTGTAGCCGTTGAATTGGAATGAAAATTTATCATATAAAGCTTTAAATTACCTACGTATTTGGATTGTATTTATGTGTACTCTAAGAAAAGAAGAACAGAAAGGATCTACAATTGGTTTTACACTTATTGATGCAACCACGCTTTGTGGGGCAGTTTGTTGTGTGGGGTTGCCATCCCTAAAAAATAGGAGTTGTGTGAATCTAAAATCTCGTGTTGTCAAAGTCTCGGCCATGGTTGTTTCAGTGTTAGATTCTCTCTAAAAGTGGTAAAATCTGAGCTTAAAGGTTTGAACTGTTTAAGTGTTGAGTTGAAGTCTCAGTGAGGAGTGAGTGATCAAGAATTTTGGATCATGTGTTCAATGGTGTTGTTTCGTGGATTTTGTTGAGGGGAGATTCTCGGTATTTATCATGTGGTGTTGTCTTGGGGGTGGTTAGAGGCCCGACTACCCAATTCACCTACCAACGCTCCCAGTATCAATCTACATGATGGCAAGGAGCTCACATAGACAACCCAACCCTGTCAAGGTACGAGAGTGGCCACCATCAGGAAATTGAAGATGAAGATGAGGAAGTGGTGGCACCTACCTACCTACACATATCAGTGATTGCCCAAAAGACACACATCTTTGATGCACTCATTGACGAGGCAACTTACTATAACATCCTTACGTACAATCATTGGACCCTCATTGGCTAGCCCCGATTGCAGCCTACCGACACTAAACTCAATCCATTTGGAGAACAGTCCTAATCATTACTAGGAAAGTGCAAAATAGCGATTTCTATCGAGACTGAAAGCCTACCTTTTATCTTCTATGTGATGCCTAATACTAAGACCAATGGTAAGGAATTGTTGCTAGGACACGCATTCAAGAAACAAGCACACTGCATTGTTGACTATCACTCACAGTGCATTCATCTTGCCATTGGCAATGTTTAGATAGTGACGGCTTTCAGCCCTCACAGCTCTATCAAAGCCTACAATGCCACCGATGGAGGAACCTAATGCAAGGTCTAAGGAGGGGGTTTGTAACTTGACCCATCCTTCGAAGACAAGTTGGTTGCAGGCTAAAGGAGACACATCCAAGATCATTGAGTAGGAGCTCAAATGGGTGCCCAAAAAACAATCGCAACAATGGAAGTGCACTCCTTGCCGTGCATTTGGGAGAATTATGAGTTCATGTTCATCAAGATTCCCAAGGTAGCCAAGGAACTGATTGACAATGAGATCTCTTGAGAGCAAGCTTGTGCACATTGGCTAATCCCATCATATCACAGGAGCAAAATTGCTACAAGAGGCCAAGAGCTAGAAGAGCTGACAAAGGTAGCCGACTCTGACTCCTCCTTCTTGAGGAAATGGTATGCTCTCTGACTTCAATGGGAGCAAGAGGGCTCCCAAATCATGACTAACACTGAGCAACGTCGTCCCATCAAAACCTTAGTATAACGTGTCCCCCAGTCCACTTGTAGGACACGTCTTAGCAGCCTATCAGGAAGAGAGTCTAGAAAGCACCGCCTGGCACTCCCAAGGAATGTCACGGGGTTTGCGATCTAAGTCTTCTCGAGTCTGCCACGAAGCGGAAGCATTCTAGCCATCCCCACTTAGGACGACCTGAATCAGAGTTTTCCTAATGGTCAAGTTCCTAGAATGGTAGCTAGCATCGAACCCCAGACGAACTACTTTATGCAGAAACATCAGGGTCGAAGTGGATTTATACTGTATTTGGTTCAAGGAGAATGGGAAACTAGAGGGATGCGAAGCTCGACCTCTCTTGTTGAGATATTTGCAATCACACCTACTTTAGTCCCTTTGTGAGAAGCAATGAGGGCACCAGAATCCCATATGGCCAGTAGGAGAAAGTACCACCACTCAATTCCTATAAAGCATTGTACTTGCACTCTTTTTCTAATGCAATGATAGTACTCTTTTCTTTCCAGTAAAGTGTCATGTCACTGTCAATACACAAGATTGTGTTTATGAGTCCAAGTCTCAATCTTGGAACCTAATTCACTTTTGTAACAATTTGTCCTAGTCAAGGTCAATGTCTTCATGAGTTTCTTTTTCCTCTTTCAACCTCCATAGCTTCCGCATCTACCATGCTCTAGATCTCGTGTATTTCACATCTCTGCCCGTAAGGCATAGTCCCATTCCGTTCCCCTAAAACAACATAAATCGGGATTCTAGCCTTATAGATTCTAAGTCATTGTTACCTTGCTGTCAATTTCCTTTGAGGAAAGTTCCTGGCTAACCGGGACCACCCTTCTGTAGGACGGACCCAGGGTCATATCCACCGCACTTTCCTCGAGTTGCTTTAGTTATCTAATTACCTACCACATTTAGTTTGACAAGCAAAAACAGCTTCCTTAATTAACTAATTAAACACTTGTTCCTTCACGTAACTTAGGCACTGACATAGAAAAACAATGTCAAACAAGTTCCTTTTCAACATTTGACCTTTATTTATCGGTCTTTGGAATACATCATATAATCCGCCCGAAGACTATTCCAGCAATCCTCGGGGATCGCTATTCCAAGTTTCGCCCATTGACTAGTATGCGGGCCTCGAGATCCAATCTTGAGTCACGTCGGCCTCTTGTGCAAGATCCGGAGGCAAGGGATTTATGGCCAGAGCCTCCCCTAGCACCCAAGTGTCCTCTTACTCCAAGTAGCACCCACGGAGAGACCTCTCGTGGCAGGTTCGGTCCACGTACCCGGTGCAGCTAATGACCCCCTTGGATAGGGTCAGGAGGTAACTGATGCTGCCTCTCCCTCCAGGCTTTCAACCTGAAGCATTAGTTATTTTTCCAGTATTAGTTCCTTGAGCAAAGAAGTACAAATAGTGCTCCTAAGTGTACAATCAAGAATATTCTAGTGGTCGTTTGTACGGCTAACTGCTAAGGTGTGAATCCTTCTCTCCGAATACATCCAGCATTCAATCCGGGATCAATCGTGACTTGGCAAGATCCCAAGGGTTTCGTAAGCTGAGTTGCTTGTTTACCCTTTTTTCCTAGGTTAGGGTTTATACCCTGTTGACCCAATTTGTCACTACCTTAGGTATCCTTAAACTATAGACAATAAATCCTGGACAACCTTGTTGCCCTAACTTGGTTGGTCAATTGTTTTCCTGGAAAATTCGTAACTCCCTTGAGTTGGAAAAATGGCCCCAAGGAAGGGTGATGTAGCAGGATGATTATTCATCCTCTAGAAAATTAGACTCGTACTTAGAACTCGCCAACCTTGTTCTAAGGAGTGGCAATACTATTTTGTGATTTAGACACAAACCATGCGACGTTGTAACTTGTTGCACGAGATAGGTGTCAGCACCTAACTTGTGGGATTATATCTTCTTCGTACGGTCTTTCTTGATCAAGAATACCTTTGATCAAGATAAGGGCTTGGGAGTCCTCTTGACCCAACCCAACCTTAACCCTACTAGGCCGATAACGCTTTGGCCCTAGTTAGGGTTCCTAAACTCATACAGAAGTCTAGTATTTGGTCAATTGATCCTTAGGGTGAGAACCTTAGATCATTCTTGCATGGGCATTTAGCTAACCCTAACATTCCGTGAATGTGGGTAGGACCTTTGAGGTCGAAAATATTAGGTTGGCATCCTAAGTGCGATACTAGGTAGAAATTTTAACATAGCTTAACCCTATCTAGCATATTGAGGTGTTTGTCGTACTAACTATTTGCGCCTTTATGAATCCCATGTGAGTTACACAATTACAAGCGATTTACCTAATTGATCTAATTGTCTTACGACAAGAGGTGATCTTTCCTTAGAGATGCAAATACTTTCCCTAAAAGATGGAAATGACTGCAAGATGTAAGAGATGTATCATTCCATGCGAGAATGCAACTTCAAACCATAGAACTTCTGCTTTTATGCAACTTATAGTGATCTTTCTTTTCCTTGCCCTATGCGATATTGATTGACATTCAGAGCTTGTTCTTTAAAACCCTACGTTTTATGCATCGAATTCAAGCTCTAATATTTTTAATGAAGATGCATTCAAACTTTGATAAGAAAACTGCATGCATGAGCGAATGCCATGAGTCCATAATTAATTTAATCCTTCCTTTAGCACTTAACCCAACCTAGAATGTCATTATCATCGCATGCAATTTGCAAGGTTCATAAATCCTTTCCATGCCTTGCGACTATTTGGACATCATTTAATGACCGTCTACGATTATCTTCTACATGAGTCACAACCAGGAATTTATTTCATAAGTGCATTATGCGACATAAGACTTATCCTTTGTGAGATGCAACAAGGATGCCTTCGCACAAGTTCCATCTTTTAACTTATGCATCATATGTTCGAAAACGTAGCTACTCATGACTAAGGAAGTGCAAGCAAATGCAAGCACTCGACATGCCACTAAACCTTGTAAATCGAATGAGTAAATGCATTTAAATTTCCCTACGAGAATTAAAGACATGCTTAATGCATCCTTTCATGTGGGAGTATTATCGGAACCTAGGCATTAAGAATCAGGGCATTGTCCACTCGCGTACTCGGGTTGGAAGCTCCCACGTGTGCTCCTCTCGTCTTTTGCTTGGGAGCCATTGGTGCAGCAGATTTCGATTCAACGAACTTCCTCTTGGCTCTCTTACACGTTACAAAGTCACTTCTATCTGATATCTCCTCCTCCGCGCAGGACACAAGCCTTGCAAGACACGGTTTTAAAAAACCCAGGGAAGCACGGGTGAATAAGGCCTAGAGAAGCTTTAGTTAGAAGCTTCCAATAGAAGCTTCCAATTCTGGATACAGGGATGACGTGGAGAGAGAGTGATGATTGGGGAGATGGAAATGATGACGATGACGATGACGACGACGACGACGACGACGACGATGATGATGATGATGATGATGATGTTGGCGACGTGGCGCAGCAGCACGATGACGATGGCAGGCAGCTCCACAGGGCGGTGGCAGCAGCAAGTGGGCAGCACGATGTCCTCTCTCCTCCTCCCCTCAAGCTTAGGAGGGGAGGGTTCTTATAGGTTGTGAAGGGGGGGGGGGGGGGGGGGGGGGGGGGGGGGGGGGGGGGGGGTAGCCACACAAGTGTCAATCTGCATGCTCCCCTCCCCCATGCTCTTCCAACACCACTCATACTTCCACACATACTCCCTCTCCCCGCCATGCAACGGCTGAAGGGGGGGAGTTTATCCAAAAAAAATTACAAAAATTATCCCTTTTTGTCCCTTGAAGGGGTGTTCCCGCGTGGGTTTGCGGTTTCGAGCCACGGCTTCCTATATGCGACGCGAGGCTGGTGTTTGTTGATGCACGCAGAGGGAGCACTTAGCCCAAGGTTTTTCCGTTGCGGGAGATTACTTTGAACTGCTTTTGTGCGAGATTTAGGGTCTTGAATATTTCATAGCGAAAATATTACACTTAGAGTAATGACCCCACTTATGTAGCTCCAATCTCCTATAGGGTGATGACCACCATTCTTAACAGACCCCTGGAAGACCACCTCTTGACCCACCCGTATTTAGATCAAATTCTCACTGAGAAGGAGTTACACATTGCCAATCAAATTAACTCTAATGACTTCCTCACGGATGTTCTCACATACATCACTCAAGTAGGCATCCATCCTTTTTACATGGACCGCTATGCTAATCTAGAATACAATCCGAACTTCTATGCTTGGCTCATATGAAAGTAAAACACTGAGAGCACATGTTGAATGCCCTTGCCCTCTCAAACCTTAATCCTAGGAAGGAATCCTCTCAATTCCAAAGGGGAGGGGATAAGGTGAAGCAAACACGTAAGATGAATGGTAAAGCAAATATGTAAGATGAATATAAGACATGTAAGATGAATGAAACCAAAAACGAAAAAGAATGGATGAAAATCAACTTGTAATTGGGAATAAGTAACATAAATTTTGTGAAAAAGCATGGACTATTTAAGAGAAAAATTCTATTTATTTAATTGAGCATTTCAGTTTCCATGAGCATTGCCTACATGTTTTCTACAAAAATGATCTAAAGAATACTAATGGTGTTTATGACAAGTACCTACAATGGTAGGTTAAGAGAAAAGCAGCAAACTTCCATTCTCAGAGGAGGGGCAAGCAAAGTACGGCCTCTCGTTGAAAATGAGGGCTTACAATCAATTCAAATTCAGGCATATCCTAAATTTGGAAGACATAGTCATGGAGGTGCCAGCCATCAAGCAATTGGTAAAGCAGTGCAAGCTATAGAGTACGTGGAGAAGGTGGGCCAAGCCATTGACTACGAGAAGTATGTGGAATTCCTTCGGACCTTCAACACAAACCATGGCACTATCGGTACATCTAGAGAACAAAGCCCGCCAAAGTAGAAATCGAGCTGAGCCTTGATTTGGTGTAGAAAGCACTGGGCCTACCCAACAAAGTGGAAAGACAGCCAAAAAGGGATGTGTATGACATGTTGGGAATGGACAAAGTGATAGTCCACACCAACAATGGCATCAGCCTAGCTGACATCCCTGACCCCGAAGTCCAAATTCAAGCCAAAATAGTGCATGCCCTATTCTCTAGCCAAAGGTACAATGCATTGATGAACAGAATCAACGTGCCAATGCTAGAGAGCATCACAGCCAAGTCCTTCAATGAGCTAAACTAAATGGCTTCATGAGGAAGATGATAGAAACGTCGGCAAAAGCATTGGCCACCGCAGCAAAAGACCCATGGGCAAAGATTCCCCAATCTCCAAAGCTAGGAAATCATCGTCCTCAAAGGCCTCTATCATTGGCTTCAGAGGGTCTTGATGGCCATCATAAGAGAGGCACTGGGGAAAGCACAAGAAGACAAGGCAGTCGGCGATGAGACACCCGACAGATCCCCTCCACACCAAGGACAGGACCAGTCCATCGAAAGGACTGTGAGTGAGGATGGAGAGTAAGAAGCACAATTTGGCCAAGGGCCAAGTAATCAAAGAAAGAGACTTCGCAAAAAAATGCCAAAGAAGAGAGTGGGAAGAAAGAGAAAGAAGACCTACACGGAGCCCAAAGTAAATCCAAATGCATGGAAGAACGAAGAAAGAGAAAAGAAAGGGACGAGGTAAAGAGAATAAAAGAGGAATCTAGGAAATTTGAGAAGGATAGAAAGAGAAGAGCTGAGGAGGAAGATGTGAAGCTTACGAAGAAAGAGGAAGAAGACATAGCCCTGGCCATCCACCTCTCAATGGAGCAACCTTCAAGAAAAGAAGAGATGGCTGCCATGAGTCCACCCAAACATGAAGGTCTAAGCACCAGCTCCAAAGCACCCAAAAGCTTGCCACCCCTAGTAAGCGAGGGAAAGGGCAAGGGTCTAATCAACCCCATCCCACCCATCCTACTACCCACCACCCTAGTCACTGCACCCCCTAAGACTCCTCTACCATGGTGGATGCCAACAATCTTGTGGCCTAGGTGCAGTTCTTCGTCAATAAAGAGGCAACTCAAGGTGCAAATGCAAGAACCCCTAAGTAATGGGAGCATAAAGATAGGCAGTTGGCTATAGATGTGGAATCCAGATGAGATCCCAAAAGGCAGAAGATAGAAGCATCTACAACCACTGTTCCTACTGCACTGCCATTGTCTACAAACTACGATGACTACATATAGGAACTCCTATCACAGCTGGACCACCAAGAAAAGGAAGACAAGAAAATAGCCATGGTTGAGCTAGAGGCCAAAAGGAAGACGATGGCAGCCTCTCAATCACAGAGAACCCATCAAGTGGCCATGTATCAAAGAGAGATCAAGGAGATAAAGGAGAAGCTCGAGGCCAAGGGAGGAGAAGAAGAGAGGTGGCAAGCAAAACTTACGGCAAGCACAAAGCATCATGATCCTACAATGCATTTATGATGATGAGCTAGTAGTGTTGTATAAAGACCTACAAAAGAAAAATGAAAAATATCCAAAATGTTGTGGAGTAGCTAGCAACGGTAGAAGAAGAGAGAAGTCGACGGCACTAAAAGCATATAGAAAATCTGGAACAAAGGATAGCCTCAGAGTTTGGACAGCAATAGCGCTTGGAAAGAGAAATTGAGGAACAAGAGAGGAGGCTAAGGGCATTAGCCTGCAGGCACAATGAAATCTTGGAAGAAATGAAGAAAAAAGTAAATGAATGAATGGACATGAGCAAAGAAAAAGTGAGCGACTTAGTGCATCGGCTAGCCCTTGTAGAAGGCAATAGGGTGTTAGCAGAGAGTAGGGCAAAGGCCCCACAGGTGCCTTTGGAAGCCCAACAATGTGCCTTCCTCCACACTCTCTTGGATGCAATGCAATCTGAGGAAGAGAAGACTATTGAATCATTAAGGAAAAAGCTAGAGATCAACCACTGGGCTCTAAGACATGGGCTGCACGTCCAACCACAAATTGCAAGGCCCAAAGAAGTAGAGCCACCAGAGCACAGGGGAGAAGAGAGGAAAAGGCCAACCAAAGACACAGGGCCAAGTTTTGAAAGGGAATAGCAAGCCCCGGCTCCTTAGTGGGAGTTTTTTAAGGACTCTACTTTGCAAGAATGCCACCTCCCACCACTCTTTTTTTTATCTCAACGCCAGTAAGGATATCTATGCAATGGCTAGATCAATTAGTTTTTTTCTTTTTTTTTAATGCACATAGGTCACAATCACTACATCTAAGGGTCCTCAAGTTAGAAACGTCCAGTGGCTTTGGTCGGCCAGCTCCATCCCTAACCCCTTAGCCCATTTTGATTCTCCACTTCACACTTAGGGTACCTCAAGGGCAAGACTTCCAAACCTATCTCCCTAAGCCATGCACGACACCTACAACGATGCATGAACTAGGTCCTCAAGTGTGGGACAACACCATTCCAACTCCCAGTTCCACTAGCATGAGCATAATGCACCACACAATAAGGTAGACACGTCCCTAGATAGTGCACCTTCTTTTCTTTTCAAGTAAATACAAATGCTGCAACCCACCAACTTTGGAGGCCCCATCATCTACTCAATTCACTCTCGGTCCCCATCACCTCAACCGATTGATCAATCTCTCCCGAAGACTAATCCCCACAAAATCCCATCATCACCAACTTGCACGACCACTATTGCACGACAGCCACCATGTAGCCAAAATGAAGCAGAGGAAGACCAAGGATACCCAAGTCAAAAAGTGAATGAAGAAGCTCATTCTACTCAGGCAGGAAAGCATCGAAGATTCTAGGAAGGTGCTCAAAAAGAATGAAAGAAAGCACCAAAGATTCTGGCAATGTGCTCAGAAAGAACGAGGGGAAGCACCGAATGTTCTAGCAAGGCTATCTCAAGGATGAGGGAGAACCTCCCAGGGCTCTCGCAAGGAAAGCACAAGGCACAATGTAATTTATTTTATAAGAGTTCCACGTTTCATCTTGTGCAAGTGGTAAAGTCTAAACGGACATAAGTGAAGGGATAAGGAAACTTGAAGGGAATAGGAAAAAGCCATGTTAAGATCACATCGTAGTAACCTCGGAGGGCTAGAGGAGGGATCCATCCAACACCATCATCAATTTCAAAGACATATCCACCCACTTGCCATTCTCCAAGAGGGATCCATCCAAAACCAACTACGATTTCAAAGGACCAATCCACCCACCATTAGCATCAAGGAGAAACCAGCCCCAACACCATCTTCAATTTCAAGGGCCGATCCATCCAACACCATCCCCTGCAAGGGCTTGTATACAAACTCAAAAAGCCATCTAGCTACACCCATCCCACCTTCCAACTACTACCCATTAGTATCATGGGACTAGCACTCAACTAGGAGGGGGGTAATGTTAACCTTAGTGTTGGGGGTAAAGGCACCTTTGCCTAGCCACCCGTGTATTACTACATCGACAATACCTGTGACTGCACACTGAAGGCAACAGACGCCCGTCACCATCACTTTATTTTTTATTCTTTTAGTGACATATGAATAAAGGGAAGGCTGGTCACACATTGTGACTGTTGGAGTTCCCACATTGTGAGTCTCTCTCTCTCTTGCTCTTGCTCTCCCGTCATAGCTCTCCTGTGCAAGCCTCGATCATTCTCACCTTTCAACTAGTATCAGAACATAGTTGCTTGAGCATTTGAGCTTGGTTCGTGACTCCTTCAGCATTCATTCGAATCCCTACACCATTGGTTCTCACTCTTGGCGACCATATCTGACTCCTTCGAGCTCCACGATCACTCCCCAGCTTCTCAAGCACCTACCCGGCCCATTTGGGCACCCTCAGGGCATTCCTTCAGAGGTATTGAAGCATTCTTTTGCGTGTTTATTTTAGTTTGTAGGGTACAACAGGAATGGGCAACAACCATACCTCCAACCATTGGAGCTCCCCCATTTCATATCTTGACTCTTTCTTGATTAGGCTTGATAAGGCTTTGTGTAGGCCTTGTTTAGGCCTTACTTGAGTCCCCCCCTTCCACCCCATTAATGCCATGTGGACCAGCAGCATATCCAGTAACATTAGCCCTATTTGGGCCAGCTTTAAGACATGCAAATCTTTGTTTTTACTTCAGCCCTCCCTTGGTACTCTTTGGCAACTTGAAAAACTTCATTTGGCACTTGGGAACACCCCCTTGATGCTCGATATTAGTGGTTATCATTGGCATTGATTTGTGGACTAATTTACCTTAGTCCAAGATTGTTTTCCATAGTCCATAGGTAGCAACAAATATTGTTACATCAGCACTTTATGTTTATGCTTGGTTGGCATTGACATTCGATGCCTGGTTGGTCTCGAATGGTCCCCGAATGTTTGGAGAATGTATGCCTATTGATTGGCCATCGTTTGCAGCTAATTTAGTGGCTTGAAATACTCAGCTTTACGTAGTAAATCACTGCTATACACTCCAGGGCTGAAGCTTATTTAGTCACTTTATGCTTTGCCTATTGGTCACACGGGTGCTTCCTAGGTGTTTTATATGACTATTGGGATGCAAATGAAGGTTGGAAAATGCTTTGGATGGTTTGGGAATTTATTTTGAGCCTTTTTTGAGCTCCATATTGGTTGGCATTTACTTGGCATTGGTCTACACTAGCATGGTTCGTGACAGAGGTTATACCTATGGTCTATGTATGGCCCATTGGTACATGCTTGATGCTTATGTTACCTACACATGCTAGTTACATTGTTTGGACTTGAATGCTACTGGAGCTTCGTTCGAGCTTGACTTTGGATATTCTAGATCTTATTTTGGTCTTGCTTTGGCTTGTCAAATATTGATTGGGATTGTCTTCATGACATTGGACGCTATCATTGGATACTCGACTGCTCATATGCTCTAGATGTCTTATTGATGTATGATCTTGGATACTCCATCACTGGTGCTCTTACATGCTTTGTTTGAGCTTATTTGCTTGACACTTAGGGCCTTTGTGCCAATGGGAGAGTCTTTGCATGCTTATCAGACATTGAGCAGTGTGGGTTATGCATATTGAGCTTTTGGATCTTTGAGATTGGGATCTCCTTGTGGATGATGTATGGTTGATATGCCTCGGTCCGTGTAGATGTACTTGGGTTGATTCAGCTTTGTATTCACTGAGCAGACACCGACTTGTGTCAAGTCTTGGCAATGGTATGTACATTTTTCCCTGTTGATTGGGGGGTATACCAACTTTATTGATGAACTTTGTTTGACATGCTTGGGTGTTGTATTGGAAGAGAGGGAGAGATAGAGAGTGGAGCATAACCCATGAGCATCAACTCATCATCTTCTTCTTCTTCATTATTCCATTACTCGACTACCAAGTGAAAGTGAGACTTACACTAGGTTTTACTAACCATCATCTAACTATGCTTAGATCAAGTCTACACCGACTTATTCAATGACACACATGTACAGCTGTATTCAACTAATGTCGATAAGTCACACAGACATAAAGAGAGATGAGGTGGAGCTTGATTTCTAACACTCCCCCTCAAGCTCAAACCATCTGCAATACTCCAAGTAGCTACCTAAAATAGATGAACTTTTCTTTACCAAGTGATTTGGTAAAGATATCCACTACGTGGTCTTTAGTCCTCACATGCATCAAGTCAATATGCTCTGCTAGTACCATCTCTTTGATGAAATGGTAATGTGCTTCAATATGTTTGGATCTTGCATGGTAGACACGATTTCTTGCAAGCATTACACTACTCATATTATCACAATACAGCTTCACTTTACTGTCCAAGTGTATTCCCAAGTCATTCAGTAACTTCATCAACCAAACAGCTTCATAGGCCGCTAAGGCCGCACCCCTGTACTCAACTTCTGTACTAGACAATGCAACTGTAGGCTATTTTTTACTTTGCCAACTGATCATGATACTTCCCAATCCAAATGCATATCCACTGGTTGACCTCCTATCATAGGAACAACCAGCCCAGTCTGCGTCAGTATACCTTGTCAAGTCAATGGGGTTTTCGATATGCATAAAATAGCCCATAATCTGTCGTACCCTTTACATATCTCATGATTCTCCTATGACTGCATCCAAATGCGATTTGCGAGGCTTCTGCATGAATTAACTGATCAGCCCCATAGTATAGCTCAAGTCAGGTTGCAGGTAGATCAAGCTACCCACCATCTATCTATACATGGTAACATTCTCTATCTCAATCCCAACATCAATCTACAACTTGACATTTTGGTCTAGCATAGCCTTACATTCAGTCATATCATACTTTTGTAACATGTCATAAGCATATTGCTTCTGCACTAACCATATGCCTTGAGGCGTAGACACTACCTCAATTTCCATAAAATATTTCAGCTTACCAATATCTTTGACTTTGAATTCAACCTGCAACAATGACTTTATTTCAACAATCCCACTCTCATCATCTCCAATAATGATTAAATCGTCGACATAAACAACAAGAAACACATAGCCATGATCTGTCTTATTCACAAATAAATTGTGATCTACATCATCTAATCTAAATCCATGCTGCTGCAAATAACTGGTATTTCAAGCATTCCAAGCTCTGGGTGCATGTTTCAACCCATACAATGCCTTTTTCAACTTGCATACAAATCGGATGCACATAGCCTTCACGCTGCTCCATATAAACTTCTTCTTGTAAGTCACCATTCAGAAATGCATTTTTTACATCCATCTGTCATAACTTCCAGCCTTTAGTTGCTACCAATGCAATGACTATTCTGATTGTTGCCATTTTAGCTACAGGCCTGAAAGTCTCCAAGGACATACTGATGTGCATACCCTTTTGCGACCAGCCTGGCCTTATAGCATTCCAATGACCTATTCGACTTGTATGTAACCTTGTACACCCATTTGCAGTCAATGGGGACTTTGCCTTCAGGCAACTGAACCAAATTCCATGTCCCATTTTCAGCCAAAGCTGAATACTCCTCGTCCATGGCAGCATACTAGTTCTCATCTACAACTCCCTCATAAAACTTAGTGGGTTCTTTGAAACCTATCACCTTAGTCATATAGGCGTAATGATTTGCTGAATATCCAATGTATGTGAATCTGTCAACTGGTCTTCTAACCCTCTTAGATCTCCTCAACTATGGCTCACTTTGAGCTTTCCTCTCATGAGGTGGTACATACTGATTCTGCCTTGCACCAAGCATGATAACATAAGGAATCCCCAACTCACTGTCCAAGATATCATTGTTGGACAACTCATAACTTGCAATAAGTGGACCTATTACATCCTCAAAGATCTTTTCTTTTCCCTTATCCAATCTCCCCCTCACTGACATGTCCGTGTCCGTGGACATAGGAGTGTGATTCCACAACCGTCCTAATAACCAAGAACTCATTGTAGATGACACATCACCTGTTGGACCATGTTGTACTAACTGCAGGGGTATTATCAATATTACTTGTGTTGGTTGATCCATTAGTAGGAACTGCAACTAGATCCAAGTACCACTTCCTTCTGTTGCATGGATTTCAGCTTTTGAACATTAACATGGCCAATCCTCTTATGCCAAATCTCAACATCTCGTATAGCACCCTCATCATGTGCAAACATAGCTGCCTTAAGTTCTGGAATGGATGCATCCAAGGTAAACATCCTGCCATCCCTTTTGCTTCTGGCAATTAATTTGCAGCCATTACCGTATTCTTCAATAAAGCATCCATCTTTATTGAATCTAACCTGTAGATTTTGTTCTGCCATGTGTCCCACTAACAAGAGATTCTTAATTATTGATAGTACATGCAATACATCATGCAAGCTCTTTTTCTTTCCATCAAGCATCATCAATGAAACAACTCCTGTGTGGTGAATATCATGCTGGGTGTCATCCCCAGTATAAACATATGGTTAGAAGCCCCAGAGTCAATGTACCATCTCTCATCTCTATTCTGCCTAGGTGCATTCTTGGACACATGTTGTATGGCAAACAATCTATCACCCCGATCATCATGAGCACCACTAGATGATGCATAATTCCCATGATGTCTTCCTTTAGCTTTCATGTCTGCCTGTTTCTTATGACAATCCTTGGCAATGTTTCCATATCTTCCATAGTAATGAAAGTCTTTATCCCTGTTGAATTGTCATTTGACTACTATGATCCACCGTCTCTGCCACGGGGTGATCTCCCCCTGCCTCTAAAGCTACTAGATCCATGCTGGCCCTATGTATTTGTGCCATGCCAATTACTCTACTGCTATTCTACATAGGTGTTTCGAGTGTCTCCTCTAAACTCGAAACGAGCCACAACCTCTGTCACCTTTGCCATGCTAGCTAGAATAAAGGACAATGTCTCTGCTTTGAGACATACTAGAACCTATGTTCAATCCAAGCTTAACCTCCTCATGCAACACCAAAGCAAGCAACTCATCCCAATGAGGGGGTTCATATCTAATAGAAATAGATGTATCAAATGCTTTATATTCCTTGCCAAGCCCATTCAAAGTGACAACAATCATATCATCCTGAGATAGATGTGATACAATAGTAGCAAGCTGGTCCATTATGGTCTTAATCTCTGTTGTGTAGGCCTGGATGCTTCTATCATTCCTAGACATGTTGTTGAATTGTTGTTTCAGCTGAATGTTTCATGCATGTGTTACATTTCCATAGTTCTTCATGAGTATATCCCAAGCATCCTTCAGGGAATCATGTCCAGTGATCTCTATTGCCATAGCATCAAATATACATAAGGAAAACCAATGTAGCACTTTACATGCTCTCTCTGTCCACTGTTTATGAGCTCTTCTCTGATCATGTGTCTATCATTCAGGAAATTCAGGTTTAGCTTCATCACCAGTGCATAGATCCCAATATCCTTTGCCAACCATAAATTTCTTCATTCTAAATTTCCACAAGGTAAAATTCATGATATCTAACTTCTCACCAAAAATCTAGGTAATTTTGTCAATGCTCTGTGCATTTTCCATGTTGCAAATAGATAATGTGTAACTACCTACAATAGATAATGTCTAGACGACTACCTACAAGCCAACAAGTCTCATTGACCAACTGCAGTCCTTGACTATTTACAACAGTTTTTTGCAACAAATTCACTATTAAAACCAGGGTATTTCAGCCCATCAACATCTCAAAACCATCCACAAACATGTGGCATAACCCGTAGATACATCCGTCAATACATAGACCATGCAGTTTCTATATATTTTGTATCATGCAACCTTACTGTCACAGTACATACATGCAATCTAAAATTTGTAAACTGTTAGTGTGACCAGCAGCTAATTCAAAGCTAAAGCTGAGATGTATACATGTCATACATGCTCCAAAACCTCCAGAATATCTGCTAGTACATATATGGTTCCATACATGAACATTCATGCACATATCAGTGCATATACATCAAGTACAAGTGTCAAATATCTTGCCTGCAGGTTGAAGTCAACAAATACTCAGCAAAACAAAGCTTATCCAGCTCCAAAATGTCTTCAAATCACTTCATACATTTGCTTCAATGTGTCGGGGTCAATACATGACCATACATACAACCATAGACACTCTATCTTTAAGAAGCCAAGTCATAGATTGCATTTACAATTTGTACCCAGCCAAGACAATGTAACTACATTAATTTCTAACTCCATACTTTAGTTTTCAATGGTATTTAATGCTTGTCTTAGTCCTCCGGACATAAAGTGTAAATATCCTAAGTCATACATTTGACATGAACCAATCAATGTCATGTAATGCTTCAAGTGTAAACAATCCTTACTTGCTTCTATAGATTCATGACAATTTTCCAGCCAAGTAAATGCATCTAGATCTGAGTGTTTTTGTCAGCAAACTTCAGCCCATAAGCATGATAACCAATGTACTTGTCTCCCTGAGCATACCTATGCTCTAATGAAGTCCAAACATGTCCAAGAGCTCCAAACCCTTTCCAATGTAAAGCATACGCTATATATACCCTATATACAGTAGCTCAAGACTATTTCTAGGTCTGTAATTCACTGTTACAGCTCAATAGAGAGCTCAATAGGCAAGCATTTGTGTCTAGATCCCATCAATGACCTCCTAAGATGGTTTTTCAAGCATTAGAGAGCTTCAATGGGCCTTCATTGTGTTTTTCCCAGCCACAATAGCCTGCATTGACAGTAGAAGCAAACACACAGGTAGGGGCTGCTACAACAATAGCAGATCTTGGTTGTTTTAATGCTTGATGTGCACTCTATTGCACCCAAATCAGACCTCCAAATGCTCTAGACAACCCATAAACAACCACTTGACCAATGGGAACCACAATGAACCAATGCATACCTTTCCAATGAATAGTGGTGGCCTGCCTATCTTCAAAGAACCTTGGATCTTCACTTTCTTCAGGTTTTCTTCACTGTCTCTTGCTCCAGAGAGCCCACCTAGCATGGCTCTAATACCATATTGGAAGAGAGAGAGAGACACAGAGTGGATCATAACCCATGAGCATCAGGTCATCTTCTTCTTCTTCATTATTCCATTACTCGACTACCAACTGAAAGTGAGACTTACACTAGATTTTACTAACTATCATCTAACTATGGTTGGATCAAGTCTACACCGACTTATTCAATGACACACACATGTATAGCTATATCCAGCTAATGTCGATAAGTCACACAGACATAAAGAGAGAAAAGGTGGAGCTTGATTTCTAACATGTTGGCCCATGTTAGTTTGACTGTTACATACTTGTTGATGCCTCCTTGATGTTGGTTTTGCATTGACAGTCAATGATTGACTTTGAGTATTGGGTTTTGACTACTGTCAACTCTCATTGTACACTGTTGTCATAAATTACAACAAGCATATACCTCCAGACTATCATCTACTTTTCATGCTGAATCATCTTGGTTTGATGTACTTTTGATGGTACTTGGTGTGGGCAACATCATTAAATACTCATTTCTCACTAGTTTTCCTTGGTTTTGGTGGTTTTTTGGTCATTTTCTGCCATTTACAATAAGCAATTTTGAATTGGCTACACTGTTTCAGCTTGCAATATGGCATCTTCTTCCACTGACAATGCTATCTTCAACATCACTAAGCTTGATGGTACAAATTATGCCTATTGGAAGAGGCAAGTTTGGCAAGTACTGGTGCAGAAATCATAGATCAAGCCACTAAGGTTAAGTGGAGAGCAGCCTGAAACTATGACTAACGACGAATGGATGGAGTTTGATGAGTTATGCAAGTCCATCCTCATCTTGATCTCACTGTGCAGGTGAATTATAATGTGGTTGAGGAAGCACAGAGTGCTTGGCAACTTTGGGATAAGATCAACAACCTCTACGACAAGCAAAGTCCTACAAGTCAAATGTATTGGTTGAAACAGCTTATGGATCTCTGCATGAAAGAGAATGTTACTATGTCAGCTCATCTGAGCCAATTTCATGCTATTCTTAAGAACTTGGTTTTGCAGGGCATTGATTTCAAAGAGGATTGCACTCCGTTGTTCTTGCTTGGAACTCTTAATGAGACTTGGGATGTATACTGCACAGCCTTATGTGCTTTTGCCACTACTCTGAAGCTATTTGATGTTGAGAGCTCTCTTGTTCATGAAGAGATAAACCTTAAGAATTTGGATGCCTCTCATGTGTCTCATGCTTTGAAATTAGAGACTGACGTGATGGAAATGCAAATAATGATCATGGTAATGACCGTGGACGGTATTCACAAAAATCTCGATCCAAGTCGCGTGGCAAGTTGTGTAATAAGTCTCGTGGGAGAAATGCAAATTTGACTTGTCATCATTGTGGGAAGAAAAGCCACATAAGGCCAGAGTGTCATGAATTGTGCAATGAAAGACACAAAGACAAGGGGAAATAGAAAGTGCATGAAAAGTCTTTTGATCGTAGCATAGTATCTGCTAAGTCAAGTGTTAAAATTGAAGAGATCAATGTTATGCAGCCCAAGGATAGTGATGGGGATTATATCCTAGTAGTAGCTTCATCTAGTGCTTCGTAGATGACAAAGACACACTCTATATATTTCATGTGACACCTTGTGAGAGTGATTCCATTCATACCGTTCGGTTTCGAGTTCTATGCACTTCAAGTTCTATGCACTTGGGTGATGATAGCTCTCTTGAGATTGTCAACATTGGTGATATTAGGCTATAGTTTCCTTTTGGCAAGCAGTTTTGTTATGCACAATGTACGTCATGTACCTGCATTGACAAGTAGTCTCATGTCCGCTGGATAGCTTGATAATACAGGATATTATGTATCTTTTAGAGACTCTGCATGGAAGATTACTCATGGAAAGCTTGTGCTTGCGAGAGGTGCTAAGGCTAGCAGCCTCTATCCCTTAGTTGTTTTTGGATCTACGCTTGATCATGCATTGTCTATGGGGTCTTTACCTCATGTATCTCTTTGGCATGCCCGTTTGGGACACATGTCTATTAAGAGAATGAAAATGCCTTCTGGTTTGAAATACTTGATGCCCCTTGACTATTCTCATTTTGATTCTTGTGATCATTGTCTTTATGGTAGGCAGACTAGGTCTACTCATAAGAAGCCTGGTATATCACGCATGAGTGAGCCCTTGGCTTTGGTTCATTTTTATGTCTGTGGGCCCATGCCCTGTCACTCTATGGGTGGTGCAAAGTATTTTTTTACTTTCATAGATGATTTTTCACATAAAGTATGGGCTTATCCCATAAAGCAAAAGTTCGATGTATTGGCAGTTTTTCAGAGATGGCTTGCTTTGGCAAAAAACCAATTTGGGCATAGGCTGAAATGCCTTTGGACATATAATGGGGGTGAATGTGTATCACATGATTTTGAGCAGTTATGTGATGAGAGGGGTATTAAGCATCAGTTGACTGCCCCTTATACCCCTCCCGAAAATGGTATAGTTGAGTGGATGAATAGGACCATCCAGGAAAGGTTTTGCAGTATGCTTAGCCATACAGGTCTACCCCAGCACTTTTGGACTGAGGCAGTTTATGGCTGTCGTGCATATCATTAATAGATCACTTTGTAGTGCCATTGATTTTTAGGTTGCAGAGGAGGTATGGATAGGAAAGCCTCCCTCTTATGCACATTTATGTGTCTTTGGATGTGAGGCATTCTGCCATGTGCCCAAGGACAAGCATAGTAAATTGGATCCTAAGAGTGTTAAATGCATATTCCTTGGTTATGGAGATGCAAGAGAGATGGGTCACCGTCTATGGGATCTGTAGGCACACGGAAAGTCATCTGCAGCCATGATGTAGTCTTCCATGAAGACAAGATGTATAGGCAGCTTGAGAGAGTCGTGGAGATACGCAAGGTTATATTTCAAGAGGAGCCACGAGCTCCAGTGCAGCCAGCAACCTGCAACAGCAACAGCAGATGCTCATGGCCAAGGTGTTGGATAGAATGTTGAGCAGGAAACAGAGCCTACAGTGCGGTGTTCTACTAGAGATAGACATCCCCTGACAGATTTCAGCCCTCGATGCATTATGTCTTGGTTATAGATGCAAGAGAGCCTTTTACTTATGATGAGGCTATGCGCAGGGGTGACAATCACTCCTGGGAGAGGGCTATGTCGTTTGAGATGACTCCTTGCATAAGAATGAGACTTGGGATTTCCTTGCCTAGTGGCAAGAAGGCTCTACCATGCAAATGGGTGTACAAGTTGAACAGTACCCTTAGACACCCCAAGTTAGCTTATAAGGAAAGACTTGTTGCTAAGGGTTTTAAATAGGAGCATGGATTTGACTTTGATGAAATTTTTTTCTCGTGTGGTTAAGATGACCACCCTTCGCTTGGTTTTGACCTTAGTCTCGCAGCTTGACTTGGACTTGTATCAAATGGATGTCAAAACGATATTTTTACATGGGGATTTGCATGATGAGATTTACATGGAGCAGCCTAAGGCCTTTGTAAAGCCTGGTAGGGAGCACCTAGTGTGTAGGTTGAAGAAAAGTATTTATGGCTTGAAGCAGGTACCTAGGGAATGGTACCATAAGTTTGATGCTTTTGTACAGTCACAGGGCTACAGCCGTAGTGCTATGGATCCGTTGTCGTGCCACTACACGAACACAATGTGAAAAACTCTAGAGTGTATCATCATCTGACTTTCTTATTGATCTAGAGAGTCAATGTGATCTGAGTCATTAGTGCTAGTGTGAGTGGCATGAATGGTCCAAAAATACTAGATTTTTTGACAATTTTAGCCTAACTTTTATATTATTTATTATAAAAATCCTAAAAAGGTAAGAAAGCTTCTAGATTAGGATGGCATCCAAAAAGCAAGTTTCTTTTTCAGCTAATTTTGGTTTTTTCATAAAAGAGAAAGATGGGGGAAATTGAGCGTGTCGCGATCACAATTGACAGTCTGAAAACAACACTTTGAACTGGAAGAAGAAAAAGGAGTGAACCAGGAGATTTTGGATCAGGTGTCTTGGGATTTTACCCCCCTTTTAAAGCCAATGGAGCCATCAGATTTGGGTTCCGAGCAACACAGAGGAAGCTATTATTTGGATGCACGTTTTTGGTCTAGGAGGGAGCTCTAGGAGATCTAATACTTGGAGATTGCTTATGAGTAGTGCCAGACAAGGGATTCTAGGTTCTATCAATACATATTGATTCGATTCTTTGTACTTTATCTTTATTGTGTTTACCTCTTGTCTATTATTTTTCTTCTCTTCCATCTCCTATCTCTACTTCATTCTATCTCTGATTCCCGGTGGATATGACCTTTCGACAAAAACCCCTCCGACATTGGTGAACCCAACGTGAAAGGTTGTCAGAAGGAAAGACAAGATGGGAGAACCTTTGACCACAATTTGCAGTGATGTTTTGCAACAGTTGGTGCAGAATATGAATATGCTTATGCAGGTACAAAAACAACGACAGGTGATGCATGCTTCTACTCAAACAAAAAGTGTTGTGATGAATAATCTGCAAGCGTTTGAGCATGAGATGAAGTTGTTCAATGGCAGGAATGTATCTGCATATGTACATACCTATGCTCAAAAGATGGAATTCTTTGGGGTGGTTCAACTTGCATAGAGCCAGTATTTTGTTTGAATCATTGTATATGAACTGAAAGTGTGAATTACTGAATTATACATGTAAGATGCTGACTGGGTAGCTTTCAAGAAGACACTCAGGGAAGAATTTTACATTGAAGAGGGCAAAAAGAAGGGCAAAACAGGATAGCAAACAAGAGGGCAAAAAGAAGGGCAAGCAGCCAGGATATAAGTTGCAATCTGACATTGAGACAGCCACAGATCTTAAGAAGGTTCTTGAAGAACAAATCTTAAACAGTCAGATGGAATTCACCTTGGGAGAGGTGCTTGGCATCGCCAAGCAATAATTTCATGATGAGATCATTGACATAATTAAGAGGAAGTGTCAGTTTATTGGTGATACCACTAGTGCATTGCTGCTATTTGAAGAGGAAACTGGTTTTTTGGGTAAGCTAAATATGAGCATGAAGTAAGTATTGGATTATCTATGCAAGATGCTACTAATCAGTGGACAGCATGTAGAAAAGAGAAGAAAGTGGCTGAAAATGCATTGTCTTGTAGCAATATGCATGGAGGTGTAAGGCAGATGCAACAATATAGGAAAGAAACTCTAGGATTTATTCCTCGAAGTCATTACACAAGAAATCATTGGTGGGCCATGGCTACCACTGAAACAATAGTGAAAATAGGGAAACGTGAAACTCCTTATGTTGCTTTGCTTGACCATGGTCTGAGATTAATGTCATTGAGCGTGGATTGTATGAGAATGGTGCATGGCCTGTGGACACTGATCATGGTTGACATATGAGGGCTACAAATAATTCTTCAAGGGAGCTCTATGATGCATGTCCTAATGTAAAAGTGGCGATTGGTGATGTACAAGAAGAGCAACACTTCTTTGTGTAAGATAATTCCTCATATGCAATGATTTTGGGACAACCCTATATTACAAGAGTGCATATGGAAACAAAGGTGTTTGATGATGGTTCTGCTTATGCAAGAGTTAGAAGCAAGGATGGGAGAAAAGCAGTTCAATTTCTTATTGTTTGTGTTTATCATCCTAGACATCGGGATATGCTTCGAGAGTCTCCTTTGGCTCCAAATGCAAGGGAATTCAAAGATCTAGATTTTCATTAAGCATTGCTATAATGTAGGGCTACAGTAGTGCTATTCAAAGGATGTACTTGCCTCTTGATGGAATGAAGCATGTATTTACTATTGGTTATTCTTAGTTTACAGCAAATAGTTCATATTGGTTTAAGCCTATAGAAGCTATGTGCAAGGCTGAACGCATATCTATGAAACGGGCTACTAAGGAACTGAAAGCATTGGGACTGCTAGTTGAAAATGAAGGCATTTTAGGCATCTTTTATGGGCTGAATATTAATGACACTATGGCTAAAATTCTAGCAACTATACATGCAGAAAAGGAGGCTGAAAATAGAGTGTTGACAGTATGTTCTTTGGACATGTATGATGTTATAGATTTATTTGCTCAACAAGAAGGATTACAATGGGCTGAAGCTCTTGTGGAGACAAAGTATAAGACAGTTGACAAAAAGGTGAAACCAATTGCTTTGCCACTTCCCTCAGAAAGTGAGGGTCTGAAAAAATGTCAAGGCAGCCAAGCTTATGGAATCCTAAAGATATAGGTCATCAATTTACATCTAAAACATTACAAGAATTGAAAGTTGGTGCAAAAGGGTTTCTTTTACCTGTTGTTGAAAGAGACTGTTTTATGTAGATGTTGGCTAGGCATGGAAAGGCATTTGCATTTCAGCCAAATGAAATAGGTTATGTGGATCCAAATATTCTCTCTCCTATGGTAATATTTACTGTGCCACATGTACTATGGAACTTGAGGCCTATTCCAGTACCTAAAGCTTACTTGCCAAAGCTAATGGATTTGCTAAATGAAAAGATTTGCATGAAGATATTGGAGCCCTCTTCAGCCCCGAACTCAAATTATTGGTTTACTATGCCCAAAAGAATGGGGCTTTGAGATTCATTCATGGCATGCAACCGGTCATTAAAGTGACCATAAGAAATGTGGGTGCATGTCCTATGGTTGATGAATTTACATAGGCTTTTGCAAGCAGAGCGATCTATTCTTTGGGTAATTTTTACTCGAGGTATGATCAGTTTCAACTTGCGATTGAGAGCAGGGATATCACAACCATGAAGACTCCTTTGGGGTTAGTATGGACGTGTACTCTCCCGCAGGGTGCAACAAACTCAATGGCACACATGACAAATGCTATGAATAGGATACTCATGGATTTTATACCATAATTTGACAATGCCCTCCTTGGATGATGTTCCAATCAAAGGGTGTACAGTGGATGAAAAGAATGAAGAGATGGATGCTCATGGGTGAAGACAGTTTGTTGCAGACCATATTGTGAATTATGAGAGGATTTTGACGCATCCAGAAGAGGTGCATTTAACTCTTTTTGGACAAAAGTCTGTATTTGGAGTTGAAGAGGTTTTGATTGTTGGGCATATGTGTGGGCCCTATGGATGAAGACCATCACCAGCAAAAATAGATGGAATTGATAGAATGCAAGATGTATGCACAAATGTATCAGAGGTGCGTAGATTCTTGGGTGCATGTGTGTTCTATTTGATATGGATTCCTCACTTTGCACATGTAGCTAATGCTCTATATTAGCTTTTAAGGAAAGGTCAAAGATTTCATTGGGAAAGGAAGCATCAGAAAGCAATGAAGAAATTGAAGCAGCTCTTAAAATATACTCCTACATTGAGAAAGGCTGATTATTCACATGGAAAGCCTAACATTATTACTATTGATACAAGCCTAATCGAGATTGGATGGGAAATTGGACAAGATGATGAGGGAGGGCAAATATATGCAATTTTCTTTAGTGCTAAAGTATTGACTAAACAACAGAGAAGGTATCCACAAGTAAAAAGAGAATTATGCAGAATTGTGACAACCCTTAAGTGTGATAAGGAGTATTTTATGGGTACTTGTGTAGTCATTGAGACCGACTGTTTGCCGGTATTGGGTATGATTACTAGTTATGCTACCTCGGACATTGCTATGCTCCGGTGGATTGCATACATTAAATCTTTGAACCCTGAATTTCAGCATATTGCAAGAAGAGATAACCCACTGGCAAACATGTTATCTCGGGCACGCTATGAGAATGAAGATGGGATGATAGATGAGGAGGAAAAAGATGACTTTCTTGTGGCAGAAAATGATGTTGTAAGAGTGAATTTAGCAATGCAAGGAGTTACTACAGCATTAACAAAATCTTGGAAAACAAAGAGAAGACACTTTAAATGTTTTGTGTCTTGTGTAGAAGTGTTTTTGGAATACAAATATGCAGGAGAGTGGCCAAGAATTGGTTAATACCTCAGTACATTAACAAAGAGAGATGAATGGTCAGATGAGGAGTCTAAGGACATCAAGAGGAAAGATATGGGTTTTTCTTAAAAGATGGATACTTATGGAAACATGCTGAAAAGAAACAGGGTATGCCATTGCGAGTTTTGAGTGACAGAGCTTCACAAGTAAATGTTATGCAAGAATTTCATGAAAGCTTGTGGGCTGGCCATAGAGGTGTTTGGGGAACTTTTGCAAAGATCAAAGAAAGATATTGGTGGCAGGTTATGTATAAGGATATTGCTCACTTTGTGGAAACATGTACGACATGTCAAATATATTCATTTGTGAGACATTGGGATGGATTGCAGCCCACATATCCATTGTCTCTTCATTTTAAGTGGGTGGTGGATTTAGTCACAATGCCTACAGGTCTTTGGCAAATGAGATATCTTATAAATTCTCATGAAGACTTGACTAATAAAGTGGAAGGGAGAGCTCTACATACTAAGACAACAAATGCAGTGTGTACTTTTCTCTTAGAATAGATCTTTTGTCGATATGGCTATGTGGAAAAAATTACAGCAGATAGGGTGAGTTAGATGTAGATGAAGCTCATGATTTCTTTGCACTGTTGGGGATAAAGCTTGCTTTAACTTTAGCTTATAACCCTGAAGGAAATGGAAAAAATAAAAGAGGTCATCCACTTATTGTGAAGGCATTGGAAAAAGCATGTGGAGAGAAGGTAAAAGAGTGGCCACAATTGCTCCCTTATGCTTTGTGGGCTGACAGAACAACTCATAGTGCCGTTATAGGATATATGCCTACTGAATTGATGTATGGTCAAAAACCTGTCATGCCGATAGAAGAGATGACACTCACATGGAGTGTGCTACCTTGGGAAGAGGAGTTGAATCAAGAGTTTTTACGCCTTGCACATTAGATAGTTGGAAAGAAAGTCAGAAGATATAGAGGCAACAGTTGCAAAATTAAGGGCAGCAAGGATAAAGAACAAGAAACGGTTTGACAAAAGACATAGACTGAGACCAAGAACCATACAAGATGGGGATTAGGTATTGGTTTATGATAGCAGTTTAGACAACCAGCATAGTGCCATGCGTAAAGTTTCAAAAGATGGTTTGGACCCTATGTGGTAAGACAGGTGTTTGATAATGCTACTTATCCATTAAATGAGCTGGATGGGAAATCCATAAAACTTCCGATACCAGGGAAAAGAATCAAATTATTCAAGAGGCCGGAATCTACTGCCTATGAGTTGCCAGAATTGGAAGAAAATAGTGGCCATGATACAGGGGAGCTAACCAGGAAGATATGAAAGATGAAGAAGCAAATGATATAGTTGTAGAGGATGAGGAGGACTCAGAATCTGGTGACCAGTAGGATTTTGGCACATACCGGAGGATGTGCAGGTTCAGAGGGGGTGGATGTCGTGTCACGACGCAGACACTGTGTGAAGAACTCTGGAGTGCATCATCATCTGACTTTCTTATTGATCTAGAGAGTAAATGTGATCTGAGTCATTAATGCTAGTGTGAGTGGCATGAATGGTCAAAAAATACTAGATTATTAGATAATTTTAGCTTATTTTTATATTATCTATTATAAAAATCCTAAAAAGTTAGGAAAGCTTCTAGATTAGGATGGCACGCAAAAAACAAGTTGCTTTTTCAACCAATTTTGGATTTTTCATAAAAAAGAAAGATAGGCGAAATCACACACATCACGATCGCAATTAACAATCTGAAAAAAAACTTTGAACTGGAAGAAAAAGAAGTGAACCGGGAGATTTTGGACCACGTGACCTGGCATTTTACCTCCCTTTCGAAGCCAACTAAGGCATCAAATTTAGGTTCCAAGTAGCAGAAAGGAAGCTGTTGTTTGGATGCACATTTTTGGTCTATGAGGGAGCTCTAGGAGATCTAATGCTTGGAGATTGCTTCTGAGTAGTGCCAAACAAGGGATTCCAGGTTCTATCAATACAGATTGATTCAATTCTTTGTGCTTTATCTTTATTATGTTTACCTCGTGTCTATTATTTTTCTTCTCTTCCATCTCCTATCTCTACTTCCTTCTATCTCTGATCCCCGGTGGATACGTCCTTTCGACAAAAACCCCTCCGACACCATGCTTGTACATGAAGAAAGCTCGTGATGGATCTTTACTTATTTCGGTACTCTATGTGGATGACATGCTATTAGTAGGGAAAGCTCATGATGAGCTAGATGCTCTTAAGGCTCAACTCAAGAAGAGCTTTGAGATGAAAGATCTAGGATATGCCTCACATACTTGGTATGCGCATTAGACGTGACAAGCATCAAGGACTCCTCTACAGAGGGAGTACATTCATAAAGTCCTTGAGCACTTTCGCATGCAGGACGTGAAGCCTATTGGTTGTCCATTGCCTTCTTATGTGAAGGTATCACAGGCCTATTGTCCACAGATAGATGAGCAAAGGGCCAAGATGGCCAAGATTCCCTATGCATCACAGTGGGTAGTCTTATGTATGCCATGATAGCCACTCATCCAGATATTGCCTTTGCAGTTGGTGTTGTGGCATGCTATATGGCTACACCTAGCAAGAAGCATTGGGATGTCGTGAAGGGCATCATGAGGTATCTGAAGGGCACTGCAAATATGTGCATATGCTATGGCAACCAAGATACAAGAGTCGCGGGGTACATTGCCTCTGATTATGTGCACGACATGCAAATAGTAGGAAGTCCACTTCTAGCTATGTGTTCACCTATACTAGAGATGTTGTCTCTTAGATGTTCAGGGTGCAGAAGTGTACGGCTCTTTCCACCACTGAGGCCGAGTATATTGCAGCCACTAAGGCTTGTAAAGAAGCCATATGGTTAGGCCGTTTGGTTCATGACCTTGGTATTGATACTATCCCTATATTGCATTCGAATTTTATGAGTGCTATTCAGTTAGCCAAGAATTCGGTCTTCCATGCGAAGACGAAACACATTGAGGTGAGGTATCACTTCATATGTGGGGTCGTTGAGGACAACTCTATTGACCTTATCAAGATCTCGCACGACTGACCAGAATCCTACATATCTGCTCACCAAAAGCCTCTCTACGGAGCGCTTTACCTTCCTAAGGAGATTGATGGGTGTGGGATGAGATAACGTCTTTTCTCATCCTGTTGTGCATGTGTACATATTGTACTGTCTTTTCTTTTTCTTTTTCACTCCTCACTGGGACAAATTCGTATTTAAGTGGGAGGTTGTTGGGGGTCAAGGCACCTCCACCTAGCCGCCCATGTATTGCTACACTGACAGTACCTGCGCTTGTACACTACAGGCAATGGATGCCCGTCACCATCACTTTATTCTTTATTCTTTTAGTGACAGATGAATAAAGGGGAGCCTGAACACACATTGTGAATGTTGGAGTTCCCACATTGTGAGTCTCTCTCTCTCTTGCTCTTGCTCTCCCGCCATAGCTCTCCCGTGCAAGCTTCCATCCTTCTCATCTTTCACTTGGCACAAGAAAAAGTGGAAGAAATGAAAAAGTGCAAGTCGGGAGTTGAAAGAGGCAGCCCAGGAGGAAATCGGACACAACAAAAGAAGCAAAAAGGGAAACAACTGAAAGCGCAAGGACGGCCTCAAAAGCTAAGTCAAAGGCAAAAGTGCATTTGTAAATGTGAGGCACCCTTGAAACTTTTGTAAAAGAGCACCACACTCTCTCCTGTATAAATTATAAGGGTAGACGTGTGGTAGAAAGGAAGCTAAGAAGATAAGAGAACAATGAGAAAGAGGGCTTAGGCCTATGGCTAGCCATGTAAAAAAGGGGATGACCACCCAAAAGGGATTAGGGTTTTGTATATAAACTCAAAAAGTGAATGAGAAGCTCATTCTTTGGTGGGTGGCAAATGGGAGAAGACAACTCATTCGGGCATTGAGGTAAGCTCACTACATCCTAGTAGGATCAAAGGTGCGTCAACTAGGTGAGAGATAGCCATAGATATTTTCTTGAAATGCTTGAGCAATAAGCGATCCGTGGGTCTTGGCGATTGAGAGCGAGCTCATGTCTACAATTTCACCCATTGATAATAATTTCTTAAAATCCACCTAATATTAAATCTCAATCCATCCACATTGTACATATCTCACCTAATTAAGGAACACCCTACATGGGTTTGTGGGTCATGTAATCTGAAAGAGTCTTTATAGTTGTGTTCAGTGTAGTCTAGTCCATAGTAAATACTTGTTTATGTGTTGTGGTTTGTTAGTTTCATGGTATTTTTTCAGTCACATTGGGGATATGATTTGTATTTTCTTTTGCTTTTACTTCTTGATATGAGGATCACGGTACCTATGTATTATATATCACAAAGCTATCGATTGCATGTTTGCATAAACCATGTCAAAATTTTTCCATAGGACTATGGTTTGCTTGGGGTGGTCGATTGTGTTATGTCCACATTGCTTTTGGGGAGATCAAAAGGCTAAAATATCCCAATATCTTATAAGTGTTAGTAGCTACTTAGACTAAGGAGTTGCAATCGACCAATATTATTATTGATAGTCAAGCTACTAAGATTAAGGAGATGAAATAACAATTAGTTCATTCCCATTCTATTCCCCCAAGTCCTATTGCTTCTCTAGTGCTACCCACACTTTCCCCCATGGACTTGGTGGCTCTTCAGCGCAGTATTGCTATAAGAAGCTGGGAAGAATAGTTGTTTAGAGTGAAAATATTAGTAATACCATGTCACACTAACATAAGTATTGCTATAAGAAGCTGGGAAGAATAGTTGTTTAGAGTGAAAATATTACTCTTCATTACCTTGCCCACAACTTCTATGGCTTCTCACCTCTTTCCGTCTTTCTCTTTCCATTTTCTAGTATGTCTCTCTCCTCATCACTTTATTTCTCTCTCTCCTGCACTCGTTCTCTCTCTCCTACACTCCTCTCTCTTTTATAGTCTTCTCTCTCCACTTTCTCTCTCTCTAGTCCACTTCTTGACAAGTGGTATTAGAACATTGGTCTTTGATCCATTTTTCTTTTATTTTAGTCTAATTTTTCACCATAAAACCGAATTTCAAACAAGTACTACTGGTACAGTCATGGATAGTGACTAGTAGTGGCTTGTAAGACATCTACATTTAGAAGAAGACTATATCTGGAGATCTTTGGTTTAATGCTTCAACCTTAAGTGTCCGAAGCTTCAAGATTGCTTCCAAGCATTGAAGGTTATTTCAGCAACATTGGGCAACCGAGGGCTTCATCAAACATTCGAGGATCAATCAAGCCTTCATTAAATATATAAAAGGTATTCCTCTTCAATTCTTAATCTCTCTCATCCATCTAATTGCTAAACTTTATACAATTGATTGAGATATTAAATAATTGTATAATTTCCATCAAATCTTAGTCAACCATTTCTTAAATCAACCCATTCATGTAATGCAATGTTTGCTTGATGCATATCGGATCCAATCAGTGAATTAGAAGCTTCTAACTAAAAATTCCAGCATTACATTTAATCCAATTCATTAAGCCCCATTGATTGATATGATTCTTTACTCTAATCCATTGAATTGCTAATGATTGTTCATTCATGGCAAAATATATCATAACCCCATTGTAAAAAGGGTAAGTCAACAGTGAGTCACTGCTTGGTAAGACCCTCTTCCCATCCATTTTACCAAAATTTCAATTCTCTTGCATTTCATGAAAAGAGCTAAATGGATATTTCAATAATGAATCTCATTGTTGATTGATTAGAGTAGTATGTCACTACCATGTTGATATTCCCACTAAGGAAAAAGGTGGATATCAGGGGAGATAGTGAGACAAAAGAGAGGTAACCCTCCCTCACTAAGGGGTGCCCAGTGATTCGAAGCCTGTGTAGGGAGCCTGTCCAACTGTTTATCCTTCACATATGTACAACGAGTGGAGAATAGAAGATTGAAGCACTTTCAAAGACTCAAGTACCTTCAAGGGAAAAACAAGGTAAAACAGGGGATTCACAAAACACTAAAAGGTATATACAATTTATTACAGGTACCATCTTTATTATTGAAGTATAGGTATAGGTACTACAAGATGCCCATAGGTCCTATCCAACTTCCTACAGGGTTTGGCAACCATTAGGCACTACCATTTTTCTCTTACATGTGGAAATAGGGTACTTACAGGCTAAAGCAGGATGCAAGCCTGAACAGTTCAAACTTAGAGATTAAATTGCATGATTTTTTTATCCTAAAGCTATTATGATGTGCTAAGCTCATCTTAAAGAGGGCATCATTGGCGTCGGTTTGAATCAAAAATTTTGAGAATTAGAGTTTCCTAGCTCAAGTTATAGGCAATTTTCTGATGAGGGGGTACTATAGGACTATACTACTGTGGCATGTCATAAAGGCAAGAATAAAGCCCAAGATGAGTATGCACAACAAATCAGAGATTCCACGCTAGATAATACATTTCAAGAGGGACCTAAAGAGTCTCAAGTGCAAGGGAAAATCATTGTTCTCAATAATACCATGTGTGAACATGAGAATAGGCATGATCAAAGGCATATCGAGCTATTATGTAGAGTGGAGTAAATGGTATTGTCTACTAGTCAAATGAAGTGTTCCATTGAGAAATTGGTGGATTCTACGACCCAAATAAATGCTTCAATTGACAAGTTAGTAGAATCTAATGCTCAAATAATGGCTCAATTCTGCCAACGGATGCAAATGTAAATGGGAACCAAGGAAGCTAAGGAGAAAGCTCATTCAAACAGTGAACCTTCAGTCCCACTTCATCCACCTAGCCAAAATGGTCAAGTTCATGGTATCATTGGACAAAGGGATATTCTCAATAGTCAATATAAAGTAGGTGACTCTTCACAAAGGCATAATGACTATTTGGGGAATTTAAATGGTGCTAATTCCCAAGCTTTTTGGTTGAATACCCCAACTTCTTAGAGGTGCTCTACTAATGTGAAGGTTTCATACTAGTTCTAAGCCACCTATTAGGAGAGGACCATCTTATTTTTGGGGTTCCATGCCTAATACCCATGAGCAATCTATTTGGAACAACAACCCTTTCATGAAAGAGAGCTAAAGGATAAGATCATTTTGGCAAAGTACAATGGTCAATCCTTTTCACTCTCCGATCTAGAGGAATGGATTTCAAAATTGGAATCTTACTTTAATATATTCCCTAGAACTAATTATATAAAGATTCATTTTGCATCTTCACATTTAGAAGGATTTGTGCATACTTGGTGGAGATACATTAAGAAGGAAAATATACTTGTAGAGAATTGGGATCTATTCAAGACACTTATGGCTGAGGTCTTTGTCTCTCATCTTGAAAAAGAGAAACTGGCGCAGAGATGGCATGGATTAGAAAAAAGAAGCTAAAATGTATATGAATATACAAACCAATTCCTCAATCTTACCATGTATGTAGAGAGCATTACTGATGAAGCTAAACTCCACAAGTATATGTATGGTTTAGAACCTTCTTTATCAACTAATGTTATGGCACAAAACCCTACCAATCTCTTCAAAGATATTGATCTTGCGAAGCACTATAGAAGAAAATATAGAAAGGAATCCCCATTTTAGTCTAGTTATGGACAGCCAACGAGACTATTTTAAAACCGAGACAAGTTAGCAATGTTTATGGTAGCAATCGTGCACCAAGTGGGAGCTTAAGAGTGTCAACTTATCCATCATTCAATGCTTCAAGACCTCAAAGCAATTTCAAGGCAGCAAACAATCTAAGAGTATATTTTAAACAAGGGGACATCAAGCCTAAATCTATTTCAACCAATATGAATCCAAAGTCTATTCCTATGGACCTCCACAAAGAAAGAAGGGAAAAAGGCTTATGCTTCAAATGTGGGGAAAAGTATACAGCTGATCATGCCACAAAGTGTGTATACAAAAATGCAAAAGGAAAGGTTCATAATATGTTAGTCTTTGAGTATTTTGAAGAGAACATTGATGAGGTCAATGCATTTGTACCTATACTCCTGAAAATGAAGATGTTGAGAAAGAAGTTGGACAATAACATTTTTATGACCCTGCCAACACTTTTCCTTTTAATCTAGGCGGAAGTGTTCCTTTTGACCTGGGAGGAACTAAGCTACTTCTGCCACTAGTTGTTCCATTTCCATGGATGCCTGGACAGGTTCTAAGAGCCCTACTACACTTTGTATGAAGGGTAATATTCATGGGAAGGATATGTTTATCCTAATAGATAGTGGCAGCACTCACAGTTTTGTAAATAAGTCCATTATGGATAAGTTGAATTGTCTTCCAACTGACTTACAACAGCCCATAAGAGTTCAGGTAGCCAATGGTGAAGAAAAAATCAACACTCAAATATACCCACAAGTTTCTTTACATGCTGGCTGAAAATTATAAAGCAAAAGTAAACCTGATAACCTTGGAAATGGGGCCCATAGATATTGTATTCAGTTGTGATTAGTTGATGACATTGTTACTATGGATTTCTTAAAGATATATATGGAGTTTGTCTTTTTTGGTGGACAACGCATCCATTTACATCAAATTTCTAATAAATCAAATTTTCAGCTTATCACCATTCAACAACTCAAAAAAGAGTACAAGAGGCGCTCTCAGATCTTTGTTTTGCACTTGAATCAAGAGGTTGAAGATTAGTCCACAAATTCAGCATGTCATCTAGCTTTGAAAGCTCTTCATGAGGGGTACAGGGATTTGTTTGAAGTGTCTACTTCATTGCCTCCCAAGAGAGCAGTAGATCACCCAATTGATTTGGAGCCCAACTCAAAGCCAATTAGCCCTATAGATTATCCAAGTGTGAGCATGAAGAAGTGGCCAAGCAAATCAAGGAGTTTCTTGAAATGGGATTCATTAAACCTAGTTCTGCACCCGATGCATCTCCGGTCTTGTTAGTTAAAAAGTAAGATGGATCTTTCAAGGTGTGCATTGATTATAGGGATCTTAACAAGATCATAGTGAAGAATAGGTACCCAATACCCAAATTTTATTATTTACTTGGTGAACTCAAGGGGCCTAGATTCTTCATAAAGATTGACTTGAGATCAGAATATCATTAGATTTGCATGTGAGAGAGTGATGAAATCAATACTGCTTTTAGGATTGATTGAGGGCTGTCCCATTTGTTGATAAATATGACATATCCTAAGTCATATCCTATGGTTATATGTATCTAAAATAGAAACATATGTAAAGTGTCCTTAAGTTGAGGGTATCTATCACTTTGAGGATACCACTTGTAAGAGACTATAAAAATGAGAAGAAGATGAAGATGAACATGGAAAATGATTGAGCTTCCATATCCCATGCCATCCACTCTCTGTTTGTGCATCTCTCCCTCTCTCTTTTCATTTGGTATCAGAGCACAAGTGCGAGAGCTCAAGATTGGAGTGAGGAGTGCGTCGAATCGTGGTCTACATCGAGGTTCTAGCTTGTTGTCCACCATTGAAAACATGTACTAGTCTCGATCTAAGCCACCCAAAGCAGGTACCGAGCTTGAGAGAGCCATTGAGGCTTGGATTTTGAGTCATTGAGCTCATTTTGGATGCATATGGGAAGAGTCGTAGACAAAATTGTGGGAGAAGAAGAACCAACAAGACCATGAAAAGTCAAGTAGGGGTTTGCAAGGCGACAATGCAAGCAGAGACAGGTGGCACTAGCGTGCAACTAGGCTAGGCGGTCAATGGTGTGAGTGACCCTGGAAGTGGCATTACAACCAACGAACAGAGCTAACGCTGGTGGTGGAAGCAGCAATGGCTAGTGGCGGGGCTATGACTGGTCCAAGATGCAGCCCTAGTTGTGGGAGTAGCCACAATTAGTGGTATTGCAGACCTGTACAAGAAGCAATTGACTGGCTAGGAGGAGCTAAACTTTGATGAAGCTAGAGCTGACGAAGAACTCGGCAAACCAAACCCCTCACAATCCCATAAGACAGTCAATCGTGAGGTTCAAACTTGCGTAAGCAACAACATGGACTGAGTCAAAAAATCGGTGCCATGAATGGTCGCCGTCAGCTTACGCTGATTTCCTTTTCCTTCTAGATAAGCTTTAGTAAGCCTTAAACACTAAGGCTTATAATTAATAACTATAGTGTGTTCACATTGGACATTCAAAATTGGTTATTTTTAGGAGTTGCATTCACATTGGAGTGACCATGACCTAGCTATTCTTGAACTGGTTCACAGTTAGAGATTTCACACTGGTGCAGAGCTAAACTAGATATTTGAAGGTCAAAAAGGCGGGTTTCTATGTAACTTACAGGAAGCTATTTGGAGGCTGATCTTGACTCAAAAAATTTTGGGAAATTTTCTATAGCTTTAGCTTGATATATACTTCTAGGTTGGCACAAAAAACTGTAGAAAAATTACATGAAAAATGGTCAATTTTAGACCCGTGTTTTGATGCATTTTGGGTCATACAAACATCATTTGGGATCCGATTTGGACGGTTCTTGTTGAGAACTGAATGTCTGACATGTTGGCATCATGGATGGATGCATATGACAGTTTTTGGACACATGTATGATAGTCATATTGCTGGAAGCTATTTTTACATGCATTTCTGGGCTATTTTTTATGCTTTTTGGTCTCGGATTGGACCATTGATGTTCTGGATTGGGGCATGCTATTGAATACCATTTATGGACAATTTGTATTACTGGTTTTTTTGAATTTGCAGTAGCCATAATGTCTGACATGGCACAGATCACTCAGATTGTGGGAGACAAATTGACCAAAGACAATTATAGTGTTTGGTCTTACAGGATGGAGAATTTTTCGATGGGTAGAGGTCTATGGGACCTCATAACACATGATGATGAATGTCCAGATTTTCCTGAACATCCAATTAAAGAGCAAAAGAAAGCATACAAGGACTGGACAGGGAAGAACAGGAAGGTTTTGCATTGGATCTCCATATGTATTTCAGAAGCTTTGATTCCTCATATCAAAAAGGCAAGTACTTGTAAGGAGACATGGAAAATCATAGACAAAATGTATGGAACATGTACAGAGGCGTGTAAGATACAATTCAAGCAGAGATTACATGGTGCATGGAGAGGCAATCGGAATATCAGTGACTATGTGGCAAAAATCAAGCAAATTGCAGAAGACCTTGCATCCATTAATGCACCTATTGATGATGATGATGATTTAGTGTTAGTGACACTACATGGACTTGGACTAGCTTTCAAATCTTTGGATACCTCTATTTCAGTTAGAGGAGGCTCTATGCCTAACTTTGAGGAGCTTATTGGATTGCTACTTACAAAAGAAATCAAGTTGGGATTGAATTCATCTAGCAATGGCAAAAATGCAGGTGGAGACTGTGTTTTCTATCACCAAAGAGGTCATGGTAGCTCATCTAGAGCTAGAGGTTCTTCACTTGGTCATGGTAATTATGGTTTTGCTCGTGGAAGAGGCAACTTTGGTCGTGGTGACTTCATGCATAGAGGCAGGGGGAGATCTTTCCCTAGAGTCTAGTCCTTCACAGAGAGATAGCACTTGTCATTATTGTGGGCAGTTTGGTCATCTTGAGAGGGATTGTTATCACAAATAGAATGCCATGTCTAGGGGTCGTGGAAGGACCCAATATGGCCACTATGCAGGCACTTATGGTGGTACAGGTTATGGACCCAGAGGTGGATCGTCTAGAGGTCACCTATTTGCTATGGTGCATGTGCTTGGGAGCATGACTCACCCTCTTCATGAGAATGACTAGTTTTTGGATTCAGGAGCTATAGACCACATGATTTATCATGCTGAGTGGTTTGATAGCAAGGAGAAAATGCAGAATGAGGAATATGTTGCCACTAGTGATGATACTTTACATAAAATTACTCATATTGGTAGTGTGCCACTTGTTACTAAAGATGGGATTGAGAATATGCTTGGTGATGTACTTTATGTGCCCACAATAACTAAGAACTTAGCATTGATTTGGCAAATCAAGGATTGTAGGTGAGATTCAGTAAGTTTGGATGTTTCATCGAGGAGTTCCATAATGGAAGACCTGGTAGGGTGATTACTCATGGTAGAAAGAAAGGGAGATTATTTGCTTTGGATGCAGGTACTCAAGTGATTCAAAACTCTATGTATGTTGAGAAAGGACATGGGCAAGATAAGGATGTGGAACTATAGCATAGAAGGATTGGTCATGTCAATTTGCAAAGATTGAAGCAAATGCAATCAAGACAAATAATCCATGGTCTACCGCATTTTGGATATGTGAATTTTTTATCATGTATGTGTGGCTTGTCAATTTGGCAAACGGTCCAAATTGTCATTTCCAAAGAGGGGGAGAATAAGCAGCTATCCTTTGGAAATGGTACATTCAGATATTTGGGGCCCATGTCAGAATGTTTCCATGAGCAGAAGATGTAGATTCTCTATCACTTTTATTGATGATTTTAGCATAGTGACTTGGGTGTACTTTATGTAGTATAAAAGTGAAGCATTTGAAAAGTTTTTGGAATTTAAATCTATGGTGGCTAAAGAGCAGTTCGGATGCTACATAAAATGTTTGAGGTCAGATAATGGTGGAGAGTACATGTTATATGAGTTTTGTGACTTCTTAAGAGATCATGGTATCAAAAGGCAATTGACATGTAGGTACACGCCTCAGCAAAATGGTGTGGCTCAAAGGAAGAATTGGATCATTGCAGAGGTTGCAAGGGCAATGATGAACCAAATGAACATGCCATTGTCATATTGGGCAAAAGCAATGCATAGTGCATTTCACATTATGAATAGAACACCTACAGGTTTGACTCATAATATGTCATCATATGAGCAAATGTATGGCAGGACACCCACTGTTGCATACTTTAGAGTCTTTGGATGTGTTTGTTGTGATCATGTTCCGGATGATTTGAGAAAGAAGATGGAACCAAAGGCTGTAAAATGCATTTTCCTTGGATATCCTAATGAGGGATACAAATGCTATGATCCAGTGAGTAAGGAAGTATACATAAGCAAGGATGTTAGATTTAGTGAATATGAATCATGTTACAAGCCCAAAATTGCAGTGGATGTTGATTCCTATGAAAGCAGTGATGATGATGGCTATGGAAGGAAAATTTCAGCAAACAACAAGGCTGAAAATTAGAATGTGGAAGATGCTTCAGGACCTCAAGAGAATGTGGAAAGCAGTAGCAGTTACAGTCCATGGAGTGGTAAGTTGAGAAGTGCACAAAGGAGTGCAAAAGTTGCAAAAGGAAAGAGAACTATGGCTGAAAGTTCAAAAGATGAATCTATAGATGATGACTATGGCATTCCGCATGTTAAAACACATGGCATTAGAAGTGCAAGAAAGTATGTTCCACCACACACTAGATTAGTTGAAACACATGGTAGTGCACCTCAATTGAGAATGTCAGAAAGGGTAAGGTATCCATATGCATACATGCTTTCTTATGTACAACATGTGGAGCCTACTTGCTTTGAAGAAGCAGTAGAGAGAAAAGAGTAGAGGCAAGCAATGGATGAAGAGATGGATGCACTAAGGAAAAACAAGACTTGGGATTTGGTGAAATTACCTCATGGCAAGAAATCCATTGGATGTAAATGGGTTTATAAGGTCAAATGTAAGTTGGATGGTTCCCTTGAGAGGTATAAAGCAAGGCTAGTTGCAAAAGGATATGCACAAACTTATGGTCTGGACTATGAAGAAATATTCATCCCAGTAGCTAAAATGACGACAGTGAGATCGGTGATTGCCTTGACTTCTATATATGGTTGGAAGCTTTGTCAAGTGGATGTGAAAAATGCATTTTTGAATGGAAATTTAGAAGAGGAAGTGTACATGGATCAGCCACAGGGGTATGTAGATCCAAAATACCCACATTATGTATGCAGGTTGAAGAAGGCTTTATATGGATTGAAGCAAGCACCAAGAGCATGGTGTGATAGAATCAGCAAATTCTTATGCAGTATGGAATTTTAGCAGAGAAAAGTTGATTATTCACTTTATGTGAGACATATAGAAAATGGTATGGTTGTTGTTGTCATCTATGTTGATGAACTCATTATTACATGTACATTTAATAGGGAGATTGCTGAAGTCAGGCATGGGTTACATCAAGAGTTTGATATAAAGGACCTTGGTTTGTTGAGATACTTCTTGGGTATTGAGGTTATTGACACACCTCATGGTATGTGGCTGATACAAAGGCAATATGCAAATAAATATGGCATGATAGGATGCAAACCGGTTGATACACAGTTGGATCAAAATGTTAAGTTGATAGATGATGGACCTTATGTTGAGGATGTCACTATGTTCAAAAAGAAGGTTGGTAGTCTTATCTACTTGACCATTACAAGACCAAACTTGAGTTAAGTTGTTGGATTGATAAGTCAGTTTATGCAAAAACCATGCAAATCACATTTGGATGTAGTGAAAAGAGTTCTTAGGTATGTGAAGAAGACAGTTGGCTATGGCTTGTTTTATGGAAAAGGAATCAAGCCTACATTGTTTGGATACTCAGATGCAGACTGGGCAGGTAGCTCTATGGATAGAACATCTACTAGTGGCTTTGCATTCTCATTTGGATCAGCCATGGTAAGTTGGAACAGTAAGAAGCAACCTACAGTCACTCTATCATACACTGAAGCAGAGTATAGAGGCATTGCATTGGTAGCATGTGAGCAGACATGGCTGAGATTGATCTTATATGACATGGGGATAGAGATTGATGGTGGAGTCATTATGTATTGTGACAATGTTAGCAGCATTATGTTGGCAAAGAACCCAGTCTACCATGCAAGGACAAAACGCATAGAAGTGCACTATCACTTCATTAGAGAAAAAGTCATTGATGGAGAGATGGACTTGGTCCATGTGAAAACAAATGACCAAGTTGGAGTCTTATGTGGGCAAGCTCCTTCTAAGCTTGAGAGGGAGTGTTGATAAATATGACATATCCTAAGTCATATCCTATGGTTGTATGTATCTAAAGTAGAAGCACATGTAAAGTGTCCTTAAGTTGAGGATATCTATCACTTTGAGAATACCACTTGTAAGAGACTGTAGGAATGAGAAGAAGATGAACATGAACATGGAAAATGATTGAGCTTCCATATCCCATGCCATTCACTCTCCATTGCACACTCTCCCTCTCTCTTTTCACCATTTCCTAGTGATTCCATTTGGGCATATAAATACTCCAGTGACCTTCTAGAGTTTGATGAACAAGATTTTGCAGCCTTTCCTCTTTCGCTTTGTGTTGGTCTTTTTTGGTGACATTTTGATTTATAGTAAGACCCTTCAAGACCATTTATCACATATGAGGAAGGTTTTTGATGTATTGAGGCATCATAAACTCTTTGCTAAGGAGAAAAAATGTTGTTTCATGCATATTGAAGTGGAATACATGGGACATATTATCAATGAAAAAGGAGTCCAAGAGGCTGACCCTAAGAAGGTGCAGTGTGTTAAAGATTGTCCAACATCTACTACCACTACTTCATTTAGAGAGTTTCTTGGTCTGGAGCCCCAAGAGGAACACCAAGGAAAAGGGGATTCTACTGCAAGAAAATCTATTTTGTAACATTAACAAGCTTTATTTCATTCTTTTGAAGACCAAAACAAAGGAAACAGCAATTCTTCACACAGCATCATAGTAGATATCTCCCACGGATTTGATAAAATCAACCATAATCTTCAACATCTTCATAAAATCCTTCAATAAAACAAGGAACATAAAATAATACACCATCTTTGAATGGAAATCAATCACATAGTATTCATCTTCAATGTCTTCATAGTTCACTCTCTCAATCTCTCATATATAGTTATACTGTTTTGATGGAATTGGCTATCTCTGACTCTCCCTCTCTCTCCCTCTCAATAGTACATCATATCCTCACTACAATACTCAATAATAACTCTAATAATCCTTCTTAGGTCGTGGATACACCTCCCAAGAGGCATGTCTGATGTGAAGAGGCACCAGAGCCACTACAGTGTCTCTTCATAGCTCACTACTGTCACTGTCACTCAGTCTTCTCTTCAGTCTTCAACAGCTGCTTCTTCCATTTGTTTTAGCTCTTTTGAACTTAGATTCATCCTTTCCAAAAGTTAGAAAAATTTTCCAAAGTTACACATACTTTCTACATAACACTTACAGAAGATCTACAATTATTACAACACACACACAAACACTAACACAACCATCTGAATGACACCTCCACAAAGAGAGATATATATCATTAAGAATCATCCAAAATACATTGCAAAGGCATCAATGAAGGTGATCCCTTTTGAAGGCTTGGTGGTTTCAAAAACGATCCATGGAGAAGGACTCGTCCACAAATGTCTTTGGAGGATTTTGAAAGAACTACAAGTAGCACATCCTTTCTAGCAAAACAAGGTATCTGCTTGGTAGACATAGGGCATGAAAATACAGGACATCCAACTGTTGGGAATCAATGTTCACATTGACATTCATACAAAGATTTGGAATGGCCTTTTGATCATTATGGGAATGCCTATGCATATATGCTAGATACCAAGCAAAATGAGCTGTCAATCTCACTGAAGGATCTAGAGATTGTGAATATTGGTGAGAAAAATGAAGGTAATCATGGTATGCTTGACTGGCAGTTATCCAATCCCCTGGAATTAATGGCCAGTTAATCTGTGGTCCCGTGAGAGAATCAGTCGAGCTCCATCCTCTTCTTCTCAGAATCTGCTAATCAAATCCATCATATTCACTAACCAACTGAGGGGGTTGAGAAATGGAAGTGACAGGAGATGTAAGTGGAATAAATAAAAGAGGATGAAGAGATGGGTAGGAAAAATCATAAAAGGAGGAATAAGATAAAGAAGAAGTGGCGGAAAATTTAAGTGAATCAATTAGGAAAGGTGTCAATTGATAAACATGAAAAGTAGAAGGTATATGGATAAATGGAGAAGGGCATGGTGGAGAAGGGGAAAAGACTCGATCTTCGATGAAAGAACAATAGGTAAAGATAGGAATTTGAGAAAAACCTTGAGGTTGAAAAAGAAGAGGTAAGATAACTGCTGAGTTGGATTGATAAAGGGAAAGATAAGTATCATAGCAAGGAGTCATTTGCTGGTAGTACAATAGGCTAGGAATAGAGGGACCTGAGCAAATCTTCTCTGGTAGGCATCAAAAAAGGATGAATCAAATGGATAGTTTTTGGAAAGATAAGCTAGGAGATCCACCCTCAGTTGGTTAGTGCTCTGCACATAAGTAGAAGCTGTATTCTGACGTTGATTCAGGACCATAAAATCAATCATTGAATGCCTTGAATTGTTAGGGCAAGTAGCCACTTTTAAAAAATAACACTGGAACATGTCATCTATCTGCAACTCCAAATAGTTGGCATACAAAATAGCTTGCAAAACCACATCCCCCACATACCAAGCCAAATCTACTTCATCTGAAATTAACAGATCACCTCCTAGATACATGTAAGACAGCACCATGGTATCCGTCGTCACAGAATCTTCAAACACCATATGGACCACTTCTGTCAGTAACTCAGGAGACCAAGCCCCACTCCAACCATCCTCTGGAAGAGGAGGATCCATCGTTGAAAGCTTCATATAGAAGGCCAACTTCTGCAACTGATAGTGGACAAAGAAAGAATGGTCCGGAGGAACATACTCCTGAAAGTGCTCAAATGTAGACCATAACAAATCCATCCTAGATTGCAATCATTCCACTTTATCTTGAAACAATGGACACAAGGTGGCCTGTCTCTGGAGAACTACCAAGTCATGCTTAGATATAGAAGGAATAATAGGAACATTGAGGCTTGGAGGAACGGACCTGACTGTGCAAGTTGGTCTTGCAAGTGCTTACTCTGGGAAGCTTGTGATTCCACTGTGTTATGAGCAGCCTGTAAGGCTAACAATTTTGCATCCAAAAGAGTCTGAAACTCTTGAGCTTCTTTGGACATTCTCTCTTTCTCCTTCGAGACTCTAATGACCTCTGACTGAGCTTTTGTTAACTGAATCTTCAAAGAAGATATTTCTTCTATCTAGGTCTCAATCATTTGTGTCTGCTGCTTAAATAGATCTGCAAGTGTGTCTTTAGCAAAGGCTAACTCTGAAGTTGCCTTATGCTGGTGCGCAGATCGGATGCTGTATGCTCGCAGAGTGAATGCCGGAAGGTCCCCAAGAACAATAGAACTCTACTTTTTGCACAAATTACAAGGTAAAAAGCATGAACGACAAGAGCAAGAGACCAATTGGGTGCAATCTCCCCCCATGCCTTGTGTGAGCGCTCCACAAAGCATGTATTTTATGTATTATTCATCTTCAAGCTCAAATAATAGCCCAAATTACAAAATAGCAAGCTTTTAGCTTTTGAGTTTGCTTTAACAAAAAATAGGAATAAAGCTAATGGACGGTGCCCAAAGAGTCTGGCACACCCAATACAATGTCCAAATAGAAATAACATAATCGTGCGCCCATGCACATACAAAATAATAATAAATATCCAACGCCTCAATAAATAGGCGTGACAAAATATAGGCATCATGCCTAAGGTATGCGCCCATCAAAATATAATCCATAAATCGAATACTCGCTATCCTCCAATGCTTTCCTCCGCCACCACTGCTGCTATCTCTACACATCAACTGAAGCATTCACAATCGTTAGTAAAATAATACAATTAAACCGACAAAAGTGAATACCTAGCAGTCTTCAGCTACATAAATAAATCAACTGGTTAGAAATAAATCCTAACCTTAATTTATTACGAGTGCGCACTCTAAACTCATAAACGTTTATTAATTTAATATGCATTTTCCGGAATCACCCGCTATGGAATCACCCATGTACACACTAAATTAATGAAACGCCTGAAAAGGACAGGCATCCCCATCAACTTCTCGCATAAAGAATCCACTTTGTGTATGAGCCCCGGTCATCAAAGTTTACGGAATCCACTGTAAAACCTCACGGAATCCACCGTGGCACGGAATCCACCGTGAAATATGCCTCCTGGCATCATACCCCCGGGGTGGGATAGCAATTGACCTCAATTGCTATTAGCTCAATGTGGAGCTAACAGAGTGGGGAAAGCATTTAAGTCTCTAGCGTGCATCCATTGTGCTTCCTCTACAGGATGGTTCTTAAACTTAACTAGATATCTAGAATATCTTCGACCAATTCTAGTGGTCATAAAATCATTGTCTATGATAGCTTCTGGTTCAAGTATTTCAGTCTCTTCCTCTAACAAAGGTGGGTTTTCATAAATAGGGTGTGCAGGTAATTGGCCTCTAAAGGGTCTTAATAAACTAATGTGAAATGTGTTGTGAATTTTCCAGTAAGGTGGTAATTCTAACTTGAATGCATTATCATTAATTTTATGAATGATCCTAAATGGTCCATAGAATCTAGGGGCTAATTTGACAACTAGGTGTCTATCTACACTTTGTAGTCTACGTTTTTCTATTCTCAACCAAACATAGTCATCAACTTTGAAATTCATTGCTTGCCTTTTCTTATTGGCTTGTTTGGTATATGATTGCTGGGCTTTGGCAATCATAACTTTAACCTCATCAAAGATAGTATTATGCATACTAGCAATATCATCAGCACTCTAAATTCTATTTGACAAAGATGCAACAGGTGTAGATAATCTATAACCATAAATCACTTCAAACGGTGCTTTCTTTGTAGATGTGTGTGGTGTATTGTTATATGCAAACTGTAATAAATGCAAATGTGTATCCCATGTCTGAGGTTTAGAAATAATACAAGCACGTAGAAGATCTAGAATAGTGCTATTAGTGGCTTCTGTTTATCCATTATTTTCAGGATGAAATGCAGATGAGAAATCAATTTTTGTGCCTAGGTTAGCAAACAGAGTAATCCAAAAGTTGTTACAAAATCTAGAATCACGATCTGAAATAATAACTTTTGGCAATCCATGGTTAGTGAAAACAGTTTTCAAAAACAACTGTGCTGCTTGTGATGCTGTTAAAGTTTTCTTACATGGAATGAAATATGCTTGTTTACTAAACCTATCTACTACTGTCCAAATCATATCATGGTTAGATTTAGTATTAGGTAAACCAGTAATAAAGTCCATAGAAATTTGTTCCCATGGTCTAGATGGAATAGACAAAGGCATAAGTAATCCATACTGTTTACCATGATGTCTCTTAACTCTTTGACAAATCAAACATTCAGAAACAAAGTTAGTTACATCAGTGTCCATATGCGGTCAATAAAAATCTTCAGTTAATGTACGTAAAGTAGATATGATACCTCTATGACCTTGATATGGAGGACAATGAATCTCATTCAAAACAAAAGATCTGAATGGGATTGTAACACATAATCTCTTTTCATAAAACATAAATCCATCATTATATGACAATGAATCAATAGGAATCAAGTTATTTTGAGCTAATTTAGTCCAATCAGCATGAAAAGAAATATCCTGATGATAAGTATCTTTCATAGCAATCAAAGAATCAAAAGATATAACAGAAATATTATGAATGGCAGGTCTTCTACTTAATGCATCAGCCACTACATTTTCTTTACCGGGTTGATATTGAATGATAGGATGAAAACTCTGGATAAAGGATGCCCATTTGATATGTCGGTTAGATATTTGGGGTTGGCTAAGTAAATGTCTAATACTTTGCTGATCGGTCTTAATCATAAATTTTGAACCCATTAAGTAGTGTTTCCACTGTCTTAATGCTTGTACAACAGCTAATAATTCTTTGTCATATATGGAATATTTCAATTCAGAGGGTTTCAGCTTACAACTAGAATAGGCTATAGGATGATTATCCTGCATAAGTACGGCTCCTATTCCTGATCCACTAGCATTGATCACTACTAGAAAGAATGGTCTATTAAAATCAGGCAACTGTGGGACAGGGGCATGGGTTAATGCATGTTTCAATAAGTCAAAGGATTTCTATTGATTTTCGGACCAATGATAGACAATACCTTTCTTCAGAAGTTTGGTTAATGGTAAAGCAAGTAATGAAAAATTACGTACAAACTTCCTATAGAAACTAGCAAGACCAAGGAAAGATCGTAATTCATGCACATTTTTAGGTACAGGTCAATTCAATATTGCATCTATTTTCTTAGGGTCAACTTTAATTCCATCAGATGATACAATATGACCTAAATACTCAATTTCTGTTTTAAAGAATTCACTCTTTTCAGGATTTGCATACAGTTGATTATCTTTTAGTAACTGGAAAACCAATGACAAATGCTCATAATGTTCTTTCTTATTTTGACTAAACACCAAAATATCATCAAAGAAGACAATTACACAATACTGATATTTCAAAAATATACGATTCATCATTCTACTAAATGTAACAGGTGCATTAGTCAATCCAAATGGCATCACTAAAAATTCATAATGACCAAACTGTGTCCTAAATGCAGTCTTGAATATGTCAGACTTATCTAGTCTCACCTCATGATAACCAGACTTAAGGTCTATTTTACTAAATATAGCAAATCCTTGCAGCTTATCCATAAGGTCATCAACTCTAGGAATGGGATACCTATTCTTTACAGTGATCTTATTTAAAGCTCGATAGTCAATGCACATACGATAGGTATTATTCTTTTTCTTTACTAACAGAACAGGTGCACCAAATGGAGAACTACTAGGTCTAATCAATCCTCTATTTAGTAATTCCTCAACTTGACTCTGAATTTCTTTTTGCTCTATCTGGTTATACCTGTATGGTGCTTTGCAAGGTGGTTGAGTACCAGGGATCAAATCTATTTTATGGTCTTTCGGACGTGAAGGAGGTAAACCAGGTGGTAGGTCTTCGACAAAACAGTCTTTAAAATGTGCAAGAAATTCTTTATGCCTAGGGTGCATATGATTTTCTTTTACTTGCAGTTCATTCACCCAAATGCACGTTTAGCTTGAGTATGCGAAAGCAGTGGAAAAACATTAGATGCATGCATACCATATAATGTAATAGGTTTTCCTTGAAAATTAATATTCATTGAATGTGTGGCATAATCTATATCTGGGTTATGCTGATGACGCCAAGGCATACCTAAAATAATGTCACTCGACTGTAATGGAACAACTAGGAAATTTCTTCTTTCAGTGTATTGACCAATTTGAATCTCTAAGTTATGCACTTCCTATGTACCATTATACCTGGTGCCTAAGAATGCTGCTTTGATGCGATAATGCGTAGGTACAGTCTGTAACTTCAATTCTTTTACTAGCTTTGCTGAAATAAAATCATGAGTGCTACCGTCATCATGCAAAATAATTTTTTCCTTTCCATGCACTAAACATTTCATAGTCAATAAAGAATGTGGAGTTGGCATACCTAGTAAAGTATCTGAAGGAGTAGTAGTGTCGTCCTCATCTTCCGTGAAATCAGGCATATCTTCATGTTCGTCATCTTCCATTGCTCCAAGGTAGTTGATATGGGCAGGTGGCTTCTTTGAATGGCAATTTGCTGCTAGATGTCCAGGCTGGTGGCATTTATAGCATACTATTGATTTGGCTTTGGTTACATTGTTTGCAATGGCGGGAAGTCTAGGTACATTAGGATTTGGCTGTGGAATAGGCTTGGGGTTTTGATTAACATTGGATGGTAAAGCAGGTGGTTTTGCCCAATTCTTACAGAAAGATGATGAAGTGAAACGACCTTGATTAAATCTTCTAAAGTTTGAGTTGAATTGCTTAGATCCATAGTTACCATTGGCTTGGAATTGCTGTGGACGTCTGTCTCTACCTCGCAGCTTGTCTTCAGTGTCGTGAGCTAGTGAAATTGCGTCTTCTAGAGTAGCAGGCTTGAACATGTTAACTTCAGTGTAGTAATGCCCAAGGAGTCTAGACATATACTTGCGCTTGTGTGTCGCTTCAGGTACTTCTTCAAGCATGCGTAATTGGAGTAGTGCATTCCAAAAATGCTCTGTATACTGAGGAATAGGCTCACGATCCCGTTGCTGAAGAAGATCCCATTGCTTTATAGCTTTCTCATGAAATTGTGGAGGAAGGAAATTCTGCATAAACTTCTTCTTGAAATTCTCCCAGGTAGTGGAACAATCTATACTCTTGCGTACTACAGTCCACCAAAGAGATGCTCTATCCACTAAATGATTAGTGACACACTTGATTTTATCTTTTTCTGCATAAGTTTCCTCATGAAAGTAGTCGTCAAACTGACTAATGAATGCAAGAATAGTTTTTCCCTCTTGAGTGCCTTTGAAAGTACGGAATTTGAAATTTCTTTTACTTATCTTTGATTCCTTGCGGATAGTTTGAGCTTCGAGAGTCGCGTCGATGGTACGTCGAATAAGATCTTCAGATTGAGGTTCCTCTTTGTCGGTAGACGATATTTGTAAATTTGCCAATTGAACTTGCAATGCTTGCCTAGCCCGTCGTTCTTCATCCAATTGCATCATGATTAAATCCAGCTTTTGCTCCATCGTAGGTTCAGGTAGGTCGCCTTTAGCCATTAAGTCATCCATATGTGGTTCCGTCATCCTGCAAAACTCAAAAGACCTTTCACTCTCAAAATCAAGTTAGCGGGATGAGCGTAGCTCAAGTTCGGAAATACAAGGCTTATGTATTTTTGGGTGTGGCTTTCACAATCTTCGAAAAATCTGCATTTTATCCTTCTTCGTATGCTGAAAATGCTTCAGCAAACCTGCGTATGGGTAGAGTACCTTCCAATGAACAACTTTGCAGTTCAGAGTTTCTGCGCAGGAACAACCCTTCTATGAGTTTTGAACAGAAGTCAGTTTTGACTCCAGTTGACTTGTCTGACTTGCAGAGTACCAGACTAATGTGACTTGCAGAGTTTGTTGACTTGCAAAACTTGCTTGCTTTATCGAAATTGCAGAACTTGACTTGAAAGAACTTTGAAGACTTGAATGATTGAATGGCTTTAGGTGACTTATGGGATTAAGAGGCTTAATGCTTCTGACCAATCGTCATTTTTAAGGACATGAATATGTCCTCGGCGCAATTTTCGGCGCTCAAAACAGCCTGCCGTCCT